>NC_137698.1:74971633-75571633 GCF_964034855.1 Anser brachyrhynchus
GGAGAGGAGAGGAGAGGAGAGGAGAGGAGAGGAGAGGAGAGGAGAGGAGAGGAGAGGAGAGGAGAGGAGAGGAGAGGAGAGGAGAGGAGAGGAGAGGAGAGGAGAGGAGAGGAGAGGAGAGGAGAGGAGAGGAGAGGAGAGGAGAGGAGAGGAGAGGAGAGGAGAGGAGAGGAGAGGAGAGGAGAGGAGGTGTCACCAAAAGATACATAGCACATTATATATTATAAACATGGCATGTTTGAAGTTGTTGCAACACGTTTTCCCCTTACAGATTAAAACTGTAATAGCTGTGTGGTGTCTTACACCTGTCATTTAGGTTTTAATTGGTTTTATACCTCTTTCCTTTTTACATAAATATACATGTGCCCATACATACATACGAATGCATTATTTTCATTTATAAATACTGATTAATACTCATAATAATGCAAAAATTCAAGCAGAGATTATAGTCTTCATAATTGTTCTGAATCACAACTCATCTTTAGGATCAATCTGAATGTTATTGTGATTCTTTGTAAATGCAGTAGTAAATTACTGTATGGTAATAATCACCCTGGTTCTTGGTATTTACATCAAAATACTTTTAAATATAGTGCATTCACATAAACTTACTTCGATAGTCATAGTTTTAAAGGAAGCTTTAACTCTGGATTTCTATTGTACTTCTAGCACTGTACTGTATGCAAGTTGCCAAATAATGGTATTTCATTTAAATGCAAATAAAATACTGTTTATTTGTAATTGGCTATCCAAGAGAAAATGAAGAAGATGGAAGCAGAAGCGGCAAGTAGACAAGCAGATGTAGATGTGCACTTGGATACCAGATATCTGGATAGCAAAGGAGCATACAGTAGCCAGCACCTTGAAGATAAACAGCTTGGAAAACACTCTGAGGAAAGCACTGTACTAACGGTGTTATTACAGATAACGAGATAACATTATCAAAAAGGGATGCACAGCATCAAACTCTCTACATCGTCTCCTGTTCAGAGCAACAGGAGAAGAAGCAAACCGGGCCATCTTAAACATTTCTGTATGTCAACATTACTGAGTCTTTGGAAGAGACTCAAATAATTTGTGGTTGAAGCTAGTTTTGCCTTGTCTGCAACTGAGTGTAAAAACCCAACCAAACAGAAACACAATGGTGATGAAGCCTGGTAAGCAGCAGATGCTAACAATGCCAGACTGGAAATGAAGTCAAGCGGTTCGGCCACTTAAATTTCACAACGGATGGTGATGTTCCAATAACGAATAGATGCTAGAGATTCACAATGGCTTATTCAGCATCCACATACACTGAATAAAGAGACTCAAAAAAGAAACACACACAACCACAAAAGCCAAGCTGGTAGAAGCACTGATTCAGATAACTGTAATAGATAGATGAATATGAAAATTTAATGGGTATGAAAAGCTCGACCCAGATGGCAGTAGGTAAGAAAAGATCATAGCGTTTACTATGTAGCATAGTTGTCAGTGATATAAGGACAGATCACTCCATTAATTCCAGGAAAATGGAAGAGGATTTTCCATTGCTGTGGGAAGATTGAGGTGTTAAAATTACATAAGTACGTACGTCAAGAAGTGAAGACCAATTGCAGGACAGACACAGGAACATTTAAGCAGCTCCTTTTAGGATTTCAGAATGGTGGATCCAAGAAAGCCTGGCAAATGTTTAAGACCTTCCACAGTGCTTAGCAAAAAATCATAATGTTATATAGCTGAGAACATTTGTTCTGACTTCTGATATGTTTGAGGAAGGCCAGTGATTTCACTGGGGAATCTTATGGATGAAATGATGGGCACAGGTTGTCCTAACAATCTTCGTACTTAATTGGGCTTAAACAATTAAAGGGTGCTTTTTCAAAACAGCTTTTGAAAACAAACTTGTTTTGAGTATGTTGGGTATCACAAACCACCACCATTTTAAAAACATTTATGCATTTACATACATATGGTCTGTATTTGAGCTTGAAGATAGCAAAGGTATCATGGGGCTAATACTAGGGTGATTAGTTAAAAGAACAAACCAATAATTATTTTTTTTAATCTTTTTTGAAGAGCATTAATCACTACTACTTGGTTCTAGTAATATCTCAGAAGTACAGAGTACAGCGTTAGGAGAAGGAAAGAAAAAATAGTTTAAAAAACACAGAAAACTCATTATTTATATGAGCTCTGCTGCACCTTACTGACTTTATTTCTAAAAATGATTGTAAGTAAAATGTTTCTAGTATTCATTGGAAATAAATAACAGAATGGGAAAAGGTATATAATCATTGGGCTGGGCAATTGTATTTGAAAACAGCACGTGCATCAAAAATTAAAATATTTTGCTGGCCTTCCAAGAGTTTTTGCTAAACCTAGTGTGCATTGGAACCTGAGTGAATGAAATCCCATTAGTCATCACCATCTTAACAATATGCACTTCATACAAAGCTAGCTTCTGCACAGAGGAAGGAAATTACCAGTAGTAACAAAGGAAAGAAGATTTATAATGAGCAAATATACAAAAGCTCCAAATAATTATAATATTCACAGCTTGGCAATGACTTACTAGGCTATGAAATTACTTTTCTTTTGGAAGAATGAAGATTTTACAAGGTTTCTATAAACAAAGGGTAATTGGAAAAATCAATTGCTTTACGCAAGTTATTGTAAGGTCTGGAAACGGTGATAAAATTTTAAAACGACTGTTCATGAATCACTGTATTTTTGTTTTATACATTACTGTCATCAAAAATGCTCCATTTTAAGTACTGTAATGGGAAACATAAATGGCTAAATACAAATACCAGCTTACCCCTGATACAATAAGTTCTCCTCCCAGGTTTTGAACTTCTGCCTTCACTTTGCTGCAGATATTAAGTTGGTGGCAGTAGAGGGCAATGCGCTGTAGGTAGGCTAGCAGATCCTGTTTGCAGGCTGAGTCAGGGCACTGCAGACAGAAGAAATATTTAATTAAATATAGCTGAGTTTATATGCTTATTACAGAGAGAGGTAATCAAAGGAGATAGCGGCAATACGTGTATGATATTAGGTGGCCCATTTCTCTTTGTCCTTCTCTAAGATAACTTGCTGAAACACAAAAATTAAACTACCTTTCATTGAAGTCAACCTTATGAATTGTAACCTGAAGATGCTCCTTAAGTTTTTTGTAAAAAGGAAAACCTCTCAATCAGCCACTAATGAAAGACAAAGGAAATAACATGATTGCTATGTTTTGTGGAGAGGTTTAGTTTTGAGGATATCAGTTTGTACAGAGCAGAGGAATCTGTTGAGTAGGCAAAAGACCATATTTGATCTGAAACTCCAGGTATCAGGGTGCCTGCTAGGTACCATGGTTAAGATGCAATAGGGACCATTTCCAATTGATTACATCCACTCTACTGCCAACTGCTGACTGTCATGCCAGCTTGCCTGGCATTTGTGCAGACTTTCAGGGGACACAGCTCTGCTTCAGACTTTGCAGAAGCCAGGGCCCTTACTGACATATTAAGTACTCAAGAGGTAGATGCGAGTCTGCGTGGTTTAAATATCGGCAAATTTGGCAAGCTTATTGTTAATGCCTAAATACCTTAGTCTGTGCCAGAGGGAAACAATTTACCAAACTATAAATGAGATATTACACAGTGTCTCTGGAGATAACATCAGTCTTGCAGCCCTTCTTAAGAATACAATGAGCTAAACTGGTCTCTCTGCATGTCTAAGGGATAGCTTTTCATACTAGGTGGAAAGCTATCTACAGTCCTGTACCATTTTGAACACCGTGTGCTATCAATCATGTGTTAATACAAATTACATTAGGTCAAACACAGCAGACTTAATGAAGGTTTCATAACAAATACAACTAGAAAAGGCTCAAGTGTAATTTATTCATGGTCTTTGGGACACTTAACAGAAACGGCATCATCCCCCACAATATCAACAGTATAATAAACAACACTCTTATAATTAATATTCTTGGTCGTGCCCTAGAGAACAGGCCCCAGTAATTCACTCTGATTAAAAAGAGCTAAAAGGGCCCACTGCTAACAGCATGTCTCCAGTATACTTATCAGGGCTATCTAATAAAGTCTGACTGACAATGATCTTTGAATGTATTGCTTGGAAATCAAAGATTTAGGGACTTCCAAATTCATTTTTTAGCATCTTAAAAAGTTTACACTCAGTTTTTCATGTGTAGGGTGAAATATTATCAGAGCACTTCAACAAAACTTGATAGAATTAAACACACATGGGTCAAAAGCATCACAAGTCTTGACTTGAGATGACTGTTCTATCCCCAATACCTAATGCCAGCACGGAACGAGTTTGAGGTGAAATAGTTGAAATAGTTACATATAGTATCATTACAGTCCTGAAAGCAGTCACTTGCTTTTTCATCTCCCTTTAAAACTAACAATATACAAAGCTGGAGGTTCACTGTGGCAGTTAGATTGAATCTGTTCCATACTTGCGACAATGCTATAATGCCTCTCTTTCTCATACAGTTGCCATATCTTTAAGGCATGAATCCCTGAGAGACCTCTTCTCCCTACTGGCAGCAATTTAATAAAGAAATATTTACCCTACTCTTGAAGTCTATGAACTGAAAGAAATGAACTTTAAAGTAATACCTCTAGAGAGCTGACAAGGCTTTAAATACAAGTACCTCGGAGCAAATGAAACTGTAAGATCTCTCTCACTGGAACAGTAATTAAAAATGCAACTGTCCATAAAAAGCTTATATTGCATGAGCATTTCCAAAGTTCTGGAAAATATCATTAAACTGCAAGCATTAAAACAAACACTTCATTCTCATGGTGATTTTACTGTTTATTATTAAAGTGTGTATGTTACAATCATCTGAAATTTAAAATGTGACTCAAGCCCATGCACTCTAAGCACAGCATGTTTTTTTTTTTACCTCAGGTTTCTTGAAAATATTCCACCTTTGCAGATATTGTAGATTAGGGATTTCATCAGCTGACAGATAGATTTCTCATTCTTACACTAAAATACACAGTTGCTACATTTGAAGGATGGGAATGGGATGAAAACCCCAAATACAAGCTTTCTGAGATTATGGAAAAACGTGCAGATTCAGGTTTCTTTCTTGCCACTCTGGATCATGTTCCCTAGCAGGATGTGTTACATGCTATTCCATGCCCCCTTGATGACAAAAAATACTTATTTTGAAGAGAAAGACTAGAGGCAAGGAGGTTATAGTTCCCACTTCCAGCAAGGTTTCTGCTGATACCAGTGAAAAAAAAGAAACTGTGGGAAGATGACAAATAATGCCAATAAATATATAAGGGAAAAACTCTACAAAGAAAGTATTGTAAAACATTTTACTATTGGTGATAGAAAATCTCACTCCTTCAAAAGCTGCATAAAAAGTATTTATAGAAATATTTCTACAAGGAGTATCTGAAGTGAGGCACCCATACTCATAATTAGGTGGTACTATGAGGTTTTCACATGAGTTTTTACAATGTTATCATCACCGAATCACCTTCTTGTTTGTTCTAGATCACTAGATGCACAAGGGTTAGAGATTTTGTTGGCCAAGGCTCATTTGCTCAATGTATGCCAGCAAATCAGACATTTAAATTAGCATTAGGTGAACATGCAAAATGAAAGATGAAGGAAATCAGAATTAGTTGAACAAATAAAAGTTCTTAACCCAAATAAACCCCAATTTTTAATTTACTTCATTTCCCTATACTCTCTCATGCTTTCTACAGAGTATTCCAGGGGATTGTTAGAGAAAAAAGATTTATTTTTTATTTTTTCAAAGGGAACAAATTGTCAACTTTAATTTGCATAAATCTAAAATTAGGTACCTAGAACCAAACACCCGAATTTGAAATTTGGCTCTTGACTTTTAATACAATGCTTTCGCTTGCTATCCGATAGATAATAGAAATAGATAATCCAATAATAGATAATAATAGATAATCCAATCTGAAAGAAAAGGTCTGAATATAGCAAATTTATTTGTATAGTTGTGAAATGAATTTGGTAATGGGACTGTGGACACAGACCCTAGAGCACAGAGCAGGGCTCTGTAAGATGAAGAACACAACACTCTGCAAAGGGCATGCAATGGAGTCAGCATATCCTGAGAAAGAAAAGTGCAATATCAAGGAACTGCTGGAAGAAAGAGCTGAAACAATATAAGAAGTCCTAGGCGTATGGCAAGGATAACAGAGCGTCTAAGTCTACCGCTTTCATGCCAGCAAATATATTAATCTAATGATAATAGTCTCCCCAGTCCAGAAAGTGAGATTGTGGAACAATTCAGGAATTTCTAAGGTTTTAAGACTTCTTTATGACTTTTCTGAACTGCAAAAATCAAGTTAATTGCTACAGAAGAAAAGACACCCCTATCCTGAAAAATGCAACTCATTGACAGAAATTATATTCATGCTTGTTTTTGTTATTACCTGATCAGCTACCGCCCGTGCCAATTTGTCCATCCTTGATCCTGCCTCTGCAATCTTCTTGGCTGCATTAATCACATCTGATGTATTCTTCAGTGGGCCTTTACCTCTGTGAAATACAATCATGAACAGTCATGCAAGGAAGCAGTTTTAGTGATCCTGTTTGGTATTTGATTTTAAAACAGAAACATGAGTGACTTCTTAACTTATTACAAAGACACCTTTTAACTAGTTTGCATAGTACAGATTGATTAAGATATTGGTCTGCTATATTTCCTCTCTTACAAAATGCCGCACTAGCAATTTAGTTTGATGGTGCCTTAAGCACATGAGCTACACTAAATGTATATGCATTTTTAAGTGCCCGTTAAGCTGACATTCTTTCTTGAGTACACAACTATTAAAAAGTATGTTATTCTCAAGCCAGTGGTTGATGTTAAGCTTGTCAAGTCTCGAACAGAATGGCACAGTTTAGAAAACCTTTTTTTTTTTAAATGTGTCATAAATCAAAGATTCTTGAAGCATAATTGTTAAAATTAAAATGTATAATTTGTTTTAAGATTGATACTATACTTTTAAGATGATGTACAAACATCTAATTTTAATCATTAGAGTTACCAACATATATTTGAAAAAAATAAAAAGTCGCTGCAGACTTGCACTGCGGTTTGTTTCAGACACAAAACTTTAATCCTGCTTATAATAACTTTTGCTACGGCCCCTGAGAATGTCTCAGTTGGAAAGAAGCTGATTTCCCTTATTTAATTACTTAATTTTGATACTATGTGGAGAGATACAGCTTTGGACAAGGCTGATGGAAAATTATAAGATCAGACCGGATATTTTAACATAAAACTGAAGGTGTTTTTTCTAAGGACAACATACTATTACTTTCACATCTTTTTCATCTGTGATGTCAAGAATAACACATTTGGGGCTTATTATGGGGTTTATGTGTCACGGGTTTGGTAGCAGGGGGCAGCAGGGGTGGCCTCTGTGAGAAGTACCTCGAAGCTGCCCCATGTCAGCTGAAACCCAGCTCCAGCCGGCTCCAAAAGGGACCTGTGGAGGGACCCCACGTGGAGCAGAGACAGAGAGTGAAAATGAAGGCCTGGTAGAGATGAAGTGTTATGGACTGACGGCAACCCTCATTCCCCATTCCCCATCAGGGGGAGGGGGTAGAAGAGTGTGAACGGGGGGGAAAGTCTTTCTGGCTTGCTTTTAGTTTCTCACTGCTCTAGTCTGTTAGTAGTAGGCGTAGGCAATAAATTATATTAATCTCCCTAATCTGAGTCTTTTTTTGCCCATGGACAGTAACTGTTGAGTGATCTCTCTGTCCTTATTCTCAACCCTAGAGCCCTTTCCCATTGTATTTTCTCCCCCTCTCCCTTTGAGGCGAGGGAGTGAGACAGTGGTGCGGTGGGGTTCAGCTGCCAGTCAGGGTGGAACTACGCATGTTGAAACATATTTCCATTTTTATCTTAGAATCATCGAATCATTAAGGTTCTTTCCATACTTTCATTTCCACTTCTAATAGATCTTGAAACACAAGTATCTAACTTCCATTGAACTTAAACTGTAACAGAAATCCTTCACAGTGACCTCATATGCTTTTACATTAATTACAGCAGCCGATTTGACTGTCAGAAATTCCATACACTTGAAAAAAATAATTCTATTTTAACACTGCTGAGGTTACAGTCAACCAACATGTATAAAAGGCTTTGTTCTGTTTTAATGGAATATATTAAACAAGTTTTTATTAAATCTGATGTAGACAGGGCTGCACTGTGTTTTTTTTTTTTTTTTTTTTTAATTTACTTCAAATATGCCAGTGGTTTTTCTCTCATTCTCATATTAGTTCTGTTCTTTTGATGGTAGAAAATGCAATTACAAAACTTTCAATTTGAAGCTTAATGGATCAAAGATTGTCCAGAAGGTTGCAGAAAGCATTGATATTCTGGACTGTTGCTTTAGAACATTATTTCTTCATTATGTGAAATGATGGCACTGCTTGGGCAGTTTTTCACTCTGTTTTTTGACAGAAGGATCAGAGAGCCAAAGACAAGAATAATACAAAAGATAACTAAGACTTCTTGAAAACATCACCCTTCACAGGAGGTTCTGCACTCTCATTTGGTATACAGAAATTGTGAGTCTGCTGCCAAAAGAATAGTTGTGAAAGCACAAGCTGGGAGAAAAATGAGTAAACTGAGTGAATAATTATTCAGAAAGAAATACAGCAGTCATCTATTCAAGTGTAGGCAAACTTTCTATATATATATTTAAATTTAAAATGCATAAAAATATTTGCTGATACGTATACCAATTAACTACCCATGTAAATTAATATTATTTACATACAAATATATGTATAAGGTATGTGCAAACACTGTATTGTCACTGCAGAGACTGTTTTCTCTGAAATGGGCTGAATGCTCCAGACACAAGGTGTTTTAATCATAGTGAAAGACAAATAAAATAAAAAAAGAAGATTTTTGTCTAGTTTTATTTAATCGGATTTTGATAAATGCCATTTATAATTTTGAACTCCCATTCAGAATAAATATCAAAAAAGCTGTTATTTATTATGGTGACCTGTAATCCAAAGCATCTTGTAAAAAGTTATCCCTGGTGTGATTAATAATATGACCGTATTTAAACAAAATAATTCTGTTTACATGATATCACTACTGAATTGCCTTTTGATTCTTTGCAATTAGAAAAGAATAAGACATCAATAGAAAAAAGACATGAAAGCAAAAAAAAATCATTACTGACAGACTACAATGAAGTATTAGATCAAAACAGTTTCATTTAATTTGATATTTTTTTAGAAAGAAGTTCAGCCTTCAAAATTATATAAATAGTTTTGCCATTATTTTTGATTGACACAAATTGTGTTGAAATGTTGAAAGTTCAGAGAGGCACATGCATTTAGATGGGTACTAAACAAAATGTCAGTTGAGTGTCTGTAAGGTCACAGACTATCTTTGCTGCTGAAATTCAAGACGATCTGCAAATAAAACAAATTTGCAAATAAGGCAAAAACTTCAAGTATTCAATCCCATTTGGTGAAATATCTAGAGCAATCATGCACAGAGAACCATAGAACCCATCGCATTATGTATGACCTATGTTATCAGGCTTTGCATCCCCCAAAACACAGTGCATCATCTCAATAGGCTATAAACTGCAACAAAAAGGAAAGAAGAAGGATGTCTGAAGAACTCCTTAGCGTAAGATTATTTTGTCCTTACCTAGTAAAGTCTGTCATTTCCATCATAATCATGCACATCTGCTTTGCCAACACAATGATGTCATTACCACTGTCATCCCACTTGGCTACCTCCGCATCCAGCTTGCTCTTTTCTTGGTGGAATATCTCTACCTGCTCAGCAATTTTAGCCTTTTCCTCCTGGGGAAGCTGAGCCATGATAGCCTGGAGAAGAAAAATGGGAGAAGCTGGGCATGAAAAAAGGATGCTAGAAATACATTTATTGACTCAAACTGCATGCCCAACTTCTAGCTTCTTTTTTATGGCAGTGGAAGACGTTAAGCAAAGTCCAGTAGACATTTAGTTTTTGTTAGTACAGGCACAAACAAATTCACAGGATGTTTGTAGGTCTTCTTTTACCTTCAAAAATTTAAAAAGGATGTAATGCCACGATATACAGATTCTCCACCACTCTATAGAAGAAGATTAAGATTTAACAGCAATTATCTTTAACCTTTAGGAGAAAGAAAATGAATGAAATCTATTGGAAACGGCAGACTGAATTGCCAGCAACTCCCCCAGTCTCAATCTCTGTCAGGAATACAGCAGTTTTCTGCTTAACCCAACACTAAAATAAGCTATGACATGCAAGATAATACATTTGAAGTGAGCTGTAATGAATGTACCTTTCAATAACATTTAGTAGTCTAACTGTATCTTGGAAGATACGCAAAAAGACACTAAACGAGTTGATACTAATTTGTCTCGATATTATCAACAAAGCAGAAAATTCCCCCACCCACTTGAAAAGAAAAGCCTACAAAATTATAATAATTATTTCTGAAGATCAAATGGACACTTCCAATAATGATTTCCAAGCTGAGCTACGATTTGGCTTTAGGGCTCTCAAGACCACATTTAATGGGGTGTGACATATATTTAAGTGTCGTTACATTTTTTCTTGTTTATGTCACTTTCAATCAGCTGAAGTCTTTCTCTACATATTCTTAAAACGCTCTTGGCTTTTAAAAATTCATAATTGACCTTTTCCAAAACTGAAATTAAGAAAGGTTATAAACAGTAGATCAGAAAATGAGAAATTTGCAAGTTAATCAAATTAAAATTCAACACATGACTTTTAATTAGGCCTTATCAATGTAACTCAGCAGTTTAAAATGTTAGCATATTAGTCTTTCCATAGAAAAATGCAGTGTAAGTCAAGCTAATAAATAAATAAATAAGCTTACATATAAAACACTAAACCAGTTGAATTAACTGAAATTAAAAGAATATGATGGGAGCAGTAGAATTTGGAAAGCTGGTCTGTATGTCGTGCATGTGGTTTCTCTCAGTGGGCAGCTTCATCTGCACAGCCTTTAAATTGGTGTGCAATGTCTTAACATTTCTATTCCAGCTGCTGATACATTTTCAAAGAAGCTATATCCTGCAGCAAACGCAGATCATATATTCAGGTTTTATTCCTACTGAAGATCAACACAAGCTTTCCCACTGAAATGCTAATAGCTTCATACAGTAAGAATATTAAACAAATCCATTACAATCCACAACTTAAAATCTAGGTTTTCTAAGGAAAAGGTTCAAATAAGATACTACTGTGCTTAGCAGACTCATTTCAATGAGTCATTCAAGACTTAAGATTGTGGATGGTGTCGCTTCTTCTTAGCATGTTTTCGTTTTATGTTTTCATCCACTTGTTGCTTCTTGTGACATACTGCATTATAAGTTACCCAGTAATGGGACTGTCTTTATAATATATTATGCTTATACAGTGTGCAGCTGATCAAAGCAGAAGGTTTTAAGTGCAGCAGTGATAATAACTGCAATAAAGGTAATACAATTTAAGACTCCTAAGTCCCTAGGTGAACTAGATTCTTTGCAAAAGTATTACTGCAGTCTGTATTTGTTTTTTAGATCAAAAAAGATGACATGATAACCAATCTTAGATGCAACCTAAAAAACAATGACTACTAAATACCAATATTACACTTCAATACTTTTATATTTCAGACTTACTTTAGTAATCAATTAACAGAACTTTATGCTCTTTAAAATATAAAAATACCCCATAGATATTCATGTGCATCCAGAATACTCATTATAGTTCTCAGAGTAAGATATAGGTATCCAGATGTCTTTCTGCAACTCTCCCAACTTCATGCTTTTCAGTGCCAGTTCCTGGTCACCCAACTCACTGGGATGGGACCTGCAATCACGCTGGTCTTCATCCAGGTGGTGAGGTTACTAGTCATCATATCCAGGAGACCCAATAACAGACAGTGCATTTTTGTTCTTGGGATACAGTGACAGAGAACCAGCTCTTCTGGTACCTGGTATGGAATTTTTACTATCTGTATTCAATATTCAGTGAAATTAATTTAAAAAAGAAACTTCTACACATTTCATTGTAGTTGCCTTGCATTCCTCCAATACCTCCAAGTAAACTTCATTTAGGTTTGCATTACCTTTCCTTTTCAGTGTCTAAAATGTTTACTTCAAGTCCTAACATACTGTGTGTCTTCCTACAACAGCTGATAACTCCTCCTTCCACGTCCTTTGAACTAATCTTTCAAACCATCATTGCCATTTGGCCTTCGAGGTTCTCAGCCTTGCAAATCCTCTTCCAGAATTCAAGCTAAGAAGTTACCTTCCCAGCTACTAGCTTTTGTTTGAGAGAGAGGGAGAGAGAGTCTGTGTGTGTGTGTGTCTGTGAATGTGTATGCTTCTCATTTAGTTCATTATTTCACTTTCAGCAATTTCTATTACCAGAAGAAACCAGCAGAAATGTGCAAATCAGCCATGGAAATAATCCAGGTACTTCCCAGTTCTCCAGTGATTCTCTGCTGAGAAATTCTAAGGCCTTTGTTGTTGTTGTTTAACTCTCTTTCCAGACAAACATAATTTCACGATGTCGTTTATCCCCCAAATGATACTTCTGTTATTATTATTATTATTTTAATCTGAGATGAACAGTGTGTTTAGTGAAAGGTAAACATTCATCAGAGTGGCAAAGAATCATAGAATCTATGTGTCTATCCTGGCATAATCCTGTGTCAACAAACTTCACTTCTCTGGCACCTGTGACCCCTGAAGCACTCATCAGCTTAATTTGCATTCCCTATGCACAAACTAAGGTCACAAATCACAATGAGTACAGTTCATCATGATATAATTACCCTGGTAAAATTACATTGACTCAGTAACAAATGTCTTCAATTACAATTAAATTACAGGGACTACTCCAGAGCCTAAACAGCTCTCTTTGACAAGTTTGCACACTGGGAAACATGACAAAAATAAGATTTTTCTGGATACAGTACATGGTGCCCTGATGGGATTTTTTTTTTTTTTAATTTCAGTTTTTAATTTGCTGAATACTGCCACAGTTACAGCACATTCCAAACTTGCAAGGCCTCCTCCTACAGCACTAACCAGAGCAAATAGGTGATAACAGGATATAACCTAAGCCTAAGGAAAATCATTCAATAAACTCAGCACTTTTCAGATAGGCAAGACATGAAAAACTTTAAACACCTAGGTTAAATTACTCCTGCTATTTCTTAAGTGACCCTGAAGATCTGAAATTCGCATGTGCTTTCTGAGGCATAGCTTTTCATTTGTGGCTATACAAACACTTAGCTTAGAACATGGGTTTTATACTCACCCTTGCACTCTGGCCAGCAATAAGTTGGTCATCTTCAGTTTGAACACTTGTTCGGCTGCGAACGTCATAATCTTCCTGCTCAAAGTCTGAATCATCCTCTAGCTCTTCAGGGGTCTAGAAAGAGAGAAAGGGAGAGAAAGCATGAGAGGGGATGACAAGCTTATAAAGGATACAAAGGTCCTATGTACAGTAAGTTCTTATTTCATCAACTATCTGCCCAGGAAACTTTGTTTCTCTTTCCTTTAATTTAACTTGTCTGCCCAAGCAGTCAAGAACTGAAATTGAATTGGCTTAAAAATTAAGTTGTTTCAACTTTAGTTTCCTTTACAAATGGCAGATATCATTACCTTGCTGCAACTTTTTAAAACTCTGTTAACATGATGAATGCAGTTCCAGAAACAAACATCCTTTGGAAACATTAGCAACCGGAATGTAGTATTTCAAAACAATATTATTTAATTTATAAATGGACACTACTACTATTATATTCCTGGAATCTCAGCATAATCTTCAAAAGAGAAAGTAAATACCTGGGAAGAGGTAACTCACATCCTGGAAGAAAAAGTTATCAAAATGAATAAGAGATTTCCTCTTGAAAGAAAATGTAAATTATGTCAACCGTTTTTTTTGAAACAAAGGTAAAATTCATAATCTACTTTGTCTTGTTAGTATCAACAATTCTTTTCAGACCCAGGCCTTTGGAATTTGCTTCACCCCCTATATTGAAACTACATTATCTCCATTGCTGGTGCTATATAAACGATGTGAGGGTATCTGAGCATACTGACCAAACCTAGTTACATATGACTTGTTTTCAGGTTCTTTAAAATGTTGGAGGGAGAAAAAAAAAGATAAATGATGGATCTGTTTGTCTGTTTGTTTGGTATTTTCACCTTCTAGCACAGGATAGGAGGAAAAAAATCTCCCTTAAATATATAGGAGAGCATTGTGGTTTAACCCCACAGGCAGCTAAGCACTACACAGCTGTTTGCTCATACCTCCCCTCACAACCACAGTGAGATCAGAGAGAGAACTGGAAAGAAAAAAAAAAAGAGGTAAAAACTAACTCATGGGTTGAGATAAAGACAGCTTAATAGCACAGGAAAGGCAGGAAGGATAATAATAATAATAATGAACACAGAGTATACAAAGTGATGCACAATGCAATTGCTCACGACCTACTGGCCAGCCACCCTATATTTATTGTTTCACATGATGCCACATGGTATGGGATATTCCTTTGGCCAATCTGGGTCAGCTGTCTTGGTTCTGTCCCCTCCCAGCTTCTTGTGCACCCCCAGTCTCCTTGCTGGCAGGGCAGCATAAGGAGCTGAAAAGTCCTTGGCTCTGTGTAAGCACTGCTCAGTAATATCTAAAACACTAGTGCGTTATCAGCATTATTTTCATCCTAAATCTAAAACACAGCACTAGCAAGAAAATTAGCTATTCCAGTCAAAACCAGAGCAGAAAGAAAGAGAGAAACAGCCTACTTTAAAACAATATTTAGTATTATATTTGATATAGAAGGTCCAAGAACAGAAATAGCCTCAGAATGGAAGACTATATTCCATTTTGCACTTTAATAGCATCTAGTACAACAGTCTGTCCACAAGTAACATCTGTAGGTACAATAAATGATAGTAGTAATAGAAAAAGATCACAGTAACTACAGAGAGATCCTCACCCTACTGGGTACCCACCTGAGGGGCTACCGTCATAGAAGAAATCATTCATGCTGGCATTTCTTGCTTGGAGGCACCGTCAAGTTTCCTAGCAGAGGTGCTAATCACTGCCAGTTGTCATTACAGCTCTGTCTTGAAGATGCTCAGTCACTAGGAACTGGTCCAAACCCTCTAACATAATGTTGAGAAGTCTTTTGGAGATATTTATATTACAGCCTGGTTTCCAACATGAAGTGCACATCACTGTTTGTAACAGAAAATCATCTGCTTTGCTAGCTACATGGTGAAGTGCACATGATGGGGAGAAAAAAAAAAACACAGCCATCTTCATTTGGCTTAAAGAGTATGAATTAAATATGTGTTTTGAGCACTGAAGGAAGAAATAACCAAGTATGACAGTATGGTAATAAAACTCAGGCAGCATCTCTGACGAGATGCATGTACAAATAGTGCATCTAACAGGTTAGACAGGAGATGGAGTCTAGGTGAAAAAAATGAATTTGTCTTCTCCCTTCTGCCATACAAAGGAAATGAAAGATTGGTATCCATCATTGTACTACTGTCCAATGGTCTTGCTGCCCAAACATCTTTAATCACTTTATTCTCTCTGCTCAGCTGCCTGAAGGCAGGATGTGACTTTAAATTCTGTCGTAAGCAAACCAGCTACTAACAGAAGCACATAACTCCCTAAGCAAGACAGAGTATTTCCTGTCATAGGGCTCAGATTTTCATCTGCCCAGCCTTTACAGCAAAGAGTTGGAATAGGCAGGAAAGCTTCTGCCCCTTCTTGGCAAACCATCTGACTCTTCCCCATCTTCCAAGTCCATTCAACGAGCCAGTTGCACTGGGCATTGCAAAACCAACACCCTTCCCCATGTATACTCTTCTTCGTTTCTTCTGTCTGCACAATTTTGTAGACATAAGACTACAAAAGGTAATAAGTAGCCCTTTCACAGCTTCTTGCAATCAGAGCTGAAGCAGGGTAAAGGCTGTGATAGCCTAAGCTGGAGAGATCAGCCAGGTGTAATATTCAAAATATTAGATCCCAACAGTGTAACATGTAAGCACAGGCTCTCAAAGAGTCAAAACATTCTGAAACTTCTGTATTTCAGTGATTCATTCTTAAGCATTCAGAAAAATGCACTGCTGCTTCTTACTGCCTGGCATTCACAATCTTAAATAAAATTTGTGGTCTTTAAAAGACAGGAACTTTATGGGTATAGATTTTGAACTTGGAGAAAAGGCAGTACAAAACAAAAGGACAAGGTAATGGAATTGTTATAATATACTACGAATACAAGAAATCCCAGTAGTTACTCCATGTACAAGTGAGATCTAATCCAGAATTAACTTTCAGATTCACTTGCTTAAGGTTTTCAAGTGTGGAGAATTCTTCAACCTCATTTTGTTCCAAGAACAGCTACATTTTTCATTAAAATTAAGAATACTAGTGAACTCTTATCTGTAGGCTGCCATTTCAAACATGCTTCATGTTTTTCACAGTTTCACTGCTGCTTTGTTCTATCTGATCCTTTGGAGATGCAGCCTATATAATAAGGTCTCCGGTTTGTTTAGAGACAAAGGGGAAAAAAAGAGAAATTACATATAGAGGTAACTGGAATTAAGCTTTTTAACTCCTTAGCAGAGACTTCTAAATATATCATAAGAACTCTAATTTTTGTGTACAACTAATTCAACGATGGTATTTAAAACCTAGTTTCCAAGACAACAAAGTCTGAAACTTAATTTATCTGAGTTGGAAGATAGGACAGATCCAGTCCTTCAGAAATATGAATCTATGGTCATACAAAATAAGGAAACTTGGATTTCAGCTTAGAGACAGCATCTAAACAAAACTCTGATGAACACCTGTGGAAGAGGGAGCTAGAATCATTTTCAAAACTAACAGATTTTAAAAACTCACTGATATTAATGAACAAAAAATGACCATTTTCATAATTTTCAGACTTAACTGCTGTATAGCAAGGCCATAAGACTTACAATGATTATTTTTCTTTCAAATGATGTGTCTCTACTACATGTAGAGTATATTCTTCACTGCATTCATCCAATTCTGATGAATTCTCCCAGTGGAGAGACTTGCACAATCCAAGATAAATTACCTAGTAATTATATTCTTTTACTTTTAGAATGCATGCTTTACTTCTACTATGAATTTAGTGAAACTCATCTTTCAGTCATTGCATTTTTTACTTTTTTATTTTTAATATTTCTATGGCTGCTAGACTGAAGAACTTGCTGTGAACAAAATATCTTCCATCACTATAATTTTCTTCTACCCTTTGTAACTCCATTATGAAAATGTAAATTTTACAAGTATTAGATGTAAAATGGCATAGATATGTAAAATTACAAATGTTGTTTGTTTAATATTTCACCAATTCAAAAAGACTCACTACAGTATAGTTCCCTACATGCTTAAAAATTTTAAGATGCAATTATAAGAAATTCAGCACTGTAAACACCAAGTGAAGCCAACATTGTAATGAGAAGAAAGAGAGACATTTCCCTATTTTCTACCACTAAAATACCCTCTACTTCTAAAAGCTAAGAGAAAAAAGCCTGTACAATATGCTTTTTTATTCAACTCCATGCTATTCTAGGCATTTGTTTCTGTACAAAGGCAGTTGCAGCCTGAGTGACTCAGGTGCTGTAAGCGCCAACTGAGCAGTGAAGACAAAGAACCTCTCACAGAGCAGGTCTTGAGCTGTTTAATTATTTACAGTAATAACTTATACTTCGAATTCAACCTGTAAAGCTCTCAATATAGACAACGGACTCTGCTTTAGTGCCCTTCAGAGACAGGCTATTTGAAAAGATGATGTGATTCTGCATCAAGTCTCATTTTCCAGAGGGTCTGAGATGTAGTTAACACCTTGGATTTCATTCCAGTGGCCACCCTATGGGTGATCAAGGCTAATCCTGTTTTAAGAAGTATGGATTCATTACCTCCAAACAGTGCTGAGGACCCCACATTTGCACTACCGTAATTTGATTTTTATTCAGTGTAGGTGTGCTTTGCAGCCATGGAATGAAATTCCCATAATGTTAAGAGTACATTTAACATGCTCCTAGATAGAGCACATCTTACAGGATCACCCAGAAGGATCAAGTTCATATGTTCTAGAACTACTGAATTATGTGAACCAACACATGGCAAGTGGGAGCAACTGGAGTTTGGCTCCGAAAGTGTACTCCTGATCCAAACAAATGTAACACGTTAATGCAGTTGCAACTAACCTGCTGTTGGCGAGGCTGCCAATAGCAAAGGACGTGTGAAAAAAGACTGGCCTCGTAGACACATAAGAATGAAAAAAAATGCCATTGTGATTGTTTCTAACTGTAAAGAAGGTTTCCATCTAATTACTGAAGGAATTTTACAAGTAGTTATGAAAAAACAAAGTGCAATTTGATCCCTATGCAGTAATTTAAAAGATGTTGGAACTAAGTTAATATTTCCTATCTTATTTTTAGGTTCCATAATTACACTCCTAAATTTATTTGTACTACTTCTGTTGTGAAATAGATTTTTACTTCTGTATAGATCATAGTAATAGACCTCAATGTAAAATGAGTCTCCTTTCTCTTTCAGACAATCAATAAAATCTCCCCTTTCCAAAGAAGAGAGATTCCCCCCTTTCCTTTAGCTTACTAAATGTAATAATACCAACAAAAATTAATTTTAAAAGTGGCTTTATGAAATAAGAGAATCATCTCAGATAAATTCAATCTTTCATGGCATGCACATGAACAATTACTGCCTGAAAATAATTGTTTGTGTCAGAAGCTCTAAAAGGTTTGCAAGTTTTTTTTTGTTTGTTTGTTTTTTAAATAATTCTTCAATAAGTTTTACAGCCTGAATTAAAGGGATATGTGAGAATTAAGAAATTATTAGATAAAAATATTATAAAATTTGTCTTTTGTAGCTTAGTGTCTACCCTTTCATTGTATATTCCATTTCAACATTAGGTATCTGGATAGGAATGCTAAGAAGTGTCTCAAACTGAAAATAATATTGGTTTTTATAGACAATAAGGTTCTGACTCAGCAAACGCTGGTTTATGTAAATTTATCAATGTGAATTTTCCCAGTTAACTCATAAGGATAATGAATCCATTTATGTGCTTTAGTTCTCTGCCTGGGTAAGGAGCACTACATTTAGCTCCATAAATAAGTTAATTGTCTGAATGCAAAAAATACATTTTCCTAATCTGGATAAGCAGAATTCATTAGCTCATATCATACATGGAGTGGAAAGTGGTAGTGATACAACTGCGAAAGTAACCTGGATGTTTCTAAGGAGACTGTGAAGCCTGAATGCTGATCAGCTTTCCAAGCTAGTGCTTAACATAACAGTAAGATGGCACTGAAAGAAGTGAATTTAAAATGGTGATTTCTGCTTAGCCAAAAATCTCATTCAGTACGGAAAACCTCATAGCAACCTCAGTGGGACAGATCTGATGTCTCACTTTTGCCCAGGAAGGGGGTCCTGGAAGCCAGAACTCTGGGCAGCGGACAGCAGAAAATGGGTCTGCAGAAGAACCCAGCTCATGACTGCATGTTATGAAGCAGTTTAAATGTCTGATTGGATTAAAAGACTGATGTGTACTTAGAAGTGGCTCTTGTCCTAAGTTTAGAAACAACCGTTACAGACTAAGGAACTGGACAGTTGAAGGAAAAACAGAGATCTTTTACTATGCAGATATTCTATTTCCATCCTGATCTGGAAAATACCCCAAATGTCTCACAACAGGGTATGTTTGCCCCCGTCATCAACCACGCCTATAATTCAAGCTACCTCAGATTAGCACTGGGTATGGGAATGGGATTTGTTTTGCAGTTATAAAATTAAATCTGTCAAAAGCTTTTTGTGTAAATGTTAATATATAGTGACAGGTGACTAAAATGAAGCTATATTTTGGAGTGCTGTAATTGCCTGAAGTCTTTCGTCAGTACCATACTACACTCACAACCTGAAGTGTATGCTGTTTGCTTAAGGGAATGAGTTGTTGCTTTAGCACTGTCAGTTGCTTCATAAGAGGCAGTTTTCTCTGTGATTTTCACAATAACTTCATTTGTACGTTTGCTTTCATCAGGACAGATGCAAGGAAATTTGGGTTTCATATAAAAATCTAAATTGGGATGTCCAAACCATCCAAACCATATATATCTAGTATCTATCTATCTATTTTTTATTTTATTTTATTTTTTTGAAATCTGATTATGGACTACATTGAAAAGCAAGACACATCTACTCTCACAATTATTATGCTGTTTTGCTTTTTTTTTTTTTTTAAGATGCTTAAGCAAATTGAATCAACTGGTTAGTCAACACTGAAATGACACATTCTTTAGTTCAGTAAACATTCAAAACCATCCTTGCAGATGCTCACTGGAGCATCAAGATAATTTATTTACTCATTTAGATTTTAACCAGACTTACCTCATATCCTAGGCAGCACACATACATTAAGAAAACAAAAACATTCTACACAAACTTTGAAAATCTTGGCAAAATAATGGTATTACTACGGAAAGAGTTCTACAGTTTGCATCTACAGGCAGCTGTGATAAAATCATCTCTCAGGTGATTAACAAAATAATTTTTGTTCGTCCCCTAAAATACCCTAATCTCTTTGCTTAATAATACTTTTCCAATGAACATACTTTTATTTTATGCTTCTTTAAGTGTCAAGCTTTTCTGGCTTATTATGAAGCAGGGTTGAGTCCAAGCAGCTTTTATATTCCTCCCATCCAGTGTGATACTTTCCTTTAAGTTCCAACTTTTATTTCCCGGGTGCCTTACATACCCTTATCATCAGAACAGCTTTCCTGATGTCACGAACTCCATCATAAACCAAGCGGGAGGCATCTATGAACTCATTCTCTTCAAATGGCTGTGGGACATTCGCACTCAACGCTTCAATGGCAACCTCAACTTGTTCAGCAAAACGTGGCATAACTAGATTAAACAAAATGAAAGGCAGCAAGATTAGACACCTCCTTCTGTGAACATTCTCCCTTTGCCCTTGGGCATAAATACATTCCAGTAGGCATGGTACATCTTGTTGTCACAACTTCAAGACACAGGAAGCCTCACAGAGTGGGTTTGTACTGACTCTATATGTACAGAGCTCCGGCACATTTTCTGACAGCAAGAAACCAGCCGTCTTCACATACTTGCCTCCAAGTGCATGATGAAGAATGTAAAACTTCCTTTTAAAAGACAGCGAGTTATCTGAGCTATCAGGAGAATATTTTTAAAACCTTTAAATTCTTTTAAACCTTTAAACTTAGAATGAACACAGTACAGTATTTATACCAAATGATCAAAGCAAAATGTAGCCAATACACCTACCAATTTAGACCAGCTAACTGTATTCTAGCTCACATTGTATAATAAAAACCGCATAAGGGACAAAACACTTTTAGCATGGAAAAGCTAGCAAATTACTTTTCTGAAGGTCTGTAAAATGACATTTGGTTTCTTCATTATTATCTTGTATGTATTGCAAAAAATAGCCACAGATTTAAGGTAATGGTATTATATGGTTTGATGCTTTATGAATATGTATCTTAAAGCAATTATTTATCTTATATAAATACTTTAAATGCTTTCCTTGAAGTAACTATAATAGCAGAAGCTTTTCCTCAAATTTTATACAGGATTCTTTTGTACATATAATCACTGGCATTATGCAGAAAGAGAAACATTTCCCATATCAGTACTCTAACAGCTTAAACACAAATCCTACCACAGGAACATAAACAGCAAGTCTCACTAATTATAATGCACTTACGTTATACTTAGGCATTCCAATGGTTTTACATTAATATTTCAGGGCTCGAGTCAGGACCTGGATCCAGAATCCTTTAAGGTTAATTTTTACAAATGTCAAAGAATGTGGTTCAAGCTTAAGGTTTATAGATAGCTATCTTTTCCTCATATTCATGTAATTTTTTGCTATTTGCCTTCTTTGAGCATATAGGTGTCCAATTCATGTATCAATTGGTTTATTTTTTGGCACTATAATTGAAAGAACGGGAAAAGATTTCTAATTCAAACAGTCAACTTTGTTGTTGTTGTTATATTGTCTTTCTTTACCATCTTTTCCTTATACTCTATTTTAATAAACTTTTTGGTAGCTTGATGCTGAATAATGGTACAAAGTGGGAATTTCCAGTGTTATTTTTATCAGCAGCAGTGACAATCTTTCCTTGGAAGTAAACTTTCATTGTGTCAGGAAACCACATTTTCTTCTTGAATGAATGCCCTTAAATTTATTTTACTCATAATGAAAACAGCGTGTTTTATGCATCTCACTTAACATCTGTTTTAAAGTAAAAACAGAAAAAACAAAAACAAAACCAAAAACAAACAAAAACCACACACACTATGATTCAAGACTGGTTTACATTTCGAAGAACTGGCAGCCACTACAAGCTCAACCTTTCTGTTTCTGGCATTTCAGTATCTCACTAAATGCTGTTTCTTAAAGAGGAGCCTTTTAAACAGATTAATCTATTCAAATCTTGTTTATGCCGTCTTTATGTATGTTTGTTCATGTACACAGATGAAAGAACTGAATTGCATCTTTCATGCAAATAATGTTCAGTAAGTGGAGTAAGTGTTTGGGATGTATTGGGGAAATAGGGAAAAGTGATAGTGACAATAGACTTCAAAAATTAAGCATCAACAAAACATTGCTAAGCCGAGGGGAAATATTTTAAGTAGAAAGGGAGTCAGAAAATTCGAAGTTCTGAATGGAGTATTAAGAAGTGCATATTTAAAATTATCTTAATTTATGGAACATTCCAAAGTGTAGTAAGAGACTGATGTGATTGTATAAAGAAGTCCAACCTGAAAATCAAAAAGCAATCATTAAAAATATAATGAAAACTAGTAAACATTAAGAATAAAAGAAATTATTTAGGGTCACGGGGATAAAACAAGCAAACATAGAGATACAAAAATGGCAGCAAAAGAAAAGGCATAGAGCTGCAATATTTAGGGTCCTTCAATTTCTGTCTAGAATTTCCTCAAAAGCAGATGTGATCAGGTATTTAACCCAACTATTAACTAACTGTTCCAAGTGCAACAGACCTGAATTAGGAAAGGATAGTTTATCTACATAAACATTTATATTTATCAAAGTACCTTAAAGTAAACAGAACATAGTCAAATTTACCCTGCAGTTCTTAAGAAAATAATCAAAGCAATTTCTGAATCATCTTTGAGAACTCAAGAATAACAATAACAGTGAATGTTCTGGGGATTAAGAAAAAGAAGCATCTATTTTTAGAAAGGTAAAGAAGGAAGGAAGAATTATAGGATATTCAGCCTATTTCAGTACTCAGAAAGAAATGAAATGTTGTAAAGCAGTAATGTTTAATTATCTTGTAATTAAGGAGCAGATGTTGGACAGGCAACAGATTTGTCAGAAATAGGTTGCATCAAAACATTACAACATCTTTTTTTTGACAGGGCAGCTAAATAGAGGGTAGGGAGAAGCAGTAGATACGATACAGCTTGACGTTGGTAAAATTTTTGACATGCTCACACAAGACACTCTTAGAAACAAAACAAGCGAAATATAAATTAAATTACTACATGGTGGACATGGAAATCATGAGAAAAAGAATCTCAAAGAACTCAAAGAACAATTACCTCTGATATGCTGTCAAACCAGGAAGATATGTCAAGTGCATTCTTGCAATATGTCTAACAGTGTGATGTGATTGTAAAAGAAAATGGCAAATGTCAAACTGTAATTATTACAATATATAAAGAAGAGGCTTGAGAAGAGATATTGTGAAGTCATGATCTATGTCAGTATGGCTCCAGTTAGAGTACTACGTCCATTTTTTCTTAGAACCCATCTTTGAGATTTTTCTACAGTTTGTACAAGAAAGGTGAGAAGATGTTTTTAAGAAAATCATTTTTTGTTGCATCCAGACTTATATTTCTATGTTTATGTAACATAATTTATTCCAAATAATACAGAATGCTCCTATACTCTTTATCTGAAAGCTATTTCTGAATCACAGAATCACAGAATGGTTGAGGTTGGAAGGGACCTCCAGAGATCATCTAGTCCAACCCCCCTGCTCAAGCATAGTCACCTAGAGCACGTTACACAGGATTGCATTCAGGCAGGCTCTGAATATCTCCAAAGAAAGAGACTCCACAAGTTCTCTGAGCATTCTGTTCCAGTGCTCTGTCACCCAAACCGTAAAGATGTTCTTCCTCATATGGTGATGAAACTTCCTGTTGTTCAGTTTATACTCCAATCCCTTAACTATCTTTATGCCTCTACGCTAGACCCTCTCTAGAAGTTCTACAACCCTCTTGTACTGGGAAGCCCAGAACTGCACACAATACTCCAGGTGTGGCCTCACTAGGGCAGAGCAGAGGGGAGGATCACCTCCCTCGACCTGCTGTCCACACTCCTCCTGATGCCGGCTAGGATCCCATTAGCCTTCTTGGCCACAAGGGCACATTGCTGGCTCATGGTTAACTTGTTGTCCACCAAAACCCCCAGGTCCCCCTCCACAGAGCTGCTCTCCAGCAGGTCAGCCCCCAACCTGTACTGGTGCTTGGGGTTGTTCCTCCTTAGGTGAAGGACCCTGCACCTGCCCTTGTTGAACCTCATCAGGTTCCTCGCTGCCCAACTCTCCAGCCTATCCAGGTCCCTCTGAATGGCCACACAGGCCTCTAGTGTGTCAATTTCCACAAACTCCTGAAGAAAATAAAAGATAAGATAAAGATGATTATTTTTTGTTCACCATTGTAACTGATGTCTGTGCTTGCTATGTATATTGTAATTTATACGACTTTTTATTTGGGCTACAATTGTTTTCCTTTTATTTTTTTTTTCTTTTACTTGACCTATGAATATGAAAGCACACGTGGAAAAAGCATGACAAGACACATTCTCTACCTGTTGTGCTAGACTGGTCAAAAGCAGACCCTCTAAAATCATAGCCTTAGGCACAGAAATCTTCAAGGAAAATGTGGAAGTGAAACATTTTAAGTGATTATTTACTTGCTAAATCAGAACTCCTCCCAGTATCATGGAAATAGGCACTCAAATATTTAATAGGCAGCTATAGTGTCTTTGTTCAGCACCACATCCAGCAAAATATGCTGTAGGAAGAAACACTCCTTACCAGAAATAAACATTTAATTTCTGAAAGACATTTTAAACTCATATATTACTTTACTAGTACAATGCTATTGGACTTATTACAACACTTTTCTTGAAATGGATACACAAGAGGAATGAATAGGGACAGGTCAAAGCAGAACCCAATTGTCAAAGGATAATAGGATCTTCCATTTTTTTCCACATTCTCTCTATATAGGATTTTATCCCCTCCTAGCTAACTGTCAAAGTCCTTCAGCTCAGTCAGTGAAGCCTTACACCTATAAGGTCCTGGGCTGAAGCTCTACAGATCATTTTTCTTACTATGCCACTGAAATATGCAGAAATGACTCCATTGATTATTTCACGAAGCAGCAATAGTAGATTTGTAAACATCAGGTCCTGGGAGAGGAGATGGAGAATTACAATTTGTTCATTTTGGTGACTACATACTCATTCTTGACCACATGTATTATTACTATGGTGACTGCTGACTGCATGTGAAAGATTCTTGCACCAATTTTGACCTTGCAGATCTGGCTACAGTTTACTCCTTAATTTATATTATTACCTGTGAACATTATCTGCCTTTTAAAAATGGAAATAGCTATTAAACTACATCATGAACCATTTCCTTGCCAATCATATTTTTACATCAGTGCTTACTTCTGATTAGATAAGCATGAAAAAACATCTTAAACTAATAAGATGCTATTTCTTAAAGTTTCTCTAAATTGTCATTTGATGCAGTAAAATTTTTGGAAATTGAGTTAAGATCTGTGTTATTCTCCAGCAAAGGTTATCGGTCCACATTTGAGGAGACCCATGACAGCAATGTATGGGGAATACCTAACTCAGTTGTACCCACAAAACCTCCAGTCTTTTTAATCTGTCATTTACTGGACAAAGAGGGATATTGTTAGGCTGACAGTAGAGGAGCTACAAGCAGAATTCAGACAGACACCAAATCTGGAGTTGACGCTTGTAAATGCATCAGACAGGTGATGGTTCATTTATTACGCTGAGAGACATTGGCTATCAATTTTAAATTCAGAAGTAAATCAATACTTTGGGGGAAAAATTAAATACTAGTTTCTTAGTTTGAGCTGTGGTCTTGACAACAGTTATACATACGCTAAGACTGAAAAATGTGATCCATTAACATCTCTTGGTCTAACTACATGAATTAAATCAGGCACCTGCATAAATGTTGACAGAATCAGGTCCCAAGTTAATAGCAACATTTCTAATTTACTGACGGCCTTATCATTCTAACAAATAAAAATTTTAAAGCTTTTCTGTATGTGAGTTTTCAATGGCACCGAATGTAAGATCATTGCCAACAAAATCTAGGTTGAACTGCTGCTGGGTTTCTAGGCTGAACACTGTTCCCTGGGGAACACTACCAGTGATCAGTCGCCAGGTGGATTTCACTCTGTTCAGCACCACTCCCTGGGCCCAGCCATCCAGCCAGTTTTCAACCCAGCAAAGCATGTACCTGTCCAAACCATGGGCTGCCAGCTTTTCCAGGAGAATACTGTGGGAGACCATGTCAAAGGCCATGCTGAAGTCTACGTAGACTACATCAACAGCCTTTCCCTCATCCACCAGGCAGGTTAGCTGGTCATAGGAGATAAGGTTGGTTAATTAATTTCATTAATTTTGTCATCCTTGTCTTGAACTTCTTCCACTTCTGGAAGATGTTTACGTTGTGGAGATCAAAGCTGAAACAACTATTTGGGGCATTAAGTGAATATCCTCCTTAACATACAGGCTAATGTCTTAAACACTGATTTCAGTGATATTGTGCACAGAAAAGGTATCTGTGCCCAGCTGTCCATACTAATGAAACATTTTTTTCTGAGAGGATGAATTAGCTCAGAGTCTTCCTGTCAGTGCAGATAATGTAGTTTAAATTGTTCCTTTTACCTAGAGAAATTACATAAAATTATATTTTATTGTCATCTTTCTGATACAGAAACTCCCCTACTCTCACCTGACAAAGCAGCTTTTTCCTTTTGGCAAATTTTGCTTCTGTCTATTCACTTGTTAAACAATATATTATACAAAATCAACCACAGCGCTGACCCCTGAAGCATTACAGGATTTATTTTTTTGCCTGCTGAGAAACAGTCATTTATGCTTTGCTTCTGCCTTGTAAACCAGTTCTTAATCCATCAAAGACCTTAACATATACTCCATGGTTACCCATTTTCCAAACAGCTGTGTATGAACAACTTTATGAAAAGCCTTTAAAAATTCAAATCACTTACATTATATTCTCCTTTAGTATTATACTCCATTTTTAAACTCTAAAAGTGCAGAGAAAAAGAAACAATATTGAAAGTTTTAGACACCGTGGTGATTTAATCATCTCTTATGTGTCTCATTTAATTGTTTTATAATATATCCTGCATGATTTCTCACTGTATTTCTTCACATATTGAAGATGGACTCTCTGGTTAAAAATTCTTTGAATCAAACCAAGCACTTCCTTGAAATATGAATGTAATGTCGGGTATTCACTGGTCCTTTTGTAAAATACATTATCTTTAAATAATGCATTAAATGTTTTTTGTTGGTGATACCTTGATCTCTGGATTTCAGTTCAGCAAAATTTTAAAGAAAATGCTGCAGTGCTTTGCAGAATAAAAGCCATAATTTCATAAGAGTCCTTGGATAAATGATCTCATGTTGTCAGGATGATGGCATCCATAAGTTGTACTATAACCACCTGAAACTCACATAAAACATGAATTTAACATCATTTATTTTTAAAATAGTCTCCATTTTAGAATTTTTAGCTCTCTCTCAATCGTTTTTTTTTTTTTTTTTTTTGGATTATGGCTATGCTTAAATTCATCTTCTTGCTTCTACATTTTGTTTGATTTCATATCACTGCTGAAAAATCCATCTTTACCACGTTTTAGTATTAGCTTTGATAACATCATTGAGCTGCTTTTGCCTAGTGATAAATATCTTTAAAGTTTGTCCTATTCACACTGATAAAACTCTCACAGGCTTATTGCTGAATTGCCAGGAGAGCTGATTTTAAACTTTAGTCCATTCTGATAAAGACAAAATAAAGAATTTGAGTTAAAATAGAAATCGGAGAGTGACCTACTTAAAAAAGACCTGACAGCTAGCAGGTTACTAGGATATTTCGAAAACAAGCTAAAAGATGAAAATCGCATTTCTGGTCTAAATCAGATGGTAGATGATTTCAAAATTTCCACTGTCATTCACAGCATTCACAGGAGCTTTTAACCCAAATACTAAATACTGCATAACCCAAATACTGCATCTTCCCACGTGCTTTCCAGACATCCCAATGCAAACAGAAAAGAAAAAAAAAAAAAAAAAAGGGTATTGGAAAGTTTTCCACAGCCCTTTCCAGACAGTTCTGGCTCCACTTGTTTGGAAACTCATGCTTCTTCCCTTCAGTTGTTACATCCTGTCAAGCAATTGCTGAGTAGACCTTGATCTCCTCTGTATTAAAGGCAACGGAATACTTTTAGTAGGCTTTGGTCACTGCTGGGACAGGGTGCTCATCAGTATGAAAGATCTTAATATTTAAACACAAATCATGTTTTGTCTTCTTTTACTCCTTTGTGCTGCTTTTTGCCTCTTTCCTTCCTTTCACCTTCCCTTTCTCCTTCCTTTTCATTTCCACCCTTCTCTCCTTCATACTTTCTTCGACCATATGTAGCAGAATTGTATTTTATGTATTTTCCTGAATTCTTTAACTTCACATTTATCTGCAAATGCTAAATAAATGCTGATGGTAAATAGCAAGGAAAAATTCAACAGGAGCCATCAGCACATCCCTGCCTGCCAATCCTTGGGCTGTGTCTGGCCCTGGTTTCCCTCACTGGGTCTAATCCTGACCTCCAGCTGTAGGCTGACATCCCAGCCTGGCCCCAGCCCATCCCTGTCCCCACAGTGATGCCCAGAGCTGGAGCTGCTCGAGGAAACCACTGGCCCTTGCTCTTTAGGAAACCAAGCTAAAGATATCAGGAAAACTTCACTGTGCCCCAAACAAAACAAAAACAAACAAATAAAAATGAAACCCTGAAGCTTTGGTTTACTCCTGCAGACAATTAATATCCACTGAAATCTGTGTTTCGTCTTTGTTCCAAGCAAGCCCTGTTGACTCAGTGGTTTTATAGTTTTCATCTTGGATTTATAAGAATGTCAGCAAATGAGAGTCAAGCTTTTATTTTGTTTTTAAAGGAAAATAAAAGTACCCAATTTAAAAAAGACATTAACCAATACCTCACTATGTAATACTACTCTCAGAGACAATAATCTAGACTCTAACAAGTAGCTGGCTATAAAGTCAGTGGGTTAGTCAAGCACAGCCAAGAAAGCACTGAAACACTGGAAAAAACAGCAGTATATTTTAAAGGAGCTGTAGGTTGTAAATTAAAACAACAGACAAATAAAACTTCAAGGTGAAACCAGTTATTAAATGAAGATTTGCATGGTTGCATTTTCTCAAAACCTATTAACATCACTTACAGAAAGATGAACTTTCTTCCCCCAAAAAACATTAGCAACGTGTTTCTCTTTCAAAAAAAGTGTGTCTGTATTTCTTTACTATCTGTGGATCAAACCCACTACTCACTTAACTATGAAACCCCTTGAAAGGGAGGTTTACAAGTTAAGAGAAGTGTTCCTTTCCTGAACTGATAGTTAAAAGTAAATAATAATTATAAAAGAAATATGTTCTGCTTATTTCCCTTCCATTGTCATTCAACTAAATTTTCTCCAGCTTTCCAAAGCACTTCATTTAAAAATAATGTTCAATTAAAAATAAAGAGGGAAAAAAAAAGGATAAGATGTTTATAATTGGGTTTCTTACTGAGATTTTGGTAGGTGGAGCATGACTAAATAAATCATTCATCATTTGTGACTGTTTGATAAATCTGCACTGGATCTCAAGCTAATGACTAGAATAAATATATAAATATAAGTATGCATTCATAGATACCCATATACATAGCTGTACAGATGCATGTGTAGACTGAAACCAGTTTGGGGGGAGAGGACAGGAATATAAATGGAAGAGACAGAGAATGGCATAGGATGGTCTAAATACCATTTTCAGCACTTTATCCTAGGGTCACAAAATGAGTTAATAAAGTTTACCTTTTTTAATTATCAATCACAGAGAAATAATAATTAATCCCTTTGTAAAAGGTCTAAAAAGCTGCAGATAGAAATAGTACTGTATTGTGTAGCGTAGCTTGGCTTTTTCTCCTTTTAGTTTATTACTCACAAGTTTACTTACATTTTACTAAGTACAAAATAAGTAATAACTTTGACTTTGAGAAACAGTTACTTAGTTTTACACATTGAGTCCGGCATTAATAAATTGATGTTGTCAAGATGCACTTAGTTCAGAGCTTCTAAAACTTAGTTATAAATCAAATTATATCAAACAACGTTAAATACAAAATGTAAGCTTTCCCTGTGCCTATTGTTGGTTTATTTAATTGTGTTGTAACTGACAGCTACTCCTTTGAAAAAATAATAGTAAAAGTTTTTTCCATAACATTAGGTCAGAAATATTAGCTGAGTAAAAAGTCTGAAAAGATGTATTTTTTTTTTTACTTTATAAATAAATGTTACTGTTAAAAGCGAGATTTTGAAGAATTCTTCCTATCAAAAGGAGAGGTTACCACAGAGTGCAACAAAATATTTTACTGTAACAAACCAAACAGATTACTTTCTTTCAGTTACCTCATAATACCAGTTCATAAACTTTCACAGCTAAGTTAAATTTCCAGTACTCATTTCATTGATCTCTCATTGATTACATAAAAAAAAATAGGGGGACTAATGACAACCATTTTCTGATCCCCTTTCACTTCTTCCACATGAAAAACCTCTGAGACTCTTAAATAGCATCATTAAACTTTGAGGAAGAAAAGAGGCAAGCTTTACTGCATTATTTTCAAGCTGTACAGAAAAAAAAATTGACCCTCTAAGTTCAGCCAGAAGTGATGTGAACATGATTGTTGCATAGGAAATAGCTGTGTAAAGATAAATGGAGCATGTACCATAGGCTGGAGATTACAGTTATGATTTCCAGACTCTTCCCAGAAATGTGTCTGTGCAGCTCACAGCAGAGTCTATGAAAGTTAATTTCTACAAGTGTTGAATCACTGGTGTGAACCTACTGTGTGTGTGTTGAAGGCAAAGCTTTCTGGTCACATGCACAATTGTAGGAATCCATGTTTCAGATATAATGTACAGCAAATCACAAAGAAAACCCAGAAAAAGAAAGAATACATGATTCTTGTTGCAATTTACCTGTGGAAATAGGGCTTGGGGTTAGTCCTTGAGCTAAAAGACAATTAGGTGGGGACAACAATAATACAACAACCAATATTAAATCATTCTTTTATCTCATTTTGCTGACTTCTGTTCTAAAAGCTAACCCAGAGGCAGGCAGTGCTACAATAGTTTTTGCTTTTTTATCTCACAGGGAGGTGTTTGTTTTGTCTGACATTACATTTGCCATGTCTTGAACTGGTGCATTCTCACTTGGTCCTTCTAAAACAATCTAGAGTATTTTAAAGCCTAGGGCAGCCAGATAGGGGAAGATCTGTTCAGGCATTTTCAGGCATCTACACTACATGCATCTTTATAATAGCTGGTCCCTTGTACCGTGAGTGGAGATCTAGTCCATAAAGTCAATGAAATACGAAGTATGATCCATCTGAACAAATGTAGTCCTTTGCTTTCAGATGAGAGCTCTTGATAGTACTGCCTGAACTGAACAATTCAGCTGCACATAGCAACAGATAATATTGAGTATGAAGGAGTCTAAAATGACCAGCATAGTTGTAATCAAACTAGATGTAATCACTTAGATGAATCCAATCTCTGGTTTGTGAAGGCAAAAAGAGGTTACAAACAATCTTTTTTTCCCCCCAATCTATCTATCCATGTAATCTAGCAGACTTTTATATTTTTTTTTCAATCAGATAATATATTTTCACTTGCTCAAATGTATTTTCAATGAAAAATTGTTTTGTTTAGAAACACTTCAGTCACCAGCAAGTACATTCACCTGCGCAGACCACAGAGTAATGTTTGTAATGATTTTCTAGAGACACACAAACATAATCAGCAGACTCAGTTCTTGAAGAAAAGGCTGTGTATTATTTACTGAAATACACTGCAACTTTGATAAAGTAGACTATCTTTGATGGGTCACTGAATCTCTTCTCTTATACAGCTCTTGTCAATACAACTGCCGCAGTAGCACGGAGTAGAGAATAACAAAAGCACTCATAGTCATTAATTTGTTTGTTTACATCTCATTTTCAAGCACAGATTCCCCTCTGAGCTACAGATTTCAGAAAATTAACTGAAGGTTTTAAGTGACTTAATATTGAACAATATTTCAAATATACTTACCAGTTTCAGAAAGCAGTTTGGTAGCTTCCAGTACCTTCTCAGTATAAACTCCTGTTTCATAGTTTTCCATCTCTGCATTAATGATGTGAATAACTCTGGCTGCACGGCCCCGGATGGCCCCAGCAGTTCTGTCTAGGGTATCAACATCTCCCTCTTGCAGAGCAATCACACACTTATTCACATCCTCTAGAATATGATTTTCTGGAATGTAGGAAAAAAGATAAAACAAATATAAGCCTCATTTCATTTCATTCTCTGCCATAGCAAAGCTTACTGATTTGGGTAAATGACAAACAGCAGTACATTAAAAAATTGATATTTATCTTATGCAACATCTATCTTTAAAAGGTAGTGGGCTATGTCCCTTTACCTATGCTGAGAGTACCAACCTATAATTATTTGAAAAGTTGTCATATTAATTTCAAACATTGCATCTATGATAATGACAACGTAATAAAAATCAGTGCAAAAAGGAACACGATCAGATATTATGCAGATACTCTAATAAACAGGCAATTTTCTGAAGATGAATTTACCCATTTCTATAAACATTTAATATGTATGCTTCATTTGTGCCTAAATAAGTTAGAAAACAAAATGAACCGTTTTGAAAAGGCAATAGCAAATAGCCTTTTGCTCTTGCGATAGCCTCCCAGCAAATAGCAGGGCGTCTGTGCACGAGCAGTTCATCTCTGCTGATCCATGCCATCTGCACTGAGATTAAAGTGTGGATTTTTCATGACACATAGTATAATCATATGTGACTGTGCATATTCTGAAATAACAGTTGAGTACAGTGAGTCTGCTCAGATGATGGAATATCAAGTGGGCTTATGGAAATCTTGGGAGCTGCACTGGTTTTTCTTGGCTCAGAATCGGGCCATCTACTCTCACATGCTGCAGCATTGTAGTTTGTGTGATATTCTCACAGATAACATGAAAGGATGAAGCTGATTCTGACTAGCTCAGACACCGTTTCCCTCCAGCCAGTACAGTTAAAAATGATTTCAATAATAAAACCATGACTGAATTTCTTGTTTGAGCTAACTCATTCTGAGAAACTCAGCAACTCTAAACAGCACCATACTTTTCTGCCACAGCCACCAGGAAACTGAAAATTAAATGCTGTTCTTTTAAAACAAAATCAATCAGTTCATCAACTACTTTTTTTTTTTTTTTTTTTAATTATCCTTTGCCACAAAAATAGAGTGACACACTAAGCTCCACTGTTAAAAATCCCAATGTTGGACCATTTGAGGGTTCCAGAAATGTTTTACCTAATGTTGAATTTTAAACTGTAACAACTCTGAATGAAAACTGGAAGTCCTCTGTGCTGCCAATCAGAGTAATTTGAAAGGCAAAACTCTCCATCAACATTTAAAAAAAGAAATGTCTTCTTGAAATATTTATTTGCTACTTCCTCCTAACCATTCCCATTTGCTTTACAGTGTCATGGCCAAATTTTGTCCCACAAGAAATACTTTCTGAATATGAACAGGCACTGTGCTTGGAATACAAAGTAATTTATTAAAATTATGGTCATCCTTCCCATCCTTCTTTTGATAGCCACTGTATTAATAAAACATGCCATCAACTGTGACGCTCAATATGAAGGGGAGGAAGTGTCATTTCATGAGATACGTTTAATCAGACACCAGGCCATTTTTGATGCTTCACTGGTTTAACAACTGAAAATAAAACTACTCTGCGTAATCTAAGGCTTCCAAGCTAGCAGTGACAGGCTTTCTGGATGCATTAGATGTTTTCTTATTTTTAATACAAATATATGTCTGTGGACAGTATTAGAAAGAAATCTAAAAACAATAAATATACTCAATAAATATACTAACTTCCCAGCTGCCTTGGGAAGTTTGGATCTAAAGCCAGTTATTCCAAGTCAAGGCTACCACAACATATGTGTTATGAGAAAATATGGCCTGAGAAAATCAAAAAATAAAAATGTCATCTATTTAAATAACTTCTGATTTTATAAATACAAGTGTTTGGAGTGAATAACAGTCCCCAAACAAATAATGAAATGGCTATTCAGAGCGTGAAATGGCTATTCATCTCTTCAGCGTGTGGACTGGGTCTGCAGTTTACATCTTGCTCTGCCCTTTCCTTGCAGAACTAGGTCTGCTGAAAAGTGTTTGTATCCTCAAATAAAAACCTACCATTCTGAAGTACCCTTTTATTCTGAGAGTTCATTTTCTTGTCATGGCTTACAGTAAACACTCTAGCAGTGGTCTTGAACAGTGGAGTGTAGTCATACTTAACCAAATCACTTCCTTGTTACTGATAATAGTGGGATACAACCAAACAAAATGAAGAGCAAAGTGAAAAAGAATCTTATCCTCTGAAAAAGTATATAAATATATATATATATTTGTCCAAAGATATTTAACTTTTATTTGGAAATTAAGGAAATGTCAAGGAAAACAACATAGAGTGAAACAAAATTAAAATATCTTCTGAATTTTGGCTCTTCTGTGAGGTTAGCTTGCTGCAAACTCACCTTGGCACTCCACAACCGTATTCACAAAAAATAAACCAAACTCTTTCAAATGACATAGGAAAATGATTTTTCTGCAGCAGATACTTAGTCCAGGACATGCAGCACTTCTAACTATAGTATTCAGCGTACATGACTCTACCATAACAATATACTCTGCTACAAGTTGCAGCACTTTACAAGGAGGATGGAGAAAAGTGAGTGACTCAAAGAATCACAGAATCACTAAGGTTGAAAAGACCTCCAAGATCAGAGTCAATGTCCCTCCCTTGTCCACCCTTTCTCTACATAAGGACTAAAATACTTTGTTTTTGTAAAAGAGTTTGTTTCACATTATAGTCCTTCCAAGAGAGCTTAGACAGCTGCACAGATTTGCTATTTCTACTGCTATTTTTCCACCTGGATGCATGGCTGCACCAACAGCAGTGGGACCCAGAAATGCTTTCTAACTCTCTGGAAATGTTCACAGTGGTCATCACAATGTGCCTAGATGAGCCTCATACACAGCATCTGCTTATTTCCTTTCTTCCTATCCATGTTCAGAGCCTGGTGATTTGGTATGGAAGTTCAGGGGGTCAGGATTGTGTGGTACATCTGTCACACTGCTTAGACAACTTATCTGAGCAAGGCTACAAAATAAAGTAAGGAAAGTTCATCTTTCCTCCTCTTGAATACAACTGCATGAGGACTCTGACAGTTTTTACAAATACTGTCCCGCTTTTCACAAGTCAGTAATACATTTTCAAAAGGTGGCCAAAATTTTACTTTGTGCCGGAGCTGAAACTAAAATTCTCTGTAGAAATAGAGGCACATATAGGATGCTATTTTCTGGGAGACAAAAAGCCAACCATTGCTACCAGGGACTAATTGGCATAGCTTGGTTGCTCCCATCGGGTGCAGAAGATCAGCATTCCAGTAAGGATGGAATAATACAATAATGATCCTTTAGTAATTATAGCTTTTCTCTCCTCTGACCCATTACTTTAATTTAGCAATGAATTTTTAGAAGACTCCCTTGATCCCAGTACCTGAAACAGAGAGAAAATCATCCACTGAAGTGATGTCATCAACGGCTTCGGTGAGAACTCGCACTTGTTTCTCCCACTGATCTTTAAAGACGTCCATGTTGTCCTGTGCTACTTTGCTCTGGGGTCTGGCGGCCAATGTGAGTGCAGCATTTATTACCTGTTATTCAAAATCAGGTGTTACAAAGGGTGGCAACAATTTTCACAAGGTAGAGAATAGACACTTAGATTAAAGACACTTAAAAATACAGCATTACACCCCATTCAACACCTATGTCTCAAGATATGAAATTTTTCCCAGTTTGTACAAAGCAGGCAACAGTTTAATGACAAAGGCAAAGCTGTAATCTTCGAGTGGGATGTTTCTCCTGTCTCAGCTACCTGATGCTTTTTAATGCTGAAAGAGTTTTTGAGTACTTTTTAGCACGAATCTTACTTACCTGTGGGCACAGACTATCAATCTGTGTTGCTGCCATACGCACTAACTTCACACCTTCTTCATTGTTTGAGATTGAACAGGCCAGATTTGCAACCTACAATGAAATAAGCAGAATGAGAATCAAGTGTGAGGCAAATGAGCCATTTTATACCTTTTTCTCTACTTATTGAGCCTTGGCTAGAATGAAAGAATTGTATACAAAAGGCACGATGCAGGATTTTCTGTACTGATGAAGAAAAACTGACATAGATTATTTCCTAACTAGCAAAACTGAGCTAGTCATCTTCTTCATTAGATTTTTCCCCAAATCTTCCCCTGCTGTCAAGTGCTTTGCTTCCTCCTCTAAAGCCTGAGAATAATCTTCTGAGCAGTCATATGGAGAATGTAGAGCAGCATCTAAACAATTATCTATAAGTTTTCCTTTTATTAACTGTGTCCATTACAAACAATGGTAAACAGACGTATCCATACACTCTTCAGTTTTGCAAAATTAAAAAATTTTGATGTCCTAACACATGGCATGCTTTGAGACGCATAAACAAAACTCTGACATTTTTACTGATACTGTGAAATGACATTTATGTTGCGTATCCAATTATTCCAGATCCCTACGGTATTAAGAATGTCAAAATTACCTGAATTCTCAGGTGGACCTATTTGTTTGTATGTGACTGTCTACCCTAGAGTAAAATGTCCATCAGCAAGTATCATAACTTGGCCAGTTAAAATGTCTTTTGAAAGCCTCATTGTGTAAAGTATGCTTAAAGATCTCCGTTAAAAATGTAGGAATCTACATGTGTTCTGGCACAGTTTTGGGAAGTCCGAACCTCATAAGACTGAAGGCTGTTTGGAGATGAAGGCAGTAGAGGCTTAAAGGGACACCTAAGTGAGATCTAGCAATCAGCACATGCCTCCAGACACCACAGAGCTGAATCTTTGCAGCTTGGATACAAGCTGCAGAATATGTCCTCACAGCCCCTACAGTACTTCTTTCAAAAAAAACCATCCCCTAAAGCTGTGTGCCAAGTCCACGAATATGCCATGGGTTTTCAAAACAGTAATTCATTTCACAGTGCACATAATTATGCTCATCAGTGAGGTTTAAATCACAAAGGTACATTCTGGGAGGGGGAATACATATTTTTCTTTTAATCATCTGAAAGTATGGCTCTTAATTCTCATCTACATTAAAACAAACTTATAAAATTTTAAATATGCTTCCTTGATATTATTCACTGTGCCTGAAGGCATAACTATCAGTTGGAAATGATTCATGAATTAGTTCAAATACCCCCATCTTTCCAATTTTCCTCCAGTCTCCCCTTGTGGTATTAATCTGTTCTCGTCTCCAGTGCACATCGCCACATTAGCCCTGGTCCATCTGTTCTTCATAGAACCTATTTCACTTCACAGTTATGTGGAACGTGGTTTGCATATATCACAGTGCCAAAGCTCAGGGAAGAAAAGAACCTAAGGCTTCAAAGAATCTTGCAGGCATTTCCTAGTCAAGTTTTTATCAAAATGTTGTGATTTTTATTTTCATTTCATGGTGAGACAAATGAGTTAGTCTGTTTGTTAACAGCCTTACAGCGCTCATGTCAAAAACATTCTCCAAAGCTGACATCTTCCAATTAATTTACCATTTTCTGTAGTCCCTTCTTTGCGCACATCAAACAGACCACTTCAATCTTCATGAGAAACAAAAGCTAAGCAGGATAATAATTAGAATGAAGTAACACGAGTGGAAATTACAGACCTTGAAAACTAGCAAATGGCATTAAGTTCAGCAAAAGCTATCTTCCTGTATTTAAAATAAGTGCTTTTTAGATTGCCCTTTCATTTTGTGATTATCATGACGAAAATCTGTCCTAAGGCTCCAGACGCACGATATGTCTTACTTTTTCTCAGATAGCAGTGAGATATGAGACTGAAAGAGGCTGGGTATCATGAAATGGCAATCAAACTATTAAGCAGCTCTTTTTCTTTGAGGTCTCTTGAAGGAAAACTTTGCAGAACAAAGTCAGTGAAAAAAAATAAAGCTTATTTCTTCTCTGTCTCTGATAATTATTCTTTCAACAGAATCTGGTAAGGTAACATTTGGATATTGTAAAGCGTTCTGGTTTTCCAAGGAAGAATACAGAGATAACATGAGAAAAGTTTTTCTCCCTTTCTGAAAAAAAAAAAAAATAGAGTTCAAAATAGTATTTTGGTTGCTGTTATCAGTACAGAAGGAGTACAAATATAATCTATGGCGACATTAATTATGCACCAAAAGAGCATTACAGTTATCTACTTCAAAAAGGATATATTGATAGGTATCATGTATAATCCTAATCTAAATAGATTCTGTGGCTTATTTTAAGTCTTGTTTAAATATAGTCCTTTATCATCAACAGTCAGAAAGCAATACTACTTTCACAATCCAGCTGGGAGTATACCAGCCTGTACCATGGGAAGATCTGATTATGTCAAATAAGCATAGAGATAAGCAAATCCTACAAAGGTAGATGCAATCTAGATAAAATTGAATTTAGCACTGCAAATCAGAACTACTATGACTTTACCCAAAACTTATTTTTGAAACATGGCAAGAAATAGATACTACTTGCTAAAGCTAACATTTTAGTGCCATCATTTAAGCCTAGAACCGTGAAGCTATACAAGTTTTAAGTGCTCACAATCACAAAATATTACATTATTTAATTATTTTTATTGCCTTTGTTATAATGTATATAATCAAGTCACCATCAATTAAGATTTTTGTCAAGGCAAGGCCCATATGCATGCTGAGTCCATAGAGACCATGAGGTAATTCAACAGCTTTAGTCTACCACAAATTCAACAGCTCCAGATATTGTTCCTGCCTATGACCCAAAACTTAGAATCACAGAATCACAGAATCGAAGGGGTTGGAAGGGACCTCAAGAGATCATCGGGTCCAACCCCCCTGCCAAAGCAGGTTCCCTAGAGCAGGCTGCCCAGGTAGGCGTCCAGACGGGCCTTGAATATCTCCAGAGAAGGAGACCCCGCAACCTCCCTGGGCAGCCTGTCCCAGTGCTCCGTCACCCTCACCGTGAAGAAGTTCTTTCGCATGTTGGTGCGGAAATTCCTGGGCTCTATCTTGTGGCCATTGCCCCTTGTCCTATCCCCAGAAACCACTGAGAAGAGGTTGGCCAAATCCCTCTGTCTCCCACACCTCAGGTATTTATACACATTGATGAGATCCCCTCTCAGTCTTCTCTTCTCCAGGCTGAACAGGCCCAGGTCTCTCAGCCCTTCCTCATAAGGAAGATGCTCCAGGCCCCAAATCATCTTTGTGGCCCTCTGCTAGACTCTTTCCATGAGATCCCTGTCTTTTTTGCACTGGGGAGCCCAGAACTGGACACAGTACTCCAGGTGAGGCCTGACCAGGGCAGAGTAGAGGGGGAGGATCACCTCCCTTGACCTGCTGGCCACGCTCCTTTTAATGCACGCCAGGACCCAATTCCAACACACTGAGCTGAGATATCAGGAGCTAGACTGATCTCTGAATAATGACGAAAAGAGAAAGGCACTTCCAGATATTGTTTCAAGTCTTTGGTAGACTACCTCATCCTCTAGATGTGTCCAGTTTATTGTTTAATAACAGTTAACTAGCCTTGGGGATTGCTGAAAGTGGTATTACTGAAATAAAAGGCTTTTTAATAGTGCACTATAACTTGTTTTGCATCTGGGCATTTAACACAGCACGTATTGTGAAGAATTCAGACTCTTCAAGGTTGGGAATTCATTTAATATGCTACTCCAAAGATCTAGTGTTGGATGGAGCAGATAACTTGGAAAGGAAATTAATAAGGGTGTATGTTGTCATAGCTGCCAATTTGCCAAAACCTTGATTTGACAGCCTTTACCTTTATGCTTCAAGTACTCAGTTTCCACTGAAGCACTGAAGAAGAGATTTTATAAGAGGCTATGGAAGTAACAAGGTGGTTATTTATTTATTTTTGTTTGTTTGTTTATTGCTGTTTACTAAGTTCCTTAAGCATACTGAATTCACTGATTGCCTGAAGAGAACTTAAGTTTGTATTAAGATCATTGTGGAATGTCTGAAGAGTGTGTACATGAATGAACACATCTTAAATACCAATATCAATGAACTATGAATCATCCTTGAAACGCGTGGGGGAACTTAATAACAGTGAGATTGCTGTGTAGAAAAGCACTATTGTCCAGAATTTCAGGTCTGCTAAGCTACTTTTACCCCATCAAAACAATTGCTAAACACCTTAAACCTGTCCTACAAGAGCATGGAAAAGTAGTGAACAGGAAAATAAACACTACAGCTTTAATTATATTGCATTTTTCTGCAATCACCAAGGCCACTGAACCAATCCTAGAACTGGGGAGGTGGAAAAGTGCATACTAACTCCTTCATACTAATTTCCTATCACTAGCACTGATAGCCCAAGATGCAAGCCTGCAGCTTGCTAGGTATCTATATTTAATCACTCAAATTAGTTTCAATTATTCAAAATATATGCAGGATCAGTCCCAATGAAATATATTTGAATGTATTTGATTGTATTTCAGCCTCAAGCAGTTTCCTGCATTAAGTGAAATACAGCAGATAAAGGTGGGGTGGGGAAGGACTTCACTTCTAATGCGAATTTTTACTACTGTTGTTAAAAGGACACACCAAGGACAGGATTTATTCTAAAGGTAGACTTACATGGCAGCTGAAGTGTAACTACTGCATGGGTAGGCAATGCCTACAATATTCTTTCTGTAGCTGGCATGGGGTAATAACTACAGTCAAGATAGCACAAACGTCAGTGTAGACTGCTATTTCTCATGGCTCCATGCACTCAGTTGAAGTTTGGAATAATGACTTTTCATTGCCTTTGCCACTTGTACTACACCTAGGACAGGAAAATTTCTGCTATAAAATTGCCCTCTAAATTATAAAAGTAATCAAGGATATTTTATACCAATTTATGTTATTTTTATACTGATGAGAATTAGGTGTAGCTATCTTTAGTTGTGTTTTTAAACTATGCTACTTCCAATTTTGACATGAGCTTTTTGTACTATTAAATGTAATTATGATGATCAATACATACAGTCCTCTTATTCAATAAATCAAAAGATCATAAATTCAAAGATTTAACATGGTCATTGTGAATTCAATGCAAGTGAAAAGGTCCAAAAATGAAATCCATCGCTTAGAGTAAAAAAGAAAAAAAAGGAAAAAAAAGTATACACTACAGAAAAGCAGCAATATCGACACAAATGCTGCAGAATATTGCAGCTAATGTATGTAGTCAAGTTTTCAATTTCTTTTATTCTTTTTTGCAACAGTTTGATTAGAAAGAACAAGACAAAAAAAAGCTCTATCCACCTTCCTCAACCATTTAACCATCCCAAGGCAAGGAATGAAAGAATGCAATCTATTTACATCTTAATTCTGTACATTATTTATAAATATATATATATTACTTTTGTAATACACATCTTTTTAATTAAGTCATTTCGTTTTCCATTGTAGTTAACTGATACAAATAACAGAAGAAAATTTACAGCAAATTATTCTTTCCCTAAAATAGGATTACTTAAGCCCAAGACACAATCAAACTTATCTGTCTACACCATGTACTTGAGGAACTGAAATTGTCCAGGCTATTTAGCTTGAGTTGAAAGTTGTTTAAGTAAGACTTTAATATTCACAGTGAACTAAAGCCAAGAAAATAAATCAGCTACCGTGTTTCACCTGAGGAGTGGTAACTTGCTGAACCATGCTATCTTGACTATCTTCCATTATTTATCCATCTTAGTAGTTTATCCAGATATTGTTACAATCTCTGAATCCTTCAAAATTTTGACATATATTAATGTTGGTGGTACTGCTGGAGGCAGCCCAGTGATATTCTTGGAGCCACAACTAACATTTGCTAAACAAGACCACAGAGTTAGAGCTAAGTTATCTAAGACTTCCAAATTACTTATCTTTGCTGTATTCGCTCAAGCATTATATTATAAGCAAAACTGTATTCATCACTAGACAGGATGTTTTTGCACATACACAAACAAGTGCCAACAGTCAAAATGTCACAGAGTACATACTGCAGCAGTTTCTTCTTCCTCCTCATGGACTGCAGTGGCAATTTGTACTACGCTGAAAATACTACACTGTGGTCTCTTCCCCAGGACCTATTCCACTGGTATGGGGGAACCCCATACTGGATAGTATTGCCAGTTGCCACTCACTTGTATTAATCAGTCACATAGTTTTACCCAAATACGAGATATATTTTTAATTCACAAGTATTTACAAATCTAAGTGTATGCACAGCCATAAAAATGGAATTTCTTTTGTAAATTACTAATGGTCTAATTAACTGAGTTTGATGCTTGTTCTGAAAATTTTTTAATACCTAAACCTCAACATATTCAATATAAACTATTCACACATTTACAATGTATTCTGTTCATATCTCAACAGTCTGATAACAGCAGGATGTTAGAAAGCTACAGAGAATTTAAAGCACAACAGCTGAATGTTTTATTTCATATCAAATCTGCTGCCCATGGAACCTATGAAAAACTCCTTTCACTTCTCAAAAGGTCAATGGCATATTCACTTGTACTTATTACAGGAATAAGGCCTTACCACATGTACAAACTCTCTTGAGACTTTCTCCACATCAGGCTTAGTTGAAAAAGCCTTAGGAGAATTCTGCTTTTGGTAAAGTTCAAAACAACTCTGACTTGGAGAAATTCAGTGCGTCTTGGAGAGAGATTTTTCAAAGAAACTTACAAATGCTAGATGCCTAATGTGTACTGAAGGCTCAATTCAAAATGCAAAAATCCCAGCTTCAGACAATTTCAGTGAAATGTTATTATTCTCATCTGAGTACCTTCCATTTTCTAAGACAAGTTTGGTACATGCCATGCCTATTTTCTACAGGATGAAATAGAAAGGAGATCAATTATGAAGCACCTTGAAAAATCCTTCTGCTTTACAGTTTTCATAACTGAAAGAAAAATATCCCATTCAATTATAGAATTGCCAACAAAGAATACAGGAAATAGATATTGTATTATATCAGATCCTTTACTTTAAAGTTATACAATAATAATGATTTTAAGTACGAATTTGAAAAAGCATTCAACAACAGTTCAGTATTGACCCTTCTTTTTTTCTTTCTCTTTCTGAAGTAGAATTTGACCATACAAGTGTAAAATAGATCAAGTTTCTACACAGCATTGATGAGCCCCAACTGTGATAAATACACCTGACTGGTTCAAATGCCTCCTAAAACAAGAGGGGTAATCACTAGATGTGTTTGGAATGTGATGCTAATGTGTATGTGTGATTTTAGACTGATTTTCTAGATCATGGCTACTTCTCGGCAGGGTCAACCTAAGCATTCTCTATGGACAACAGGGAAAAACAAATTTATTATAGAAAAGACAGGTGATTGTTTCAGAGCATTTTTCCAATTTGAACTTGAAAAAAAAAAACACTGGAAAGCTCTTGAGGTTAATTTATAAAATTATTTAAGCAATGCTGTTGGGCACTTGGAGCACTGCCAGAACTATCAACCCGCATCCTCAGCTGGAGCAAACAGCTGTTCCAGTTACCATAAATGAAGACCCATTCCCACAATTAAAAGTCTGGGCACACCTTTGTTAGGTGTTCTGTGTTCAACTATCTCTTTAAATAGACCAGAATTTGAGGAATTTAGAAAAGTGGGTGGGGATATTATTACTCAGAGCTGAAATTAATAGAAATACTTCATTCTTTGACAGCAAACTCCCTTAGGAATTACATAAGATCCTCAGTCTTTTTCTCAAGAGTGTGCTTCTGAGGCATTCAGCTGGAATGCAACTAATTGGTAGTCAGTTTTAATGGGGAACCCAAATACCTGCCACCTGGCCAGCATGGCAGGAGATGAAGACAGTAGAAAAGGGCTTCTCTCCAGTGACTGTTTGCTACAGGGCTAGGAAGTGCTCAGCTTCAGGTGATGTGGATATGGTTCTCTCCCTTCAAAGGTTTGTTTGCTACACTGATGCTATTTCTGAATTATTTTTGCATATTCTTACACTGCCTCTGAGCATCTGTTGCTAAAGTTACAAACAGCTGTGGCAACCCATGAAGAATAAGAGCAGGTCTTAGTCTCAAAAACACTGTTAAGACCAGATTACTGCTTTATTTTAACTGGTCTACTTTAGCAACAAAGCACTGCACTGATGAAACGCAGTCCTTCTCCTACAAAAAAGCAGCTGACAGAGCTGTAAGTAATCTGTTGTCTATCTATTCATGTGGGACATGAAACAGATATCCTTGTCTAAGCCACAAAGCTAACACAACTGCTCAGTTTTGGTATTATGCCTTCAATTGATTAGTTTGATTTAGTGATTTTTTTGAGTTACAGGTATAAATGCATTTTGCCTTGCTATGATACACATTTATTTTCTTCCTTTCACAAAAAGAGAATATAAACATCCAAGAATTCTTTTCATGGAAAGTCAGAGACCGACAACCCATCTTGACGTTCACTTGCCTCTGTTAGCATGATCAGGTTATTTTTCTATTTCATTTGACAGTAGGTAAAGCCTTTTTTTTTTTTTCCCATCCATAACTTGGTATTCATACTGGCAAAGAACACAGAGGAATACCAAAACCTATACCAACATTTCTGCAATATAAGACAACAGAAACCTTAACCAACAGTAACTTTTATGCTCCAAAGTATGCAAGAAGGCCAGTAGTGTTCCAACAAAAAAGGAAGATATTCAGGGTGTTTGTGTATAAACCCTTTCTGTCCAATCTGCTATCAAGGCCGCTGCTATTAAAACCCATAATGAATCATGAACACTGTATACTGAAATACTCAAGGGATGAGGGGGCAGTTGGTGTCCTATAGAAACAAGATTTACAAGACTGCAATGTGTATGAGTTGATCCCATAAAGCTGTTCTGATAACTTACCACTGGCACTGCTATAATTAATAGATATTAATAGCAAGTAGTTACCAAAGCAATCTATCTATCTAATAACTGTCCACTATTTTGGCAAACCATTCAGTAACCCTGGAACAGGGATGCATGCTTGACTAGGCTGTGATAATTAAGCATTAGTTGTATTATTAGGAAGCTATACTTTGAATGTTGTTGAAGAAAAGAAGGGGACTGTAGTAGGAACTCAAAAAAGTCCAAGATAGCAACAGAAGCTTTGAAGATATGAACACAGTGTGATATCAGAGACCTCAGGGTATAATCACAAATTGCAATTACTGATCCCTAAAGGAACACAATTTTTGATCTAGACAGAACCAAATTTAGGACTGAAGTTGAGCATACAAAGAAAGAATTGTTGCAGTTGAGTATATAGAGAAAGAAACATTCTATTACAGGTGCTTGCGATTGATAGCACAGGTGGAGACATCTTTATATATAAGCATACAACGATAGCAACTATAGCCATCATGAGCACTGGATGAAAAACTGGAGATGTTGCATGAGAAGAAAGATTGCCAGTGTGAAAGAAATCTCAGATTATCATGGTAGAGGGTATGTAAAATGCAAATTGTTTTAAGAAATCAAGATTGATTGGTTCCCTGCTCACAGAGAAAAGCTTGTAAAAGATTATGATTGTCTTCACAGAGCTGGTATTTTTATTTACAGTAATATCTTAAAGGCTTTCAAAGACACATTCAGAGCAAGATGGATTTTACATGTATCTGATTTTTGTGCAATGGTATTCTATAAAATAGTTTTACAATAACTTAGTAATTGTTCCACATTAATGCAAAGTATTTTCACCCACCCAGAGCCAAAATGTGTGGACCAGGCAACAGTATTAGATGCTCCCTCTTCTATTCATCCTGCCAATATGTAATCCTGGCATGGAGATAACTCATATTAGCTCCAAATCCTGCTTATTTTATTCATCTCCATAGTGGCTCTTTTTCCTGCTAGCACAGTGATATTTTTTTTTTCTTAGAAAAGATATATTTATGACTTTTAAAATATGAGCATCTGATACCAAGAAACAAAGACCCAAATAATTTTGTGGAAAAGTACTATGTGGAAATTAGCAGTATTTTCCCACTTGTGTATTAAAAAAAAAAAAAGTAAAATATTCCTCCCTTCTTGTTCTGTCACTGTATGTATAATCAGAGACAGAGAAATGACTTTCAGCTGATTAGTAGATAGCAACTGCATTTATACCAGTAAGCTAACCAGAGAAAAGGCATGGGCCTGAACAAAGCTACATGCTAATCCAGCTTTTTCAGCTATAAGCAAAATTCTTAGAATCGTTTTAACTTAAACTACCTAGCACTCCTCCATATAACACATGGTTTCTTTTGATTTGCTCTCATAAGTAAGTAAAAGACAATGAGATGAGAAAAACTGCCCTGAAATTTAGTTTTCTTTCCTCTGCTGAAAGAGGATCACATTCAACAACAACAACAAAAGTTATTCCATGTGCTGGAATTCATATCCTTAAATTATATGTAATTTAAGACTGCATTTTTTTCTTAGAGAAAGAAATTTACTTTTTCCACTTTTTTGTCAGTACTAAACAATTTTCATCTTAGTTGTTAAACTCAATGATATGGTTTATTTTTTATTTGATTAAAAATTTTTACAGAGATATTTCTGACTCAGTCATATATTTTATCCTAGTTCTCATACATTTGCAGTTCTATGCATGAAAGCTGATTACCTTTTGAAAGGATCATCATTAGCTCATAAAAACCTAAAACCATTTGAACAAAAACAGGATTATTTCCTGTGTGTTACAAAGTGCCGTTACAGGCTTTTTCTTTGACTTATCCAAAAAAAAACACACCACACTTGTCATATGAATGCAGGTCACACAAATAGTTTTTAATAATGAGTTTTATATCAATAGCTTTTTGTGTAACTTTTAACATTAACCATAAAATGAGAACAAACGTATATCTAAGAAATCAAAACTGACATCAAAATTCTAGATGGGACTGCAGACAGATCTTTAATTCACTGTGATTTATGGTCCTTTTGGTGTGCAGAGACCAATATAATAAGTCCATTCTCTCTGCTATTAGACTTAATAAGAGTGTCAGTATGCTTTTGGGATCCTTTAAGAAATGCTAGTTCAAAAGGCCAGTGAGTCCATGACAAAACTGCAGTCTCTCCACCACTCTACCTGAATCATTGTTAAAACTTCTGATTACCGTAATTTAAATTAACAGAGGAAAACCTCAGTGATAATTATACTCTTAAAGTTTCAATGAAAATAGGCAAGTGGTTTAAGGACATATGCCTCATTAGCTCCTCACTGCGTCACTGAAGAATGAGTTTACCTGATAGCACACACTGAGGAATCTGAGCAGGTGAGAGGCTTCATAAATTCTGTGGGAAAAGCTTAGCTCAACCTGATACTTGACCACAAAATACAAATCTCTAGGAAACTAGTAGTCATAACGTCTGGTATTTACAGGACTGCTTGTCTAATAAAAGATTTTACTTCTTCCTACAAACTCCAGCAACAGTTGCACATTGGAAAAAACCTTCAACTAGGAAATAGGATATTTACTGTTTCTCTGTGGGGCTATATGGTGTTTATGAGAAGACAGATTTGTAGTAACAGGATGTTTTAGCATGCTTTTATGGGCACTTGTGACATGCTGAAACCAACACCTTTAATACCACTCTGGACATGTGAAATACTTGGTTGGGTCAAGGAGTTGTTCCAGCACTTTGTTTCTGGATTCTGCAAGTCCTTTTTCAGTAAATCACCTTTAAAGTCTGCCATGTGTGAATGAGTGAAATTATGGGAGCAGAAGGCTGTATTTCTTCCATGTGTTTATTAGGAAGGTTCATCAAATTAGAGGTCATCATTCGGTTTTCCAAGATTTGTCTCTAAATGAAGGCTTCCTGAGATATCCCAGAACAGCAAAAAAATGAAAGCTATAGGAAATACAAGCCTGCATCCAATAAAACGGAGCATTACCGAGTCTCCTGTCAGTCCTATTAAATGCAGTCGTGAAAGCAGTAATTGCACCCATGAATACGTCCAAAGGAACTGATGGATGCTACCAGTATTTTCCTTTAGCCCATGGACTGCTTGTGGAGCATGTGGGGAGTAACACCTCACCATGTACTTCAATAAGAGTAGGTAAATCAAATTTCTTTTAATTTTGGGAGCATTCTGGCATAGTTTGATTACTTTCATCAAGAGATTAGATTCCACAGGAGTGTCCGTTCCACTGCATAATAATTAACACACTATTAATAGAAGTTGTGGAAATTAGAACTGAAAGCAAACTTGACAGATGATGCCCCTGTCTGAAGGCAGGATGAGCTCTACCTAAACTACTCCTGGCAGATGTTTGTTTAACCTAGTCTCACAAATCTGCATTGATACCAGCCATATGAATTTCTAACTCCTGTACATGAAAGTTGTAACTGGGGAAAACCAGCACTACACACACTACAAGTGTGTAGTGAGGTCAGATGTACTAGACCAACTACTATGAGCATGAGCTAACCTAAACTTAGGGCCCTTTCACATATGTGATATTAAGAGATTGAGTAATGACCACAAGAAGAAAAAAAAAAAAAACATTTTTCTTTCTTCCATATATTTATCCTTTAAAAACTTATTGTTAGCTAAAATCTGGATCTGAGCTATTAGATTTTGTGAGTGAATAGAACAAGTGAAAAACATATCTACTGCACAGCAGTAAGGCTATTTGCATCCATTAGGACTATCTTTATATAATAATTTCACCAAATTGTAGTACTTTAAAAAAGACAAACAACCCTCCCTTAAAATGTGATCTACTCTGAAGTTTCATATGTCTGTGTAAATGACATTTTTATCTAAAAGAAAATTTGACATCTCTTTATAATGTCTTTTCTGAATGTCTTTTCTACACTTGAAACCATACGACAACGGATCAGTGTTTGAGTCTAAGCAGTTTCATCTTGTAAATTAAATTTCCACAGGTTACCCAGGATCCTGAAATATCTTCGTGTACTTGGAAGACCAAAGAAAAAATATTAAAACATATCTTTGAAGGATTGTTCTTTTTCTGACAAGTTATCTTCAGAGCAGGTAGTATGTTGTTTTTTCTGATCTGTTTAATGTATTGCTATTGCTGTCTCAGATGACTGCAGTATCTTAGACGCCCCAAATAACACAAACATAACGATAAAAATGTTGAACACTACTTATGTTATTTAAAATTCATCATGGTGAGCTCAACAATTCTACTTATTTGAAAACCAATTCCTGTTCTAACAGTGAGAAATGCCAACAGCAACTTTGAACTGATTAAAATGTGTTAGGAATTTTTAAATATATATTCGTTAAATTACATATGTGAGAGAGAGGCAGAGGGGGTTCAAGTGCAACTATAAACAAAAACATTTAAGCAGTTGCACATTAAAGAACTGCAGATCACATTCAACATTTAACTGGATGATAATTCTAAAGCAGAAATATAACGCTCACCGACTCTGACATAAAATGACCGAAACTCTTCATTCAATCCATCCAATGAGACAAAGCTGAAGATCCCCAGCTGATGTACAGCAGCTTTGTTCCACTTTAGCAAAGCTTCAGTGATTTACACCAGCCTTGGCTCATGGAACACACTCTTTGGACAATAAATTGTAGCTTTGACAAACCAAGGTAGAAATGAATTCCACAATCAATCCACCAACGACACATAAATGGTAGTAAATGTTGCTCGGTTTTCACTCCTCCGTATGTATAACGGCCTCCCAGAAATGTTTATGGGACTCTATACAGTAGTATCTCTCTAGTGCCAGGTCATGTATAGAAAGGGGTAAATAAAATAGGATTTTCTAAATGTGGCAATTGATTATGAAATCCTTTCTTCCATTGGCAAGAAAAAGACAGACTGTTGACTGAAGAATGTGTTATAGTCTGTAAATATATATATATGTATAGAACACTGCTACCAGAAATGAATAATGTATCACAAACCCTATAGCTTGTTCTTCTAACCTGCATCTTTTTAATGGTTAATTTGTTATGAATTCACTGAACCATCATCAGCATATATTAGCACTACTACAAACTGGGATTTATTCATCTAGCTGCACACTGGGATTTGTTCAGTTATCAGGGGTCAGTGAACATATAACATGTTTTTATAAACTGATATTGAACAGGAAGAAACTGCATAAGAATGAAGTGAGAATAATAATAAGCCAAAGAGTCAGGTGAATATTTCTTCCTCCAGGTGTTATGCTCATGTATTTTTTTTTCCACTGTCAGGGAAATGATGCTTTTTAAAATACGTATATTTTAAATCCTTGCTTTCTTTCCATTGCAATATATATATACTCTTTTTTAGCTCTCTAAACCCCTTGGCAGCTGCCATGATGACAGCTTACTGCCAGCTAAAAGGGCAGGGGAAGGAATGGCACAAGTGCTCTGACTGTGTGTGGCAGAACCAAGCATAAAATGGGGTTTTGTCCCAGGGACGGCAATTCCTAAATGGCAACACAATGTGCTGTAACTTCGATTTTCATTGCTAGAAGCTTTAACATACTTTGTATTCTTTCTTCAAAAATTAGTGTTTGTTATCAAATCAATGATTGTCACTTTCCCCATATATTTAGCATTATTTGGTCATCAGCTTCAGTAGAATTGATCTTGATTTACGTCAGCGTGAATGGCAGACATGAGCTCCATAGTCTGAGGATAACAGATGTTGAAAGAAAGATGTTTATTTGGATAAACACAAGGAAACCAATTTCATTTTTGAATCAGTGGAAACATAACCTACCCTTGGCTGTTCCAGTCTGAGAAACTACCTTTTCTAAGAGGATGACAGTCAATAGTCTGCAAGCTATTACCTGTTATCTATTATACTAATTTTATGTTGTAGTCATAATAAACATCAAGAAACAATGTAAAATCATACAGAATTGTATAGTAACACAGACTGTCATTAGAACCAGGTTGAAAATACATTGCCGAAGTGCTTGTTTACCTGTTTGGTTAAAATGAGAAAATATAGCATCATAAAAATATTCACACAGACACACAGAAAGATACTCTTACACAACTGTTCAGGATTCTTTGATTATGACAAAAATTTGGTGGAAGACTGTTTTTTCAGGTTATTCCTCAGAGCCAAAATTCCTAAATTCTTCTCAGAAGTCAAAAAATATTATATATAACAGTAAATGGACTTTCAATGAGAATATTTGAACAGAAAATATGTTGAGAAGACACTGGTGTACTTAAGATCAGCTTTACTCATTTTAGAACAGCTGATTTTCATGTTGTGCTATTCCTAGTTTAAGCAAGCACTCAATTTGAGAAGGGAGCACAGAAGTGATTTACATTGAATATCTTGATCTCGTTTCAAGAGAATGGCTTGAAAGAAGACACAGTGAAGTTGAAAGTCTTAATGTTCTACTTGAATTCACATGATTTATAGGAGGGAAAAAGAATCTACACTGTTTCAACAGGCTGAGAAAAGCTAGTTTCATCTGCATGGACTAAAGGAACCCAAATTCAAACAAACACTCAAACTAACATTTAACACTCCAGCTGACATTCAACACTGACATTCAAACTCACATTCCAGCTAAGAATAAACCATCTTTTCAAAAATCCTAAATCTAAAATAGGACAGATACCGCATTCTTCTATACTGGTATAATTAGATGTACTGGACAGAATTCATCTTATTCCTCTGGATTTACAGAGTGTAATTGAAGCCTACCCTATAGAAAAATGCCAAATATGCCATTGAGAGTGCTCAAGTGACAGTTCTTTCTCCTAAGAAACATGGTTCAAATTGGAATTAAGAAAAGATACCCAAATATGCCCATGAAAGCTTGCATTATTATTATGAAAGATTTCAAAGTATTTTGAAGCATTTTTATGCATTTTCAAAATCACTTACTGGCCTTCAGCAAGCTGTTCTTCAAATTTGAACTGCACTCTTCCCTTCCCAAATGGCCAGCAGGGAAGTGCTGCTTTACTTTTTTTGGTTAATAAATGGCTCTGTTATTCAAGGAATGTAAGTCTGTGCTTTCCAGTTCTCTGTATATTCACCCCAATACATGTAAGGTGGCCATATAATGGTAAAAGCTGACCATCCTTACACTTCTGTCTTCCCCACTCCACCAGGTCCTTATGGTTCCTTGGATGTCTGAGTCAGGCAGTGAGAAGAAGCAGTTTGTTACTGCCATGCCAGTATCAAAGTGGAGAAAGGCAAAGCTAACTACCCTCAAAACCAATCTAATGAACCTACACAGAGTGATGAGCTTGCTTTCCAGACAAAAAAGCCAGTATCTCAGACTGTGGGCTTCCAAAAGGCTCCCCAAACATGGGTAAAGACAGAACAGATACAAATTTCACAAGCTTAAAGCAGACCCCTGAGGACCCATCTTTTTAAGTTGTCTAGTATTTACTAGTCAGAATTGAAATTTAAGCTATTTATTAAATAGCTACACAAACTCCTTAATTTCCCCATCCTAATTCTGAAGGAAACTCTTATTTTTACATTGTGTATAAGTCAATTAAAGAAGAATTCCTACCCAACCCAAATAATAATTATTCTATCAGACTTGTGAACAATTTGTGAAGATTTGTGGAACTAGAGTTTTCTTCGCTAGATTGCTGGCACACAGGCTATTTTCAAATTAACTAAGATAATCATCTTCCTTAATATTCACAGATAGCACAGCTGCTGCTATCAAGCAGCAAATTCTCTTCTTTAACAAGCTAAAACCTCAAGTCCACTGTAAAAAGGTAGATAATGTATAATTAACTGGTATATATTTGGAGAGCATTTTAACTTACCAGTGATGTCTCAGCTCTGATTTAAAGAGGTTTTATCTTTTGTCTGTAATACTTTTTTTTTTTTTTTAATGTACTGACAAAGATAAACCAGAGACAAGAAATATCATAATTTTTTGCAGCAATATTAATTTTTCCCAAGTCAGTTCAACATGACAGGGCGGTTATGAAGGGCTAAACAAGCTCCAAAGGGAAGAGCAAGGAGGGTTCAATTTCTGTCCATAATATTACAGATTTGAAACTCAGATGTTTTAGCTGAGTAAAAGCTTGCATACCCCAAACGTATTGATTTTTCTCTGGCTTTATCAATATATTTAACAAAATTTAGAAAACTGTTCTGACTTTAGGTTCTCACATTTCAGCTAGGCTACCACTGTTTTCCCTAGTCAAAGCAACACTTCACATGCTTCAGATTTTAATTCAACATTATAGCAGTGAAAACTGGCTTCAAGATCTTAGAGAAATGTGTAATAAAACAACTTTAGAAAATCTCAGACTGGTTTTGCTTTCATAGCACAAATGAATGAACAGAGGCAAAAATGTCTGTCATCGAAGCCCCACAGCTGATACGTAGTCACCTTCTGGAAAATGTTATGACCTCTCTCATTTCCATTCCTCTTTCCCAACAGCAGTTGTGTCTCCTTGACTTAAAAATACATTGGAAAGAAGAGTTAATACATTCCTCATCTTTACAAAACAGCTTTGCTAGATAAGACTGTTTCCATTCTTTGCCTGAAGGTTCTCAAGCCCACACTTTTAACCTCTCTAGACAAAGCTACAAAGTATTAATACTTGCCACCTTCCTAGTGCATAGTTTTACCATTATGCAGAAAAAACTATAAGAACAAAGAGGGCTTTGTTCTGAAACCAAATGCAGTCAATTACATGCAATTCAGAAACTCCTTCAAATGGAGGTTAAAATAAAACAGTCATCCTTTGGTCAGGCTCAGGCTGAAGAAGTTAAACATACTAATATGAGGCAATTCTAGTTCTGGAAAATCGAAGCAATCCTACCCATTTATGCTTCATAAAGGAAAAATATCAGCATTTGTTTATTAGTGTATTTCTCCAACAGTTAGTGACAGTCAGTTGAACTAAAGACAATAATTACGCTTAATACTTTATGTCTAGAGTGGATGAACCCACATTAAACAGCAAGAGAGTTTAGAAATACTAACATATATTTTTTTCTGATCATCAGCTTATATTTTCAAAGTAAAAACAATCCCTTCAATACATTTTTGTAGGATTTTATAGGGAAGGATTTTCTATTAAAGAACTTAACTTATAGGACAAGTAAAAATAGAGACAAACATAGGAAATGAAACATTATAATTTGTAATGATTTCTTTGCTCCTGGCCAACTGTGAACACCTTAAAAAAATCAAGATTTTTGATCAAGAAATAATCAAGATGATGTCATCCTGTTGTAGTAATTCTTTCTCCTAATATAAACATTAAATACATCGTGAAGATTGATCTAACTTTCTTTAATATGTAATATGATATTTTTCACCACAGTCACAGCTTTCTTTTTCTGGCACTTTCACACTTCAACTTAAGGAAGGAAATAAAGAATGTATCAACAAAATGAGGGGGATTGAGCAAAATAGTCCAATAATAGTCATGGCATTATGTTTGATATTACACACTACCGCAGGAAACACGATAAAGTTTATAAAATATGCCAGAATTCCCACACAATTTAAAATATTATTAATACATTAATTTATCCTTGCATCTTTACTCCAGATCATTATCGTAAGCTAAGCAGAATATATACATGGGTGAGAGTTGAGCTCTATTATAAACATATATGACAGATTCAGGAAAACTTCATAATAAGAGAATAAAAATACAGAAACTGTGCCAGACAGACTATCTGTATATGAAATGAGTGCCAAAAATAGAGCTGTTATTATTTACATTTTATATTATCTTTTTTTCTGTTCAGTGGCTGCAATGAAAAATAATCACAAAAAATTGCCTCAGGTTGACACCAAATACATTTTATATCCTCTTCAATACATTCTTCCCTCTCTGCAATTTTAAATTGAATCATTGCGACCTTCCAACCTTTCCTATTCATTTCTAGGCCACTTCTATCGGACAAATTCAGTAAACATTCATAAATAATTAATATTGACCTAAAACTGCATTTCTTACTGGGAAACATTCATAGGAGAAATTTCACACAGCTTCTCTCCAGCAGGTTTTCCTAGAATAACTCAAACCTGTAATTACACAGAAATGCATTTCTGTATTTAACATCCACCACATGTACTTGTTTGGAGGGCTCTGAAAACCACGTTCAGCTCCATCAATCATTTCATCAGCTCCGACATCAGAATGGCTTTGCATGTTGCCGTGCAAGGAAAACGGCTACTTTTATCTGCCGCCTACAAGCCTTACCATCTACTATCAAGGCTATTCTCTTTATGTTTAGATGAGTGTCTGATGTCGCCAACACAATTTAATGAGCTGTCTTATTTCTAAATGGAGAGCCCTTTTCATTGAAAATTTAAACTGATTTTTCATGCAACTTGACATTTCACTGCACCATCCTGCCATTTTTCAGCCTTATACAGTCACATACTGTAGATGTGAGTATATTTATCAAATAATTATCATCAATTACCTGAGACTTTGAGCTTCATAGACATTTTATGAATTCCTGAGGTTTTTCAGGGTACTGACATGACAAAATACACGTCAGTACATTGTAAAGAAATTGAAACTGCAAAGCCAAAAAAAAAGGAAGTGAAAAAAATAAATAAATCCCAGACTAAGTAACACTTGTTGCTATATCATTATCATTCCAATATCATTGTCATTCTGGCTCTTCAGACATCAACAACTAGTATTCTGGGAAGGAGCCTTTGTTTTAAAGAAGGGTGGTCTCAAAAGTGTCTCTGGGCACAGAGTGATTTCCACAAGTGACTGAACATTGTCTCCCCATCCCTTTAGGTCTACATATGTTCCCAATAGATCTTTCTTGTTGTAAAATACAAGTATCTCATGTAACAAGGGATGTAAATGGGAGCTTTAAGAAAGAGAAGTTATGTCTGTCTTAATTAAGAGAAAGCCAACAAACAGTTCCAGCTCTCTGATTTTCTTTTATTTAGAAATGTAGTTGTACCCTCTAGGCCAAAAGTGGACTTGCTCTTGGAGGGACTGCCAAAGGAACATGGATTACCTCAATGTCCATCAGAAAAGGAAACAGCAGAGTACGGAAAAGATTAAGCAGAAATAGAAATTATATTGCCTGATCAGTCATAAGGCATTATAATGGCTCTGACAGATTACAAGTACAGATGATCATTTGTCATAAGAACCATACTTGTGCAATCAATTTTAAAGACTAAACAGACCAGATCAGAGAGGAAGCATCCAAGACACCAAAGCAAATACTAACAGGGTTGAAGAGAAGTCGATAGTGGTAATTTAAGAAAATATGTTCAATTGTTAGTACAAATCATTGCAAAACCTCACTTATAATAAAGTCATATACTCAAAAAGAGCACTATGAACCACACCAAGTACAAAGAGGGAAGCTGGGGAAACAAGACATTAGGGGAAGTTACAATAATGTGTTACAAATGCATTTGAGATGAGTACAAAGGAGGCAAAATAACTAGCACTTCACGTTCTGGTAAGATTTTAATTGTATATAAATAGCTTCAAAATGAAATTTGAAAGATTTATGATCATTATGGGAGTGAAATTCTGGAACTGACTTCCAAATAGGTACTGTGAAGCAGGAATCTCTAAATAGCTTGAAACTTTCTGCAATGTACAGATAAGAAATTATCTTGAAACTAGAAGTTACATTATGAAATTTGGTGAACTACCATTCTTGTCAGTTTCTTGCATTTCTATAACATTGAACATATTTGCATGGTTCTCAATGCCACCTATTAAGTTTTTGTTTTGTTTTGTTTTGTTTCCCCCCTCTCTTTTCTTTACAGCCAGCCCCCTGCACCTTCATGGCAAGCACTGACTAAAATATTCTTCTTTCCTGTTAGGTGCAGGATTCATATTGAGCCTGTATGCAAAGTTTCATTCTACAAGAGGAACTTAAGAAGAAAATTCTTTTCTAAATGTCTTCTAATGTATTGAAAGGCTCTCTTGAACAGACATCAAAATGAAAAAATAATAATGATAATTATCACGTAAGTATGGCAGAGTTGCAGAATGAGGTACAAACATGAAACTTAATTTGATCATAAAAATCTCCATGAAGATGATTATTTATATTATATATACATTCTTAACTTTATAATAAAGTTTCTTACAGAGATGAAAGTAGATTTTCAGATCACTAAACTCTTTTCTTCCTTTATCTCTCTCTCCTGCAAGCCTTCTACAAATCATCTCAATAAAGATTAAATAACTTCCTGTCGTAAGATTCAGATTTTCATTACTTTATACACAAAAATACAGATGGGCTTTTTAACAAATCAATATTACAACAACAAAAATGCCATAATTACAGTACACAATATGAGGAAGAACAAACAAGACCTTGGTTTTATTTATTATACTACAAAAGAAAAAGGCAAGCAGAAAGAATGCAAAGTACAAAGAAAAACATAAGCAGAAAAAGCTGTGGAGAACAGGGTCTGTAAGTAAAAATATAGATTTCTGCATCTGCACAGTAATAGCTGCTATGAAATTTACCTTTATTAGTTAATTGCATAAAATTGTTTTTTTCTTTTTCTTTGCAAACATTGACAAGAAAAAAAAGCTATCTAGAACTAGACTTAAACAACTTAACTGCACATTTGTTAAAGAAAGATCAGTTTTACCATATTGTTAGATCATAGTGCAGTCACAGATATAACCATAACTATGTGGTTTAACACAACTTTTGTGGTTGGTGTAATTGAACAATCAGACACAAAGACCCTTCTAAAAATCAGACAGCATATTCACAGCAACCCAAGCATATGTTCAAATGCATTACTGTGTTATGTCAGATTTTTTTAAGAACAAATACTCATAAATATTGCTAATTTGTAAAGAACGTGTAAAAATGTTTTGGAATTTATGCCCATCAATTTGAGTATGCAATTTTATGTAATAGTGGACACCTGATCAGAGTTTGCCAAAGTGTAAGTTGATTCAAAGGCATTCATGCTTCAGCCCAACAACTGGAGAGGAGCTAGACGGATAGAGGCCTAAATTCATGGGGGAAAAATGAACCACAGATGTGAGGAGGTGTTATAATACCAACTGTAAAGGTAAAAAAGGGTTGAGAAAGGGCAAAAATTTTTCATGAAACCATTATCCCTCTTTCAGATACTGAAGTGTATGGGGTGAGCATCCTTTCTAATTGTTTTTAAACCACTTTCTTCTGATTTTCATGTTGTAATAGATAAAGCATAAACTTACAGTGTTCAGTTTTCTTGAGGTGACTCTTGAGTGCCTCCAGGGAAGGCTGACAGACAACAAAATCTGGCCTGCTCAAGATTTAGAGCAGTCATGAATGATGCTACAATCCAGCATAAAAGGAGGATAAATGACAGGAGAAAAGTGGGCATCAGGAACTGAAAACAACAGAGAAATGATGCTAAAGAGAAAAACTTCTCAAGAGGTGCCAGTCTTGAGATAAAGTGTGTTTATTGTATTTAGCACATTTTTTTTCTATTCTCAGTGCTGCCAAGTTTGTCCTCAGTCTCTTTCAATAATGCTGAAAAATAAGAATATGATTTTGGAAATATACACTAATGAAGTCTGTGTGCACTACCACCAGTGTTATTTTGCTTTTCTCTTCTTCGTGAGGGGAAAATATTAGTTTTCCAGGTATTTCATCCCTATGGTTCTCATTAAAGTCAACGGAAGTATCTTTCATTCTCATGAAACTGTCATGAATACTGACCTCTTCATCTACAGCAATTACAGGATTGCAACTGGCACTTGTTAGCTATTCAGCTTGGTCTAAAGGGTAAGAAGTTCTTGGAAGTTTATTTTATGATAATAAAATCAGTTTAGCTATTTAAATGCTTAAAGTAGAGGTCAGCCAAGTTGCACTGAGTCCCATCTGTCATGTTAAAATTACACGCCAAGATAGCTTTCAATGCACATAAGATGGAATAAGGAGCATCTTTGACAGACACTGTGGACTAAAATAATCTCAGAGAGCTCAGTCAAACACGTTAAAATTCAACCAACCCCAGGCAGTGACAACAGGGTATTATTCCTTTGCTGCAGCTTAAAAGAAGATATTAGAGAAACATAGCCTGTATGAGGTGGGAAATGATGTTCTCCTTAGACACATGGACTGTTGGTTGTCTCACTTTCAAAGAGACTTCATATTATGGTGTTATTACAAGGAAAGAATTTGATGCAAATGAAGCATTCTGGGCTTTCACAAGAAGGCAATTACAAGAACATAACATCCTCACTGCAAGAAAATGAAGACAAAATTAGAAAAAAAACAAAACCTGGAAACCACACCATAGTTAATAGCAGCAACTTCTGTGGGAGAAATCTTTTACGATAGACATGACTTCTGTCATTACAGATGGAAGTTCACCGTATGTAACTCAGTATTAGCTGTCTGAAATGTATTTATTTCCACCTAATTGACTAGGATCCCTACAAAGTCATATCAAAAAATTATTCAGTGGTAATACATCCCACCTATTTTAGCTATGAGCCCCCACTTTGGGATGGTGAGAAACCTTCTAGAGGTACCTCTATCTCCAGCAAGAAAACTAAGGGATGTAGACAGTAGCCATCTAAAAGGATAAATGACAAAAGGATATCTAAAGGATAAAAGGTCAAAGTCAGAGGCAATGAATCTCATCTTGTACATTAGAAAGGTTCCAGCAATTCAAAATTAATCCTGGAAGTTTACTATGTTTACATTCTCTGGTTTATATATAGCAAAGCGTAGGCTGTATCTAATGGCGTCTAAATGCTTGAAGCTTTTTGCTCACTTGTATCTAGCTTACTATTTTAAGTGATATGTAAATAACAAGTCAACAATAATCCAAAAGATAGTATGGTTTAAATCTAGAAACTAGAACAAGGAGTGTGAAAGCCTCACAGATAAATCACTGATAGGAATCATTATGATTAGACTCTTTTTTTCTAGACCTGCCATAGGTCCACTAAATACTCTCTGGGCAAATCATTTCACCCTCTAGGATATCGCCTACAGACTGAATATAACGTTAATGGTTAAATTTAAAAAGCATTTCCAGTAAGTCCAACAAAAACAACAACAAATCTCATGTAAGAGAGATTTTTGGTACATGTGCACTAAGCAGTGCTTGAGGCAAGAAGCATCACCCAAATCCTTAGATAACCTGAGCTGATGTAGTTCTGCTAAATTCAGTCAAGATTGAAGCCATGGATTGACACCCATTTGATGGAGACTGCCACAGCTCCTGTGAAGATGAAGAAAATCTTTTCATTTTGTACCAACTGAGCATCTACTTTTTCATGATTAGTTATGGTTTGCAAAATGCCAAAAATTTTGGGGGGTTGAACATATCATAAAATGAGAAGGAATCAAAGTTGCTATTCTCCTATTTTGAAGACGCGGGAAACAATTTTTCTGTAGAAGAGAAAGAAAGTATTTACGAAGGCTGAGGCAGGTAAAGACAAAGCATGGGATCCTATTCAGCAAAAATATCGGAGAAGTTTTTTTGTATTCTGACTTGAATGCATACAAATGATGAATCATTCTAATGATTGCTATCAAATTCAGGTGTAATTAGATAACATCTCATTCACTTGCAAATCAGTAAAATCAAAAATGGGGAAAGATGCAAGTTTCTCAGCAGAACTCTGAGTTGTATTAAAAATACAAATAAAGTAAAAGTTTATTTTTGGCCATGATAAGGATGTGAAAGAAGGTAACTTCTGAAGAAAATGGGGAAGATAGAAGGATGTGAGGAAAGACTTAAGGTAACACTGTACTTGCATATTGCACTCCAGGGCTCCTACTGGAGCTTTTCTGGCTTTTTCCATCTCATTCTCTGTACGTCTTTTCAGATGAGAAAACTGCTATCAGGGACTTTCGCAAATGAAAATATATGTTGTGACTCGAAAGTTCCTCCCTAATCCTAAAATGAACGGAGAGGAGAAAAACCTTCCCATTTCCTGAATTTTCAGCTGGGGGGAAAATAAGGAGTTCTAGAATGTTATACAGTACATTTGAAAGATTCATTAACCTCGGTTTTTAATTGAACAGACAGTAAATAAAAGACTGACTGAAAATAATGAGATGAAGTTAATGATTTATGATGCTAATGCTTTTATATATCAGGGTTTTTAAAAATGATTCATCCAAAATCAGTATAATTAATATTTTATGTTTATGTAGAATATTTTATATAAGGTTGCCAATGATCTGTTCATGCTATTTAGACTTCCTATTATTCAATGAAATGGCCAAGGATTACCATAATATTGAGATATTGAAATTTGAGGTACAGAATTTGATCTCCTTTTGATTTCCTTTACTTAGATTTTTATTATATGAAATATTACAGCTTCCTACTTTTGTTATTTAATTGTTTTATTTTATCTTTTAAGCAGTGGATGTCAAGATAATACAGTGTTTAGTTCCCATACTACATACGACTTAATGTTACACACTGGTAATGGCTGTCAGCAGCAGCTACTGCTACCATTTCTGGTGTATGCATCAGTTTTCAGGATGTAAACGAATAAAATTACCAAACATTCTTTTATAAAAGGGATGTCCTTTAGTATTGTTATTGTCTGAGAGGGATAACACAAAGTCTCAGCTCTTTTCCTTTCCTGTGTAAACTCTACTCAGCTATGCTGGCATCCCAGTAGGAATAATTATCCGACTGAAGAATTTATACTCCATGTCAAATGAGGTATCATTACTGCTGCTGTCGCATTTTCTCCTTACGTATCTAAAAATTTCCATACGTTAATTTCCTCATTCTTTTCTTAATATACATTGCTGAGTTCTTTCATCTTCCTTCTGACATTATGCCAACAGCATTTTTGCAACAAAAACCTGTCCATGGGACTTTTCACTCATGTCACAAACACTGTTTAAGATCTGTTAGTGGCTCTTAACTGTTTCCTTGGGCATGGTAAAATTCAAAAATCCCTTTAAAATATGGAGCACTGTGCTTTGTGTCTTAGCATGGTAACAGCTGATCTGCTACACATTCTGCATATCTATGGTTAAGAATTGTACTTTTCTTATTTTGATTATAAGAAAAAAAAAAGCATTTCTTTGGTACTTCAAAGAGCACAACTGCAGAATCATATGCTTCAAGGAGACACATAACACTTAACGTCATATGGCAACTTCTAATTCAACTATTTCTCTATGATAAAAGGTTCTATTATAAAGCAATGACTTGACTTTCTCAACTAGGTTTAATGGCAAAGATGTTTGGGTGATATCACTAGCCTGTAAGTCACTCATCTTTTAGAAGTAGAACCTATATCCTACAACCCTTTTGAGTGCAAGGAGTATAGGCATTGATAAATCGTGACTTTTCCTCCCTTCTCTATCTTGTGCTTTCAAGCATAAGGTATTGTAAGGAGATTAAGACTTGCAGAACCTCTTCTCCTGAGCTTTTGAAGTCTTGGAACCACTTCAGGATCATCAAAATACAATTTTACCTGGAGTTTTATAACTTTTCTACTGTGACACTAAACTTACTATTGAGATGACACTTTTACTCTAAAATCCTTTTCTCAGCTGCTTATAAGTTTCTCAAGAAGTTGTCCTCAGGCTGACATTCCTTATGCTTGCTCTCAGGCCATAGGAAAAACTTTCTGGAGCTTCGAAGAAAATCCACTTAACTATTTTATTTGATTTTCGGAACTCTGAACTTTAAAATAAAGCAACAAAACCAAACACTTCTCATGCTAAGCCATGAAGTCAATCCTTTTTACTATCATAAGTATCTGAGAACATTTTCTATTGAAGTGTGATCCACATATTTGTTATACTGTTATTCTAAGAAAGTAGTGAGGCAGGATTTTTTTGGGTTCAGAAATCTGTCTCCAAATTAACTTATATAAAGCATTTTCAAACATTGAGGAAGCTTATTAGGGCTATAGCATTTTACTCAGTAACATCTAGATATTTTCTGAATGAGTTTAGTATTGTTTTATTTATCTAATGAAGTATACCAGGGTTACAGCACTGTAGGTTCTCCAATGTGTTTTTTCCTTCATCACTGAGCTCCAATTTTCAAGTTTATGAACAATAATTTTCTGGATCCATATCTACATGAAATGCTGGATTTTCACATTTATAATCTATGGGTTGTCAATAAACAATAATAATAATAATAAAGAGTAAATGCAGAAAAAAATCTAGTCCCATACATACTCGAGATTCAGCAGCAGTATTGCAAGCAACCTCAATTTCTGTTATCATTTCCCTCATGCAATTCTGTAGCAAAAAAAAACTTCCAGCAAGAGACATACAGTTTGTCCAAACAACAACTATCCCAGGGGAAACAAAGGCATGTTTCATCTGACTGCTGGTTATCTGAGGATCTATTTTCACACGAAAGTATTTTAAAGTAGCACAGGCTATCCAAGGCTTAGACACTTCCACACCAAGTGTTCCACAATAACTACAGTTATTGAACTTATCCAAACTGGCAAAAGGTTCATTTCATTACTCAAAACACCTGAAATCCCAGGAAAAGGCACAAAGAGCATTGACATGACATGACCTTTTCGTTCAACTAAAGCCACAAAACACTATGCTTACAGGTATTACTTCCATCTACTCGATGGTAAGAAAAAGCAAGAGATTTTATATTTTTAGGTAGACATATTTGTGAAATTGCTGAAAAAAACAGATGGTATAGAAACAAGTCACACAGGTAATTAAACTTTTGGAAAAATCAGCTTATGGGAAGAGATCAAAAGGACCTACTTTAACAGCATGAAGTTTAGGAGTTATTTGGTGAATATATATAAGTACCTACATGGAGAACAGAGTTATTATAACAAACATCCTCAATTGCACAGATAAATTGTGGATAAAACTGTAAGTGATAAAAAATATGAAATATCCATATTTAAATTACAGCTGGAGTAGTTAGCTTTACTACTGAGGGGAATTCACTGGTGAACTCACCTGGCATAACTGATTAAAGATTATGTATTAGTGAAAGATTTCTAATAAAAAACTTGGGATGATGATGTTTTGATTCATAGTTTTGGTCTTCCTGAATATGGAAAACACCAGGTATTGTTAATATATTCAAGGTAAATAAATCTGGGTGCTACTACAAACATTTAAACACCGTTTGTTGCAGATTTCTCAGTATACTCCCCTGCCACAGGAATATGGAAAAGCCAACGCAACATCACTGATTAGGAACATTTGGGCAATGAGAATAGTTTTGACATTCGTGCAGTACCAACTAAACAGCTGCTGTCTTGGCACAAAAGAACAAGTACAGGTATGAGGCATATGAGGTATGATGTGTGCATTATCATAATCACTTTGCTTGTTAGAGCCTAGGTAACGGAATACGGCAGGATAGAGTACACTGACCTGTACGCTGCATAAGCTAAAGCAACACAGGCAGTCCCGTACAACTCTAGTGTACATATGACACTAGGATTTGCAGATGATGCCTTTCATATTTGCATATTTTGTTCTGGATGAATAAACTTAATTACTCGAGGGCCCATATTTGAAATTTTGCCTTATATATGTAGATTGCATTTTTATTTGTTTTTAAATCAAAGCTGCTATGGCTTTTGTTCAAAATCATGAGATTTCTTGATTATAATTTCTTTTTCTATATCAGTTCAAAGCTCCATTGTTAACCATGCCATTCTATCCTCAAGTCTTTGACATGGCTTCTCCTTGTTCAGCTTCTGTGATTTTTGAGCATGTCTGAATGCCCTCCTTTATTTCTGATGTATTTTCTTGCAAATGATCTTTTAATTCTCCTCAGAAGTACATACTGTTTTTACTGAACTTTTTGGCTTCCTAAACAGCACTAGCCCCTCTATTTCTATCCTGCACATTTCCCATGTGCAGGATAGAAATTCTAGCTTCTCATATTTGAACCTTCCCTTCACTGATCCCCTTATTTCTGTTTGAATTTTCATAATCTAAGAGAGGTGTTCTTTGACTGAACTCTTCTTTCTTACAGTGAAACTCCCACACTAGATGTTGTATGACATAGTATATTAAGGTCATAAATTGAAACAACTAGTTAGGAACTGTCATCAATCCCATAATACACATGATCAATTAATTAAAATGATACCAAGAACTCTTGATTGTATTATTATCAAATTTCAATCATATAGACTGCTATGTGATTGGATTGTATGAGATAGCAGACATAAATAGGTACTAGAACTTGTGGAAGTCATTTTATTTTGGGAAACTGTACCACATGAATCACACAGCACAGCAGCGTGATCAGACTGAAGAAGCAAGCCTCTAGCTAAGCAGGTGTTATTCACTGGAAAATATTTTTTAAAAATTACTCAGTGATTAAAAAGGGAGTAATTGGACTTCATCTCTTTTACGCAGGCAGTAAATAAACATGGTTAGAAGTTAAACATCTTTCAAAATCAGCTAACTGGAAAATATTGGGAAATTACTGGGAATAATTTTTTTTCTGCAAGGAGAAGAAAACATTTCTCATGAAAATAACTCTTTTTAAGAGTATGTAAAGAAAAGCTATATTAAAAAAAATTGAAGAAGTGGTCAAAGTACATTTTAATTTATAGGAAGTTCTCCAGAAATATATATTTTTCCCAAGAAGAAAAAGCACATAATGAAATTGTTTAGTCATTTGCTTGTGAATGGTGACCTACAGGAAATCAGATAACAGAAAACCAATAGTAGCTTTATGTCTGCACAAAGCCAGAAATGCATTCAAATTGACATGGAGATTCCAAAGCAATTTACCTCTCCCTTTCTTTCCTTTTTTTTTTTTTTCTTTTAATTTTTATTTTAAATCTTCTATTCTTTCTGGAGACAGAAGGGAAGAGAAAAAAACAAAATCACGCAACCAAAAAAAAGCAGACAACCACACATCATTGCTCACAGGCTGCTAACTTTATGTAGCATGTGTTTATTATGTGCATCACAGAAAGAAGCACAAACAAATAAAATTATCCTTCAACCCTTTTGGTGTTGCTATAAGACGTAGAAGCTTAGCAATCTAAGAATAAAGGAAAGGGACGAATGAATAGAAAATGATTGCTCAAGATAACATGAATAATATGATAGATTGTAGTGTCTTTGTTAGTTTATTAGAGAGAACAAATTTTAGAAACAGAACCAAGAAGCCCTCAGATAAGGAATTTATGACCCTTTTGACCATCCTGTATTCCTGTTTTTTATCAGAAACTTCTCAGGGCAGGTGCTGAGGGACAGCCTTCATCATCTGCTGTAGCCAACTTCTCTATTCCCAAACTGCTGAATTTTACCCACGTTTCTGTGTTAACAATGCAGCCTGTACAGGAAGCCTGTTACAGGAAGGTTCTACAGTCTCCTATAAGAGACTTTATAAACTTCAGAGCTGTACCCATATTGCCTGAAGGTAGTGATGACTCTGGTATGAAAACAATCTCGAAAGCTTAGACATTGATTATTTAACTCCTTTAATAACTTATCTTCTTCAGGGATGGGTACACAAGAGCCTTGGAAAGGCACAGAACAGCAGTTATTTCTAGCCTCACCTTTTCCATAAGGTGACTTCATCTCGGTGTTAATCTAGAAACCAGAAGAGGAAACAGGTACAGATCCCAGCAGGCTACCAATATAGTTTACCTAGTGGCTACTGTAAGTAAAAAAAAAAAAAAAAAAAAAAAAAAGGGTTTACTATAGCATAGCTTTCTGGCATTCTGGAAGACTTCTAGGTCATTTTCCTTAAAGACATATACCTCCGAGCTGAAGAGATGAAGAGATGGACTACCTAGATCTAGCTGCAATAGGGACCCAGAAGATGTAACTACAAAGAGTTCAAGCTTTTCATACTCTCATTTCAGATAACTGGATTTGTGGTTTTAACAATCTTCAATATATTCATGATGTTTACTAGGAATAAAGAGCATCTGTTGCCCATGCAGGGAAGAAAGGCCTGAGATGGAAATTCAAACTAAAATGAGCAGATGAAAACACTAGGACACAGAGATAGTCCACAGCTTTAATTTCAAAGAAAACCTCTCAACTTGAAGGGCTTGAATTAAACTAATCTGTGACCTTCTTAACATTCCTTGATTAGAACCAAGGATTACTATCTTCTCAATATTATTTATCTAGCTTAGTTAATGTCAAGTAAAATAACAGAATAAAAGCTAATCAGTCTCCAACACGAATTCCAGGGAGTGTACATTTTTCTTGATGGAAGTTGGATATAGACGCTATGAAAGAATATTGACACTTTTTCTTCATTACCAGAAGCAAAAAGCTAGTCGTACACACAGTGATGTGCACTTAATTATATATATACATATATATATATAAAAGAATAGAACATTTCAAGTATAGGCAGTTTTTATGAGATATATCATGTAGAAACAATCTTTGTTGAACAAAAAAACTGAAAGGGTTGTTAGGCATTGGAATAGGCTGCCCAGGGAAGTGGTTCAGTCACCAGCCCTGGAGGTCTTTAAAAGACGTTTACATTCAGAGCTTAGTGATATGGTTTAATGGAGGACTTGTTAGCGTTAGGTCAGAGGTTGGACTAGGTGATCTTGGAGGTCTCTTCCAACCTAGATGATTCTGTCATTCTTTGAAAAATGTTTCAGAAATGAGCCAATTTTTTTCTTCTTAAGCCTGTTGCTCTAGGTTTTGTCTGTCCTAAATGAAAATCCAATTCAGTTCATGAAGTTATAATAAAGATTTTGTTCTTGTTTTTGTTCTTGATTGGCTTATGAAGATCACTCATAGCGCCTGGAAGTGAGCTACAGTGCCACACTGTAAACCGTCAGAGCTACACTGATCTCATGTGCATTGCAGATTCACGCCAAATAACCTCGCCCTGCAAGTCTGGAGCCTGAAAATCTATGCAAAAATCCTGAAGTCTAGAACCTGAAAATTGAACCTGCAAGTCTATGACCAAAAACACACACACACACACACAAAAAAAAAACACAAAAAACACCACCGGCAGTAACAAACAAAACAAAACAGAACAAAACAAACAAAAAAACCAAATGACTGCGTTAACTGGGTTAAATTTAGTTCTGTTACTGCTAATGTAAATCAGGTCTACATTCACTGTCGTCCAACATAGTAAAATTTTCTTTTACGCTCTTCCCAACCCCGCTTCCTAAATCAAGAAAGCAGAGGTCACAGAGCAGGTCCAAATGCTCATTTTGTGTGCTGTGCATGCTAGCAATTATTCTTCCCTCCTGTCTTGAGTGTGCAAGCCTGGTTCCATATTTATCATGAGAAAAACATACGACCAGTCTGAACTGGGGACATACAAATGCAGTTCTTGGAAAATGAAGAGTAGCTTGCATTGTGCCTTACCAAAGAGTTCAAACACTAACTTTTGTTTTTCCTTGACATTGTTAAAAGAAAAAATAAAACTCTAAACTCCCCAAAGTAATCCCAGTATCCTTTTCAAAATGACAGCTGCATGGTCAGGAGAAAGTTAACAAAGATTCCTGTAAGCTGAACTGGCAAAGATACTATAAAGCAAACAGGAACTGAAATGCTGCTGTTAGGTTTCACCTGCTACAAATTATTATCCAGCCTTGTGATCTTATTGATTTGCTTGCACTATATCAAATTTTAATCATCATAAACCATTTCCTAACACAGTTCTTCCACTACCACATGTTCTTAGTATATAACTTGGATTATTTTGGGCATCCCTGGAAACCTTTAAGCTTATATGACACAAAACTGATAGATATATAAAAGGGTCTATAAAATTCTTCGTAAAAACAATTCATGCAAAATTGGTAGGATACTGTCTTTTCAAAAGACTGTTTTTAGCAATTTCAAACTAGCAGGAAGTAATTCCACACCAAAAGAACAAAAATCCCCTTGATGATAACATTAAAATTGTTGGAAGTGTTTCAAGCAAGAAAAACACAACTGACTAACTCCCATATCTTCACTGATCACCGAATGGTGAAGTCCTTGCTGTTCTTGTATAAGAATATTTTTTAAAAGAAAAACGCATTTAAATCATTAGTAGAATCTATTGGACCTTTCTCCAATCTTTGTTGTGAGGATGAAAAGCCTGATCCAACCCACTATTTCAGTTAGAAGGCTTTATAATTTTAATTTTCACAGTTATTAGTTCAAAGTCAAACGTGCTGATGTCTCCTATCGAAAGCAAGTAAACAGGTTGCTATCATGGCTCTTAAACAGTCTACTTCTGACGAATTTCATCTCCCAGAAAAACTGATTGAATCTAATGATTTAATGAGTCATGTTGGGAAAAAAAAAAAAAAAAGACAAACAACCAGTTAAACAACAACAACTAAAAGTCCAGCAGACTAACAGTTAAACCTAAGAAGTCTTACTAAACAGAATAATAAAAATTAATTAATTAGCTGCCATATAGTGCTGTGATAGATGCATTGAATAAATCTGAGATGATTTATCAGCTAAGTATATTGTGTGGTAGGTATTAGAATTATCTGTCATTAACCTTATGCTATGAATGAAGATGCCTGGATACAGAAGTTAAATGAATTCCCAAGGTCACATTTGAAGCTGGCAATACAACTCAGGCGTTTACTGATTTTCAGTCATTAGAGATAAAAGTTTTAAAAACATTGAAGGGATTCATAAGATAAAGGTCATGATGTGGAAAGGCACCATCATTTCTCTAAATTCAGTTTCAGAACATAAGTTAAGAGATGGCTGCTGAAATATGATTTGAAGAAGGGGGGTTAGCCATCCAAGACTGAAATAGTACCATCTAATTTCTTTATATTTATTTATTTATTGGTACAATCTGAGCCGTTTTGGATGATTCACATCACTGATAGGCTGGGTCTCAGTCTTGAAGTTCTCTGCCTTCTTGGACTCTGGAGGGAGACTGAGACAAGAAAGTTTTTGAACACTGGTACCACAGATGAAGTTCCCCAGGTTTCATGACATACCTTGAACTTCTGACATAGCCTGTAGAGGAATCTGGTTCTGGAAAAATGAGAATTCTTCTTTGTAGTTATTATTCTCAAATGAGAATATTATTCTCAAATGATATGAGGCATATCATAGCAAGCCAAGTGAAAAGCAAAAGACAAACTGTTATGATAAGAAGTGGGAAAGAGAAGACAAAGAAATAATGAAAGGAACTCTTAAAGGGAGATTTAAGTATTCTGTAATATGGACTGCATAAGGAAGTTAACTTCCACAAGCCTCATTTTAACACCATATATTTTTGACAATGTATTGACCATACAAAAAAAAAAAAAATCTCTCCTGTATTCATCAAATATTAAGATTTTTTTTTTCTCAGAATAGTAAAAATGCAGCTCTTACAAGCAGAAGTATTAAAACTTAGGTTATTTTTCCTGACCTTTTGACAGAATTTCAATTGAACTTGGTAAGACATCCAAAAAATTCAGATTCTGATTTTAAAATGAATGATTAATATTATAGAGCTTTCAGAGTATTGGATTTGCAGTGCCAAATTCCTCTAACATAAGCAAGTGCAACTCCATGCACTTCAGTGGAATTGTGTTTGCATATATTAGCATGCAATTCTGGCCCTGTGCCTGGGAAAGGATCTTTCGTTCCACATTCACTTGATTATGTCTCATCTTTAAACCACATTTTACGATCTGCAAAATACTTGACCCACAAAACCACAGAAGCCCATCTGCTCAGATACCATTGTGCATCATTAAGTAAAAATGATGAAACTATTTTAAGTGCAAAATTGTGCGTACAGGGGCCATAAATGTATTCCAAACATTTATTTTCTTGTGCACCTAAAACTCAGGTTTCAAAATTCCATTTCCATAAGAAACTTATTCTTTCAAGATACTTCATTCGACATAATGACAATAATAATAATAATAATAATAATAATAATAATAATAATAATAATAATACTCCTTACAAACAAAAGACTAAGCCCTATCCAGAAGAATATATCCTTGGAAAAGAATATGGACAACAGTCTAGTATCATATGTCAGAGACATACAAGACAATTAATGATCTGCTTCTAGTAGTCTGGAACAATGTAAATGGATGAAAAATATTAGGTTTTCAGGTCAAGACATCTAATGTTGACATCATCTACATTTTAGTCTACAACTGCTAAGAAATCCTTACTCTTCTCTTGAGCTCCAGTACTAGAGATTTAGGACAGTGTCTGTTTTAAGAATAGAAGTCTTTAAAAAGTATAGCTCAATGCCTGTCAAATCAGTAATATCCTTAATATCCTTCCCTCCCAACCAGCTAAAGTACCATTAGTATGGCTAAAGAGAAAGAATACTACAAATTGGCTATAGATTCTTCAAAATAATGCTAGTACAGAGAAGTTAATAGTGCCTCATAATACCAAACACTGAGCTGTACTTGTCTTCAAAAAATACAGGCATTTTTCATAGTTCTTAAACTGTCAGAGGGCAAACTGCAGCAAACATTATCATTTTGTTAAAAGGCCATTCAATGAGCAACCAGCTTTCAATCATTATATTTTATTGTCCCAGTGGTAGAGTTGAGCTATTTCAGTACCATTCGTGAAGCCTTGACGTTACTGTTTGTAGACTTTACACAATAGGTCTCTTCAGAAAGACATGATACTAAATACATACACAGAATACATATCTTGCAGAAGTAAGCATGGTCTTAAGACTATATCTTCTCTATATGTCCTTTTCCTATTTTGGTTTGGCACAACCAGGTCTTAAGCTTAGAGCTGCCTTTGGCCAGTAGCTGATACAGTATTCTGAAGCACCCATTTGGATTTATACTTAGAGATGAAAATCTATTGTGCTGTTAGTAAAGCTGAACTGAAATTTACTTCTTGCTCACAACTTTTAACAAAATACCAGAAATACATTTTAAACACAATTGATTGCTCTAATGATCTACCAAAAATACAGCACATGGTCTTCTCTGCCATGCATCCAGACATTTGCTATGCAATCACCAGCATGGAGTCAACCCAAACTCATGAAGCCTGTATGACAGAACTGTTGCCTCTAACTCTTCAGCTAATTGCTCACTTTTCTCACTTCTCCTAGAGAGAGGATACAGAAATCTAGCTGCATCAGTAGCATCACTTACCTCAACTAACTTGTTGGCGTGCTCACGGAAGACCTGCGCATACTCCTTCACTTCTTTCTCATTACCACTTTTTGCGGCCTCGATGAGAACGAGCAATGGCACATTGGTCTCCAGGAAAGAATCCGATATATGATCCATTACTGCCTTCCGTAGCTGTGACAAAAGAAAGCAGACCAGTAAATTAAAGGAAAATTATCAATATACAGTCCCACAGTATTCACTGATTATTATAACTGAGCATTGATGTGTCACATCTCACAGTATTGGAAGGGAGTTTGGACTTCTTTATCCTTCATTACTCCAAGCTATCCACTTGCAGCAAGCATACCAATACCCAACTGTTAAGGGCCTAGATCTGCAAAACCCTCCTGAGGTTCATGCTGACTTGCACATCTCATCCCACAGGACTGAGTGGATCTATCCAGGACAATGACGATTACCCACATAATACATTGCAAATTGATGAGAATTGAAAGCTGCACACTACTTTAAAAAACAGTTCAGCTCACTTAAAAGCCAAATATGGATTAAGGAGCTTAACTTCAAGCAACCATTAAAAATATTAGCCTGAATATATCTAAGCCTCTGCTAATTCCTGTACTGAATAGTATTCTGCACAGTAATGAGTTTAGCACATTTAGTACATGCCTCGTACTTCATACTCTTTCAAATACCTCCAGCAGGTGTAAACAGAAAACCTTTCTAAGCACTTTCCAGGTAGGATTAGCAAACATACTACAATTTATACGGTGGTGCTTTTTTTTTTTTTTTAAATAAGTTATTGAAGATTTAACACCTGTTATTTCATTAAAAAAATAAAAAATGTTTGAAACTATATTACTGTAAGAATGATGTCACTGACTTCTTCGTTACTAATAACTACTAATTAATGTCAAACTTGACTAAAATTTGAAAGACATCCAGAAAGATGACTAAAATCTTAAATAATTCTTCCTGGAAACTTAATTGCTCTATAGGAGTATGGATCAGAAATGTTTTAGCATGTTTTCTTCTGCTTTTGGGTTGCTAAGAGTGAAAAAAAAAAAAAAAAGTGGACTTAGACACAACAAGCTGGGAGCTGTTTACCATAAGGGTCTGGTTAGCCACAAGTCTCCAAATCATGCATTTTTAGTTAGATGAAACATCAGGCAAGGTAATTTTGTAGTCCAGACTAGACGGCTTTATCTAGACAAGGTGCCACCTGAACAGCCAATCATATTGAAAACTGTTACGTTGTTAGGCATTATATAAATACATGATAGAAGATGCATTTGGAGTTTGACAGCATCACTTGTCAACTCTATTTCAATAAAGAAAAAGCTTACTTTGAATATTTCCATTCAACCCCTTAGTAGTACACTAAAAACAAGCAGCAAAACAAAAGAGTTTTAAACATATCTATGTTTGCATGAGGTATTCCTTTTACTTAAATTACAGTTAAAGCAACTGATGTATTAAGAACAGCAATCCTTAATTCCCGTTAAAAGTTAATTCTGGAAAAATATTTTTCTACTTCCAAAATGATTAAAGGTACTCAGAATAGCTAACACAGTAATACATATAAAGAGTAATGAAAGGAAAAGAAAAAAAGGATGAATGCATCAGAGAGATCTGCCAAGAGCTGGAAGCTGGTGTATTGTAGCTACAACCTATCACATTGTCACCTTGTACTCTCTTTTCCTCTAAATCCATTAATATTCGCTTGCTAACTCTTCTTTTATGCTTATTTTGAAATATTTCAGACTGTCCTTTGGGTCCATTTGTACAGCATCTAACACAATGAGATCCCAAATCATTAATAGCTTTCATAGGTACCAATACATACATTGATACTAATATTATTCCAAACATATCACAGCATTGCCAAAAATGTATATATTTATATAGATACATACGTATGCACACTGAAGATGTCAAGCTTCAGAAAACACTGCAAACAGCATAACGCTGTGAAACCTAAGCTGCAATATGGCCAGATTTCTAATCACTACATATATCTGTCCTTCCCTGCTAAAATAAGGGCATCATATATAGCCAATGTAAATGCTGCCAGAAAGGGTTTGTCTCAAGTTTGCTTAATCACCTTCTGTAGATACTTATCTCCCATCTCTTACTGAGAAACTCTGCTCCTAAGTGGAATGCCTCAGTTTAGTATGTACAGTTAGACTTTTTGAAGTCCAGCATATTGAAATAGACCAAATTTTAGTATTTCCAAATGAACACACAGTGGTTTTAAAAAATCCCATACGCTGTCTCATTTTCAGGAAAAAAACTGTAAAATAAATCTATTTGCTGCAGTTCAATATGAGTGTCAATAAAAACTACTGTTAATTTCACTGTCTGAAAAACTATTCTAAATCTTAAATGAACATTAACATTTTTTCTGTTTACTCTTTATGGGATGATGTTTCAAAGGGTTGAGTTAAATGAAGAAGCAATTCAATTTTTAATCAAGGTTAATGTGCTATTATAGATCTGATTATAAGAATGTGCCCAATGAAACCCTAAGAAAAGTCTCAGGATGTTTAAACACATAGCTTATGTTCATTGGTATTAGAACCGCACATTAGAAGTCAATAAAAAGGACAGATCGAGCATCAGCTAAGCAGCAATTTGGGGCTTACCATTGTAAATATGCAGCAGAGTTGTATCTGAATCAAAATGAATATCCTATTTGTAATGGCAACTGTATATTGCTTTCTGCAGTTCATAGTCTCAGCAGTTGAAAAAAAAATCCTGAATTCTGACTGTCAGAGGTTTGAAAAATAAAAAATTAACAAATCCTATTCTCATACAGTGTGTTATTCATAGATTTCAGCAGCACATTCCTGACCCCTCCTGTAAACAGGCATTATCATTTCTTTAGCAATTGGTTATCTGAGTTTTAGGACACCCTCGCATTGAAGTTGAAAGGTATACTTAATGCTTTTTATATACGCAGGAGACCACAAATTTTGCTATCCATCACCACAGACTATAAAGAATGACTTGACAAAATCATTTATTAGATGTGACAGGAGTGTGAACACAAGACATTCATCCAATAGCTCAAATGGATACATGACAAGGTAATATTAATTGCACAAGACAAGACATTTAAAGGTATTAACTAAGCATTACCAGTCTATTTGATCCAATTAGGGCTATTCATCAAAGTAAATAACTACTGGAAAACTAATCTTGTATGTTCTTTAGTATACTGCAACAAAGTCCAGCCAAAGCGATGGCTTATGCATCCAGAGATTTTATGGTTTCATACAACTGACATCAGCTCAGAAGGGAATGGGAGAAGTCTGTGACCTGAATTTAAATGGTCATAAAACATTCAGCAAAAAAGGTCAAGTTTTACTCTAAAAACAGCATGAGATCTTTTGCAAATGTGTATATTAACAAATGTCTTTGCAATTCCTTAATTTATCCTGTATTCCGATGTAAATATTATGACAAATACTATTACTCACAAGGCAATGGTTTAATTTTTTTCCCTACTGAATTTTACATTGGAGGTAGCTTCAAAGTGTAGATGGTTTCTACTAGATGAAATTCCAGCTGTTAGAGAAAACAAATAAAGGTCTGCTTAATTCTTTTTGTCATGGAGAAAACTTAATTAACATGCAGCTAAAAGAATAATAAATTGGCCAGATGAGCACAAAGATATAAAAGGGAAACATCAAGACCTGGAAATACTTTTAAAAGTATGAATGGTGAAGGCAGCTTTTATGTCTTTCCAGTTCAGTCAATTTAGTCAGTTTATGGTGCACAGAGTCAGTTGCTGTTTTTGATAGCACCGTGTTCTACTGTTCTAAGCACTATTTAGGGCTGTTTTATCATTGTCAATTCACAGCTATAATTGAGCTCAAAGAGGTTAACCTGCCCACTGAAATGATGTTCTCCATGGCTATATAACTATTTTAGAACCAAAATGTCTCAGTGCTACTTACGGTCTGGTAGAGAATTAAATGTCTAATCCTGACACAGGAAGGTAATGTCACAGCAGGAGATTAATGACTCTAACAGATTGTTAAACTTTATAAAGACTGGCAGTATAAAGCTATCTGTAACAAAAGTTTACCAAGGAGCACCTTATTCACCATTTTCTGTTTAACGCGCATTACAGCCCGAATCCAGCTCCGAACAATATGTAGCTGCAAAGCACTGCCATACAGGTATTAATTAAATTGAAAGATATGAAAATAAAACCTTCTCCAGTGTGTCTTCTCCAACATTTTGTGAAACTGAGAACAGCAGAATGAGACAGTGGCCATTAGAAACTGCTGCAATATAATGCTAAAAATAAAATCTCAGTCAGTTCTGCACACTACTGCCTATGAACACATGAACAAAAAATAGCAACTTTGGGGAGATGTGGACGCTAATATTGTTAATTTTGTCTTCATAGACTAAACGGCAAAAAGGTTAACATTTAAAGCATATATCCTGCATGGACACCTAGGTTACAGATTTCTGGAATATACTACATAAAAATATTTTAAGATTTTAGTCTACAAGAAAAAGTTAAGAAGAAGAAATATAAAGTCTGTTTGTACTCCTCTACGTGTTTTTCTGTGTGTGTTGTTTCTTCTTTCTAAAGAGAAGCTTCCATAGTCACAAAAAGACCGGGGATGAATTTACTAATGGAAAGCAACTTCAAATGACTAGCTTTGAGCAGAAATTTGAAAGAGCAGGACAGAAAAGAAAAAGTTCCTCCTAGTCATTGGTCGCTACAAAGGAATTCTCAGTATAGCACATGGCCAGAACAACGGAACTCAATTACGAAGTACTTCAATACTTATTCCCCATTGATTTCACAGCTTTATTTATTTACTTATTTTGTGTGTGCATGTACATGAGTGAAGCATCAGTGAAATCAAAATAATCCAGGGGAGTGAAATAGCTATTTAGTCACAAATGGGAAGGGATTTGTCTACGAAAACTCTTTGTGAAGTTAATCCTTGCCATGATAAGCATACGTAGTAACTTCACTCAGAAGCAGTCAAATCTAACAAGCTTTAAAGGGCAAAAAGTAAGCATTACATGTGTCACACTTGCATTCCTGTAGTCTACTGCTGGTGAACAAACAGGGTGCCATACTAAACATTATATATCACTAGCTTCAATAAGAACTAGAAATTTAGCTAGTGAGAGATTATGACCACTGACTTTGCTAGACCTGTCTACTGGAGCTGCAGGTAATGGCTGAAAAAAGATTGACTGTTCTGAAAAATGGATTTCCCATCATCCTTCCCAAGAGTCACTCAAATTCACAAACTGATCCCACCTTATGGGCAGAGATGATTGACATTTGATACTGCCAATTACCATCCAGCCCTTTCTAAAAAAGCTCTTATTGCAGGGGATCACAGCCTGTTTTTTTGTTTGTTTTGTTTTGTTTTTCCTGTTTGCTTGTTTTGGTTGTTTGTTTTTGTAATTTCCTTGTGGTAATTTCTACAAAGCAGAAACTGAAAACACAGCTTCTAGTATTTCTATTTGTATAGTAGCAAGCAACACTAAAGACGCTTTAAAATGCTTAAGAAATGATGTTACTGAACAAAATGTCAATTAAGAAGCAACTGAAACATCGTAATCCCATTTGGAAATTAAATTCCACATACTCCTTACCATTGCTCATAAATCCATTAAAAGGACAGAGTTTTAAAAGTCTTTGGAAAGGGACTATGTTTTTCACTCCATTTATACCACTCCCTTCCTCCTGCTACTGCATTACTGATAATGGACATCAAAATTTGAAGCTATCTTTATGAACACAAGCTTCTCTGAGTTTTGTTAGCTGATGTGACTACAGGTCATTCTCTGGCTGACATCGCAAAACAGTTTAAGCTTTTATATAAAACTATCATCAATACAATCTTCTCTGATTTTTTTTTTTTTGGGGGGGGGGGATGAAGCAACATTATACACTTCTGTTGAGCATCTCTCACATTTATAAGTGTTTTTAAAACTTCTTTTAATGAAATACGCCGTACTTGTTTCTCTGCAGTGATTACAGGGGTAGGTAGCTTCTAAAGTTCCTGGACTGACTACAAAGATCTCTTGAAGTATGTGAGTTTTTAGGAAGACTCATTATTTGTGGAATAATAGATGAACTATGTGCCGTGATCTACTCATACACAATATATTTTGTCACTGAATTTTGGCTCGTAATTCTTTATCAGCCACTTTGAAAGACAACTCTTTGTACTGGCAACATCACTCAGTTAGAGGGGAAAAAAATAAATCAGACCCTATTACAGAAAGCAAGAACAGCTATAGGTACCACATTCTTTGGATTTTGCCAGACAAAAATAATCCATCACAAGTATTATGTTGCAGATGAAAGTTTTCTTCATTTGATGGAAATATTACACACTGTAGCCTTGCACAAAACTACCTGATATGGGTATAGTTTCCTGAAATATGGCACCATATGTGCATCAGTAAACATTATGTGTAGAGTAAATTAAACTCAGCCTTACAATTAGGCTGTAAGGAAATTACTGCAGACCTGAAAGAGTAAATCAGCAGTATTAAAACACTCTCCATTTCCTCTGAAGCACTTCAGAGCACCATAAAAACCTCAATGTCACAGGGATAAACATCTAGAAGAAATAGATTTTGAGGGAGACAAAGATGCGTACATTCAAATAAGTTCAAGTCAAAAATCGTGATTGATAGTTCATTGCCTATAATTTTTTATATCAGATTTTTTTTCCTAAAAGTCCTTTCTGAAAGTAAATACACCAGTGAGTCTATCACATAGGAGCAGACAAACCAAGGATGCAGTATTTAACAGCATGCCAGTGGGCTTTCAGTCCAAGCTGGTGAAATTCAGAGGTTTTGACTATTTCTGTTGCTTTAAGGATTGGCTATAAATTCAGTGGAAGCTGAAAGAGCAGAGGACTTTATCAAATGGAGCATTACTATCTCTGCTGTACAACACAGCATTACACAAGATTGCTGTCTAATACCTTTGTACAAGCTGACAGGGAAACACAGTAAAAACGTACTGACATACACGCAATGCAGCGCACCCACATTAAATGAATACAAGCACTAAACGTAGCGCTGGCACAGAAATAAATCTGTATTAGCATTTGATAGACGGCTTTCAGAAAGACAGCTTCCAGATTTCCATAATCAAGAGCACTAAAGTCACTGCAGGTGAAAACATAACCTATTAAGCAACAAGGAACAGGTGATGAGTTTCTAATGAGCAAGGGCTGATGTTGCAGGTGGCCTTAGGTTCAAAGACATTCAGACTGACTTATGGCTGGCTCACCTTAAAAAAATGCCAACATTTTGTCAAGGAGCATTTTCATGCGACAGAATGAGGCAATATCACCAATCACGCTCCACATTCCCTTGGGAACAACCCATACCTCATCTTTGGTAATATAGCACAAACTTAGCAAGACTCCTGTGGATCGTCTATTTAAGTATGACCTTGCTTCAACTTTGTCTTCACAAAATAAATCTTTAGTAAATATTCATGTGAGACTAAATTTGAAGTTACAACCCTCTTGGATATTCTGCTGCTACTTCACACTTGCATGACGTTTTGCATCTTCATAACTCTGTATAAACTCTCTTAAAAAATTCTCACTGTGCTACATGAGCTAGGTAAGGTCCATGACCCTCTCTCTCTCTGTTTTTAACTCTCCTTAAATTATATGAATTAATAGAGCCACCTTCAGGATTTATAACCTTAAACGGTGCCCTCTTGTCTGCAACAAAGGACACACAAAACCTACTTTTATGGTAATAAGAGAATTCACCTCTCCAGCCCTCCCAGACACAAGCCTATTGCTGCAGTGTTGACTGGCTCTACAGTGTGGAAGTCAAAGGATTACCTACACAACCTACCTTTAAGCTCCTGTCTTTGGGGTATGTAAATTAGGAAGCAGTTTTCTCACAACTCCCTATATATGAAAAAAAAACGAGCTTTTCCAAAGTACATCCTTAAAGCCCTCCAAACCACTCTCTGAAGGTGAATTCTCCCAGTTGATTGTATAAAAGATTTAAGGAAAGCCATCTTGCTTGTATGATCACCCAGTTCCCATACTTGACACCAGCTGCTATGAACCCTCGGGGGTTTCAGGTTGCTTTTTTTTTTCTCCCAATTCGAATTTTTATTTATTTGTGTGTGCTGCTTAGCTCCTGAAACAAGCTGAAAGGAACTGGTTATCTAATAAATTTGATCAGAACTGGGTTCACTGTTCTTCTGAAGCTCCTAGTTTTGTTTTGCTTCCTAAGCACTCACACTTCCCTTGGGCTTTATCTTAATGTATAGACGCTGTCTGCCTTTAAAGCTGATACAATAGAATATCTAAATTGAGGCAGCTTCACCTTCGGAAGCATCTTAACTTTTCTGTGTTTCAGATTATTCTTCTGAAGATTGGACAGTAACTCTTGCTTGTCTTCGTAGAGCATTTTAGAAGGGGGAGAGGATAGATAAATAATTTAAATCAGTAAATCATGATTCAGGACAGCAAGATTTCATTTTTAGGTGCAGCTGGCCCTCCCTTCAGCACGTGACAAGTCATCCAGTTTGTGAGACAGCAGCTTGTCAGTAAAATGATGATGATACAATTTCCGCTTTTGGAGGGGGTCCTGTGTTTTCTTCATAGTTTTTAGTCACTGTAAAGAAGCAAGTACTTGAAGATAGAGAGAAATTTAAGTCCACAGACTGAAAACATTATATAAGTGTCTATTCACGACATTGTATGGGTTAGATGCGATAAAACCTGTTCCAACAGAACACGGTTTTTCAGTTTTAGGTGTCCCTTTAGTCTAATTGCATGAGCTAATACTCATGTTTTTTATTCTGAGAGCCTCTCTGGAGTCTACATCAATTTTTGGCAGGTTCCAAAGTACTAAACAATTTTATTTTTTTAACCACTAATAGCATTCATAAACAGTAGTGATACAACTGAATTTAAGTGGAAAAGACCAACATAAACAGCAAATGGAGACAGGCTGCCTCTCAAGAGCTAGAAGAAAAAAAAAAAGATATGACAAATACTGCTAAGCACATTATGAAGCCTGTTATCTAATTCAAATTGTTGTAACTCATATTGAAGAAAGTACACAAAACTCTGAGTACTTTCAGAGACCTACAAAGTGAATAAAAACTGAGCATGATCAAGAAGTTCTCTTCAAGACCTTTTACCAAATTTGCATGAATAAATTACAGGAGGTGTTTTCCTCATCTTCCTTCACTCTTTTAAAAGTTTGACTTGTAGCCTAGTATAGCTACTGAAACAACGCTGTCAAGGACTAAAAGTTAAGGAGTATATTAACTGTAGTTGTGCAGTTGAAGGGAAGTATACTGGAGACTATGACTGATACCTAATGAATACTGTGTCTGTAGTCCACCAAGTATCTTACAACGGTGTACATAAGAGCACAGCATAGCCCAATTAATCTAAATGACCAATTGTGTAGGGAAATTTGTAATGTGAAGTCGGTAGCTGGCTGGCCAGTGTACCAACACAGATGCCAGCTGGTCAGCCACCCCACAGGTACCAGCTGGCCTGTCGGCACAGCGGGTGCCAGGATCAGCATCAGTCCTTCCTGCATTTTACCTGCCAGCCCAGAGTAACAATGGAGCTACTGTAGAAGAGACAGCAGCAGAGAGGAGAGGGATGGATATGAGAAGAAAAAAATACGAAAATCAGAGATCATAAGGGAAGACCTGAGATTCTATTTGCAGGAAGACCAATACTGACAACACAATTGTACAGAAAACAAGTCTTCATTAATTCAGTTGTTCTCAATTTTGTTTTCAGTCCTGTGTCTACAAAATATGTATTCCTCAGAGGCTTGCAGGATGTTGTCTGGAAAAGACAATCTGAGAAGAAGAAATTTTTGCTAAAAAGAAATGCTAAATTGGAATGTTTTGCTTCAGAGAGGAGTGTGAAGAACAGCAGCAGTAAGCTATGTGCTGGTGAGACTTGTCTGCTTCCAAGAATTCATACAACCATGAAAACAAGCATGGGTATTTCAAGAAATAATGAAAGCTTTTCATATATAAAATCACTGTTCTAGTTACTACTTGTATGCAACTACTAATAGGATGTTGATATTACTCAATTTTTGTTCATTTATTTGTTTTTGTGGTGCTGTGCGGTACGATAGCCCAACAGGAACTGGACTGCTCCCAAGAATGCATATCCTTATATCACTTATCGGATGGTAACATCTACCTTTTGATACTGCTCACACAGGTATTAAACAATAGTATTAATTTCTTTTAGATATCTACTACATTAAAACAAAAGCACAGGACATCAGTCTAAATATTCAAAGTACCAAATGAATTCATCAAAATGTAGTCATTTCTGAACTTTCCGCTTCAAAATTCTTATTCATACGTTTTATTATATAAGTTTGTTGCCTAAAACTGCAACAGGAACCAGAAGTCCTACTCTAATACTATTTTTTTCTTTGTTCTACTTTGGAATGAAACCTGGAAATTTCAAAATGCTAAATGATCAAAAAAACTTAAAACAATTGAAAACTTTCTTGAAATTTTTTAAATCTTGTTTAAAATTTTATTTTCAATATTTTTTATATATTCATATTTTTAATGAAAAGCTAAAGTAATCTACTACCTTCCAAAATGAAAATTTGAAACTATTGAAAGAAATCCAAATGTGTTTTTTCAACAGTATTTTCAACTCGTAAAATCATATGAGCTTTAAAGAAAGATTTTTTTTCTGTTGAATATTTATTTCATAAAGTATTTGTAACTAACTTTAGTAATAATATAAAACTAAGGCTACAGGAAGTTGATGAATTGCCCTTAACAGCTGCATGAGAGCAACACTTCCAGTTAAGCTGAGAATTGCTGGTAAAAACTCTTCCCTTCTCTCTACAATTCCCTCCTCTTGGAGGCAGATGAAGTATTAGTCTGGCTTGAATGGACAAAAACGAGGAATTATTTGATTTCAATCTATTGTATAGAATACTGTAGACAGGCTGCACTGTTAGAATTAACAGCAGTACAGATATCTGCTCTTTAAGAGAAAACTAATGGTTTTGGTTATTATACCTTGTGGGGAAACTGACTGGCAAACACAGATTGAACAAGCTCAGCTGATGAACTGCAACAGGGCACGTAGAAAGAGATGACAGCAGCAGGGCAGGAGGCAGCAGCACTAACAGGTGGGACACCAGTGGTGGTGACAGCAGAACAGCTGGTGCCTTGCTCATACATCTCCAGATGATCTATAGACCATGTTGGTCCTCGCTATGCATCCGGTTTGTGTCTTAGCCAAATTCTTTGGTGTGTCCTTCCTGCTTATCTCGGCTTCAATGTCACCGCAGTGCTGCAGTGCTTGAAAAAGAGTGTGCATGCTGCTTTACAATTAACTGTAGTATTTAAGGGGTTAGTATTAATATTAGTATGGGGTCAGTATTTTTTTTCCATAAGGGGATAAAATAAACACACAAAATAACTGACATCAACAAGTACCCTGCTGCTGTCACCAGTCTAGCTTGCTGTACCACACAGTGCAGGATGTTTTTGTTCAACTTTTAGGTTTTGCATTAGTTTTTTTTACAACAGACTAGGGTACCGGGAAAAAAAAAAAAAAAAAGATCTCAAATCCTGCCAACTGGCACAACTTGTTATCATACACAGAACTCCGTGCTTTTTCCAAATTGTTCAAAATAAAGTAGGCAATGGCAGCAGTAAGCTATGGCCTGGTGAGACTTGTCTGCTTCCAAGAACTTGCTCAGTCTGACTTAGGTTGATGTTCTTACTGGCAGTTTATATTAAGACATATAATTAGATCTCCATAATATTTTTCCATTGTCCAGGCAAGTTTAAATGATGAGATAAAGTTGTAATTCCATCAGAATGGGAAATATTGATATGTCTGTAAATTGTGAGATGGAATTTTAGCGCTATGTGTCCCAATCACAATAATTTCATATAGCTGCATTTTATGTAGATAATGAAATAAAACCTCAGAAATAAAGAGCTAAGTAACATGGGAAGAGAAAGAAAAATCAGTCTTGGATAGTTGACTACTGAAGCCTAGCAAGGGAACCTCAATACCAAATGAAATATATATACCTTCATCACTACCAAAACATACTTTGTAGATTGTCCAATTTTATGGTGGTAAGTTTCATAAATCTGATCAACAAGGCTGCTTTAAAATGTATTAATTAAAAACAAAAGACTTTATAGTATTCAAAGTTGGTTGTCTCTTCCATGATTAAGCCCAAAATTGAAAGACTGAAAGAGTGTAACACTGCAATCTCAGCTGTGGTTCATTTCTTCATAATCTTTGATCCTTTCTCCCCAGCCATTAAACTAAGCCCTCAGTGACAGCCACATATTGTGAAATTTAGCAGGGGATGTATAGGCAGGTCTGGGTAGACATACGCACATTTCATCCTCTTGATTATGCATAGGATGAAGCAGAATCTAGATTATGATTCTAAAGTACACTGATTCATAGTCTGAATATACATTGTTGAAAGCAGAGACTTCGTCTTCCTGCATGCTTAAGTAACACCTAGCGCAGTTAGGATCTGATCTTTACTAGCAATTGCCACAATTTAATAAACATTATACCTATGTGATTAACAGTCATAAATACCAGAAACTATATTAAAAGCTTCATATCTATGCAGGAATCTATTTATGTATGTGCTTCACTTTACCCACATACAGAGTTTCAACTTTTTTGTGATTGAATTCAACACCCATGGGGCTGAATATACATGAGAAACAGAGAGTTTATTGAGAAAGGTGCCATTTTTTAATCACGTTTCAGAGTAAATTTGGCTTTAGAGATGAGTAATTCAGGCAACTGCTGAGAACCTCACACAGAACAGTAACTCGTGTTAGTCTGCTACTTCCTTTAAGCAATAAGAACAGAGGTGGGAGGCAACACATGGTACAAACTCCACTGCAGAACCTAGGATCACACAAATTTGGAGGTCAGAACAGTGGAGATCTTTCTTCTGTCATTAGCTGAACAACAGATGTGATGCTAGGCTTTATAGAGGGGAGTAGATGATTCATATTGTCTGTAAGTCCATTGCAAAATTTTTATTATTTAGAGAAATAAGCTCTGAGAATATTATCCTCAAAACACATTTGCTGATACTTCAGGAAGAGTTGAAAAAAGAAGAGCATTGTTTTTAAAATGTGTCTTTCTGGAACTATTGGGTTGCAAATAGGTATCTGAAGGTACATTTAAGTCCTTACTTGTCTTGCAGAGTTGTAGATTTTAGATCATTTATATAGGGTCAAGGTTTGATTGGTCAGGTAGTAATTTTTTAACAGAAAATGCAGAGTTGGGATCTTTTCAAAAGTAGAAAAAAGAGGTAAAAAGATGCAGTCCCTCCCAACTTTTCAATTTGAAAATGTAAAGAGAAACTCATAGAGTGTTTCTTTTTTTTTTTTTTTTGGTTTTCCAGTCTCCCTTCTTCTCCACCTCAAGACTTGTCTCAAGACAAACCTTCCAGTCTTATTACCAACTTTAAAGCTAAAAGTACTATAAGAAAATTGTAAACTATGCATAACAGTTATGTATCAGCCTTCTCCCTGTCTTCATAAGATCTTCATTTAATGTGGTAGTTTGGAAGTTTTTGAAAATATTTTGTTCTTACACGCATTTTCATATTCCGCTAATTATTCTTGTTATTTCATTGAGAGTATTCATATAAATACAAATAAGTACATATGCCACTGTTTTTATGACTGGGGATTCTGGGCTGCAAAGGCAGTGAAGGTCTGGCCAATCTGCCTACCCTCCCACATATTAAGACCATTGGGTGTTAAATTTGGAATACGTTCCAGTCTCCCTTTTTTTTTTGGCTAAGGAAATACTAGTACTTTGTTTAATGTCAAGTGCAATGTAGCGACATATCTAAATAAGGCCACAAATTCTTTACGCTTCTCCAAGTGGCAAAATCAGCCTGAAGTTGAAAAGCAATGAATTCCTTGGAAATTCAAGAAGCATTACGAAAATTATAAATTACCTGTCTTCGAAGATCTCGTGTTTTCTTGGTCATCTTGTCAATAGCAATGTTGAGTGGGTCCCCCTTCTCCTTCCGTCCAGTCTGTTAAGAATGAAATATTGGAGTTAGAGAAAAGCAGTCCACAAATATATTTTTTTAATCTTTAAACAGTTCAAATTTGTCAAAGGAAACCTATGCATGCCTTTTTGTTTGCTTCCATCAAGTTGTTATTTCCAATGCAATATTTTAAATATGTTTATGCGTGTGTGTGTGTAGGGGGGAGCATGGCAGATTTTTTTAAAACAAACCTAAAATGATAAGAAGAAAGATTAAGGTGACTCACTGGAGAGTTCAGAACTTTTCCAACAATAAATTATGTGCATATATTATAGCCCATGCTCCAAAAATCTGGCAAGACCTTTCACTATAAAGCGAATATTAAGAGCTTCTAATCTCTATCCTGCCAGGCACTGGGAATGTTAAACATGATAATAAGCAGCAACACAGCTTGAGGACAGAAGGAAAATGGTCCTTACGCCTGTAACAGGAATCATATTGGCAGACATTAGGTGCAGTATAAAGAAGACTTCCACTTAAAACACTTTCCTGCAGGAAGTCTCAAAGCAAAAATCCTCACAAAGATTAAAAAGGGGGAGGGGGAGGGTGGGAGGGGGAAGCTTTCTGTGGCTCATAACCACTGAAAAAAAATACATTCTTTTAGGTTCCGTGGTACAAAAAGCATTAAGTGACTTTGTCAGCTGCATTACCTTTCAAGAGAAGACTGCCTCTCTAAAGATTTGTCACATCCCTTACCCCATTGACCTCTGATAGCTTTTCATCAAGAATCAAAATGATCTTCCATTCTTTCTGGCTGGACTCTTTCATTCCCAATGCTGTTTTCAAATTCTCCTATTTAGAATTGTTCCTTGCATATGATTAAGAGTGATTTTCTATTTCCAACTGAGCCTAATAGCATATGTTTCTGGGACCTATTGAGAAGTCACTTTTGGGGTGGGATGGGGATTAAACATACCCTTTCAATAATGATCTCTCAAATGTAAAGCTCTGTGTTATCAGCTCTCCATGGCCACATTGGCAAGTGGCCTGTGCTCCAGTCTTCTGCTTTAAGCATTCATTTGAGGGAACGCCTGCTTTCTATTATTGTCTGTAATTCTAATTATGATATGGGGCCAATGCCTTTATGATCATTTAGAAATCTGTAAAACCCGTCTCCTCGTTTCATTTAGAAATTCAAACATAACAATCTCAAGTGCCACCAGAATTTCATACAAAATTTAAATTTACCTCGTAGGTTTCTAAAACGAACCCATTACAAATTCTGGAGCTAATCACACGAACAGTAGAAAACAGACAGGGAGAGCATTTGCTATCATACAAGAGGAGGCATCTGTGTAACCTGCTGATATTTTTATCCCGCTTTTCTTGCGTTCATCCTTTGAGTTCTGCTAGTCTCTGGCTAAAGAACTATGGCTCCATAGCCTAAGCCATCGTGGAACATGCTTTTAGTTTCAGATGTCCTGAATTCAACCCCAGATATTTTGTCCAAGATGGCAACTGTCAGAAGTGCTCACAACGTATAGTTTTTAAAGCTGAATTTCACAGTAAAAATGAGGCACACGTGGGCAGATAAGTTTGGTGTAGGAAGCCTCTCCTAACTTCTGCAATGGCACAACAGGGACTGCAAGATGAGCTGGTCTCAGCCAGGTTGCTGGTCTATTAGACTACAAAGATACATTCCAAGAAAATTGTCAATTACTCCATCCATGTGCTATCTACTAGCTGCACCAAGTGTCCTTGGTGACATCAGTGTTTTGGGATGCATTATTTTCCTACTCAAATAATTAAATTCCTTCAGTATCATTTAAATTCTTCTATTCCTTCTCATTGTTTAAGATTTGTACCATTGACTTTGAAGGATATGTAGCCACACAAAATGCTTTAATATATATTTTTTGCTGTGGTAATGATATCCTTCTTCCTTTTTTTTTCTTCTTCTTTTAAGAAATCCAAGAATAATTTGAAAAATGGTGCAAACTGCAGTGAGTATTAATGCAATGGGAATAATGAAAAAGCAAACACCATACCACTTAAGGCTACATTGGGATGGTATTTTACAGCTCTCAAACAAGTTAGCAATTCTTCTTCAGTGATCTCGTGCAGGACAGATGTATCCTGCATTCACCACTGACATGTGAAATCAAGCACTTAACGCTTGGCACTAATTTAAGGGGTCATAAAACTGTCCTGAAAAGGAGCTTGGGACTTGTTGCAGGGTAGTCAGCTAGGGGATACAGTGACACGGAATAAATTAGGCACCTGATAAACTGCACGGTTTAGGAGCAAGGGCTCCTGACATTCCCTAAACGGTCACTGGAGGAAAGCAGAATTTTTCTGATTGACCTAAAAGTTTGGGATTTATGCTCCTAACTTGGGTATTTCGTATTGCTCTTTCTACCAATTCACATGGACTAACCCGTGAGGGTAGGCCCATGGCAGTCTACACCTAACACCTCTCCTGAACCTTGTTTCAAATTTATCTTGTAACTTTTTAATCTAGTTTTAAATTAAATAAACAGTGGCCCTTAAGGTACATCCTATTGAGATATACAAGACAACTGGGAGCCCTTCTGTGACCCGTAGGCCACACAACACAAACTGGCAATATCCATCTGGCCAGCCCCTTCTCCCTTCAAAACAGAGAAAAGCCTCGTCTCTATTGCTCACTGAAAACGTCCTTGCTCTGTGCAATTGCCCGAATCATGCCTACACGCTGTCTGAAATGCTAAACGGCATGAACCAAGCTGTGCTGGAAAACAGGCCACCAAACCGTGTGGACAGAGATCCAGTTTAGCTCTCTCCATGGCAATATTTTGTTCACATATAAGAGGACAGTTTTTCCCTATCCAGGAATTTTAAGTGCTCTTCACCTGTTACTTAAGAAATGGCTGCTGCCTTTAAATTTGGGTAGAAAAGCCCTTCTTCACAGTACAATTTCAAAGGAGGAAAAATTTGTTTAGTAAATCACATTATTGTAAAATAAATAGCATGGCATGTGATGTTACATAGCTTCAGGCGGGTCTGTCAAACACCATCTGCTCTGTGCTGAAAATATAAGTTTATTAAAGTTTATTTATCTAAGTCCTTAAATACTGTTATATTAATGTTGCTCTCTGATAAATTTTTGGCCTCCATTCCTAGAAGGGATAGAAAGGAACTGAGCAGTTTCCTGTGTTTCTGAAAAAAACATGTAAAGCTTGGTATTGAGCCTTATAGCATTTCTCTATTAATCTTTTTCTGCGAAGGGAAGAAAGACACTTTGGAAATGGGATAAAAAGGATGTAAAAACTGCTCCTGGCATTGGGTTAGAAGGAGAATGAAGAGAAATGCCTAGAATCCTTGGAATGCCAAAACAGCAGTATTCAGAGTTCCTGTGGACAGAATTACCTCTATTCATGATGAAATAATAACTTTGTTATAGAAGCATATATTAATAAAAGTCCCTGATATCTAGTGACCATTAGCAGTATTCAGATACTGTTTCTACTTAAGAGGTTTTCAAATGATTCTTTCAATCCGTGTCACTCCCATCCTTACAGCTTTTCCCTGCCTGCTTGATTCGTGTCCAGTTTCTCAGGAGGAGCTGACTTCCACGGGCTTCTGACCAGGGGCTGTGCCAGGACACAAATGGACATTGCATTGCAGTTCTCCCGCAGTCCCTTTCCCAGATCAGACAATATAAGATTCATCCCCCTGAATATATTTTTCAAGCATTTTAAGCTAGCCTTAAGATGCTGAATAATTTTTCCCCATTTTCAACATTTCGAACACCTCCAACTTTCTCCACTACCTGGAGAAATCTAGTTATTGTCATTTTGCTTTAGTAAATGCCTACAGTCACAACCACTGTCGAATATATTTCTTGAACAATAAAACAAACATAAGAGTAAATTCATTATTTTCCGTATATTAAACAAAGATTAAAAAGCCCTACAGTTAAAACTTCATAGTATTATGGCGAGTGCTTATTTAGATAGGAAACTCCAACGCCATTAAGTTAGAAAGGGAAATAACAAAATATTAATAATAATAAAAAAAAACACCTTAATTACAGAAAGAATTTTCAGCATCTGCTAGAAAGATCTCTCTTAGGATATAGCACAGTTTTTGTTTTGAAAAAGAGCTTTTTTACCTCCCTCATTTTCTTCTTTTCATAAGCTTTTCACAGTTTACACTGTTGGAATAAAACAAAAATCTCCCAAAATATTTTCACAACTATTAAGGCCATTTATTTCCCAAGACTTGCTCATTACAGAACTCTTTTGATCAGCATGAGGTACTTCGACGGATGCTGTTTTCCAGACCTAGAGAGTATCACAGAATCAAGACACAGACAGTGAGGCCAACCAGCCTAGAGCCATAGCGCATTTTGGATGACACGCAGACAACCTTGGAAGAGGATGTTTTAGACTGGAACTGTGTTGTCAGCTTTGACTAATTCCAAATAACCCCAAAAGGGAAATTATAAAGCTGTCATTTCAGCACGTGAACCAGATAAGATTGCTGCTACCATTACTATTATAAAGAAGGCGTAAATATTATGGCAATAAATATGCTTACATGCAGACAAAGTCTGCATCATCACACATGATGCACGCGCTCATGTGAGATGCAAACCCATTACTTTGAGCACATTATGATTTTTGTTTTTACAATCAATGACAGATGAACATGGCTGGCAATAGTAACCTATTAAAGATGGGGATGGAGTACTACCAAATACACAAAAAGTGCAGCGATTGCAAGCCTACAATGTAATATCACAGATACAAAAACAATGTGCATGACTACCAAGTAAGGTACATTAGAGAGAGCTACCAAAGAAATTATTCCTTTAAAGTGCCTAGTCTAGAAGCTCAGTGTTTCTATTTATCACAAATATTATTAATAATAGAAGCCTAAAGTGGTGTAAGAAGTTTTAGGACTACTGTTTTCACACATTCCCCTGTCTTCTCTGCTGCTTTAGATGTAAGCCCAAACACCTGGGAGAACTCGGTCTCCTAACATATTGCATGTTGCATATCCAAGACACCCTCATTGCCATTTATCGAGCAATTTAGCCTCTAGGAGACAGCTGGAAAGATTATCTATTGATCCAAAAGCTACCAAACCTTGATATACTCTTATATTTTCATCATCCCCTAGGTAGATGGTTCCATTATTTACAGTTTATTCAAAACTTCAATATCACAATGTTTTATTAAGGTGTAAACTGCTGCTCAAAAGTATATCTGTCCTAATATTTTATTTTAAATGTTGAACAACATCACTCTTTAAAAACTATGCTCATGTTCAATAGCCCTTTTAAAAGTGATGAAGAGAAGCTTACTACTAAGAGGAAAAACATTTTGAACATCAGACGTAAGCTGCCTCAGTGCTTTTAAGCAGAAAGCTGGGTTTAAACACACCAATACATAGTCTCCTTCTGACAGGTTAAGAAGACTAATTCCAGGTCAGGAAAAGGCTAACCCATATATCCTAGTAGAATTGAGTAGAGGCTAAATTTCACTGGAAGCTGAAAACCTTAGCTATTAGCTAGGGAGATGGGTCAGGAAAACATATTTTAGAAAAGTTGTGTGGTCCCCTTACGGATGAGCTGAACAAGACATCTTAGAATATATATATATATATATATATATTTCACATTGGTAAGGTGAGTAAAGCTCTTAGGAACATGGTGTGAATGTCAATTACTGTTCTGCTCGGCTCAGTAATTTCATCCATTCTTTATGTTTATACCCGCAAATGATGTTTTTTTCTCTTTAGAATTTATTCGAAGTAACAAGATTGTACCTTCTGCGATCATCTGCTTTCTATATTCAATTTTTGCTAAAGAATCACCTCACATGGAATGATTTTGTTTGTTTCCTTTTCTTCTTAATCATTTTTTTTTCCTTGAGGAAACAAAGGAGAATTCTGCATAAGTGAGGGCAGAAAAGGTTGCTTAGAAATCCCTCAACTCAGGTCTTTTGACTATTGTTTATGCAGCAGCAGTTGCAAAGGAGAAAGGTTTGGACACCACAGAGAAAGGACAAGACAAAAAGATCCCAGTATGTATATTATCTTGCCAGTCTGCAATAAAAAACTGAATTACACTCTTTCTTCAGGGCACTTCCATAGTACTACTCAGTTCTAGAATGTCATTCATTAAATAACCTGCTCATAAATGTAAGTTACGGACAAGAAGTTCTTCCTAAATGAAACAATTGCTTTCAGCAGTTTTTAATTACCTTGTAAAATTGTGACTAGATCACAGCGAGTGTAATTGGTTCCAGCGTAGCATAAATAATCACAACTATGCAGAAAACCGGGCAAGCTGCATCCTTGCAGTCCCAGGCAGTAAATAAAGGCAACAGAACATAAATGAACCATGAGCTGGGTACCATCGCGGTATCTCAGGTGCGCAAATCTTGTCCTTGGCCTGGACCCAAACAAGTTTTATCTAGATTTGCACACAATTAGAACTGAACATGCAACAAACTAAAGAAATAATGAGAACTGGCTACGGAAAAGGGTGAAGAAAACTCTCTATTTTATCCACATTTTAATGCAGTCCACATCACCACAACAGCCGAATGCCCTTGAGGGAGGAGCTGGTGAATTAAGAGGTGTGGTTAATATCAGCCGTGCGTGGTTTGCTCTTTTATCCTCTCACGAGAGGGAGAACTTGCGTTCTTTTAATGTGTTTGCTTTGTGGCTATTGGGTTTTTTTTTGTACCATTCACCATTGTAACTATTTCTTGCTTTACAGCAACAGCCAAGGATTTTTAGAAAGATTATCAACGACAGCAGTTTGATTTAAAAGACCAGAATTAGGGCTTGATCATACTAGTTTTCAAGTATCAGCAGTTATCATTAATTGATATTTACCCATAACCATATACTGGAAATTAGGCTTCCTTAAAAAAGAACTGCTGAAAGAATTTATATTTATAATGATACCAGAGTTTGCCTGAAATTCAACCTTTGCCATTCTTAAGAGTGAAGGCAGCAAGGCTTCTTCTTCATTTTTAGATATACATTGAATATTTTTCTATTTCTGTGCATTTCTGAACTAGAGTTTCCAAGATAACTGTGGTGAGCATACAGTCCCTTTCCTTCTAGCTACTAGCCAAAAGAGGACTTTATAGCATACTGTGGTATCCAAAAAATGCAGAAAAGGCAACCAGTGGGATATTTCTAAATTATAAGGCACATACAAATCACATTGATTTCAGGTGCATTAAAAAAAAATATTGATTTGATGATGGGAAAAAAACGCTGTGGAAGTTAAACAGGAATTTTGAACTCTAAGTTTAAAACAGAGGTAACCAAAACCATCCCTCTGTCTTGTCCAGTTGTACTAGAAGTGCTCTAAAGGGCTACAGCATCACCTGCCCTATGTTCTACTGCTTTGCCCCACAGCACCACTCACCATCACACAGACACTAGCCCCCTTCCCCTAATAGCCCAGCCAAAGATGGCAGGCATATAAACATGATCTGGTTCCTTTCAAAGAGCACCTGTGGCTGATTTCTCCAGAAAATGTGAAATTAGAAAATCTGATCCAGGTTTCTGTCCTAATGTCCCTGAGAACTTCCTCTCATTCCTTCCTGTTTGGGAGGGAGTTGACTTTATAACATTATGCATCCGAATACTGATCTGCAGCACATTTCTTTTAGTTAAAGAGCATCTTTTCCTTCGCAATGCTTACTCAGAGGACTCAAAGAGGAAAACATCAGGTTTGTCAAAGAATAAACTGCATATTTCCATTCGTAAGATGTCTGTACACAAATTGATGCCATTACAGATAAATGCATATAGAAAAATAGAATTTCTGAGGACAGAAATTTGGTTGGTGTAAACTGTTATAAAACGATCAGCTCCAATGAAATCACACTAATTTACACCAGCTGAGAATCTCCCCAGCCGTCAGTTAAAATGTAATCTTGCAGATGCTTCCATTTAGAAGGTCAGAACTGTTTACTCCAGAATTCCAAATTATTCTAATTTCTTCACAGACATCCACTTGCAAAGGGTCCACTACAAACTCCTCATTTAACTACCAACTGCTTTCCAGCTGTAAATTGCAATCTGCTTTTAAATTACTTCTGGACGGCTTCTCTTAATCTAAAATAACTGGAGGAGAATGTGGTAGTACGCATTTTTTCTTTCCCTTCAGATATGGAAGTTCATAACGAAGAAATATGTAAATATGTAAGTGACAAAATTTACCAACTTTACAAGCTCTGAGAAAAGTCTGTTATTATAAGCATCCTGGTTAATGTCACTAAGTCATTAAAAAAATACCCACCACCACCACCACAACAACAACAAAACAACTATTAACAAAGTTTTCTACCTTATTTTCCATTAAAAATTTATCTGTTTAAAAGTTTAAGTAATGCACGGCAACTAAGAAAAGATAAGCAGTAGAAATCTTCAGGATATCTTACAACACGTAATGAACAATACTACATGCACCTAAACTCAGAAAATTTACTGAAAAAATCTTTGTCGCATTTCTGTTACGGATTAGTGGAAATACTTGTTAGCACTCTTAATAGAAGTGATACTTATGTTTGTTATCACCACTGGTCTCAGTTTTATGTCTCATTCAGTAGAAATCACTCCCTTCCTAGCTTGTTTTAAATTAAAGGTTATATTGTGCATCACAGGGACGAGTGTTATTCACTGAATTAAATGTAGGACTTCCTGAGACATCTAAGCATTCCTTGAAAATTTTGTAGTATTTTCCAGGTCTCCCTCTTATGCTGACAACCACATAATTTAATTTCTCCAGTTCACAAAAACTTTTTTGTTTCTTTGAGCATTAAAAGAAAAATTTTCATTTGATGACAATATTTTACCATAACATTGGCTTATGTAGTGTGCACAGATGCATTTTTTCAGCAGAGAAACATTTTAGACATCTCTGAGAAATTAAGTGACTGTTGGAAATACGTCAAAGAGTTTAGAGGTGTTCAGAAATGTTGCCTTTTTTTTTTAATGAACATCATTTTTTTAATGAATCATTTTTTTAATGAACATACTGAAGTTTCGACTATGTTTTTATATTTAGATCCATACCTTTTGCTAATGGCATATAACTAGGTATTACATAGCCTTAGAGTTCAAAACCCCCAAATCTGACCTGTCTGTATGAGGCACAGAATTGTCCTGACTTTACCTACCACTCTTTGAGCTTCGATTATCACAGAAATATAGGATTTCATCTACTTGGTTGTGTCTGTCACTATCTAATAGATGTGTATTTGATATCATGTCTGCATTTCCTTCTTCATAATTGCATCATGCTTGCATTCCTTGGGTGATCCACAAGGAAATGAGGTCTTGATTATATCCTATCGAAAGTGTGTTCATCAATGTACGCAGCTGAAAGTCAATGCTAAGTGAGAAAAAACTCAATATTTGTACTTATAAGAGAATTAAATGCTTTTTTTTGAATTCATTACTACTTTCTTTTCCCTTATCATTGAGTTCCTTTCAGACCACTCAGCTTTTTTTCCTCTTTATCTGCCAACCAGTTCTGAATGCTTTCAATGACAGTCTCCACCAAAACAATATTTGAAATGATTTGGGCTGATGTTTCTCGCAGCCATTGTAACCACTGCTTCTTTCCTGCTCGGACACCCTGCTTGGCAGGGTACCACGCAGCCTGCACAATACCAGGTTATTGCGTGTGTCAGACATCTGATGGCAGTGGCTTGTGTGTCTGGCAGCAAGGCTTTTCACCAGGTACACCTCCAGCAAAACCTCACCTGCAAGGAAACAGTGAGCAGGAGATTTAATTGGACACATACTGTAACTTCAGCTATTGTTTTGAATGAATGGAGATAGAGGAAAGCCTGGGAAAGAAAATAACTCAGTTCTCATTACAGCAATTATTTGGTCAACTTGAGTACTGGCTTCTTTGTGCCCACATGTTCCTTTCTAGGACACCACAAGCATCAGACGCTGGTGATGAAATAAAACATACAACATAAATAAATAGATAAACGGGATCTGTTTAAACTCCAAACAGAGACATTCAAAAGCAAGCAAGAACAATGGACCAGCTCCTTCTATTTTTACAGTGCAAAACTGTGGTCTATTCCTGTCACCTCCTCAGACCAATGTGCTAAGTGATATCCATTCAAATTACTTGTCAGCTTAATCAGAGGAAGTGAAACACAATTACAGGGCATTAGTGTAAAAAGCCAGCACAAAATAACAAAACGTCCATGTGGGATATCTGAAGCAAAAGACTGCCGAAAATAACCCTGTAACATTTTCATCAACACTCTTTCTTAAACTTTTTTTTACAGAAAAAGAAAAAAAACACACCAAACAACGCTTTTGTAAATGCTACTACAAACTAGTTACTTATATAATAATGTTTTAAATCTCTCAAGTTGTTAGAGTCCTTATTTCTCCTTTTAGATTTCAGATTTTTTTCAGCACTTGTTTTGTTCTTAGAAAAAAATAAATAAATGCATAAATATAAAGACTTTTACTGAAATGGTAACTGGTGCATTTACAAAGCCTCTCCAAAGCCTCTCTGTGCTCCCTCTCAAGTCAGCAGGAATTTATACATTATTTCCATTAAAAGATTGAAACATTCACTATTCATAACTACTCCAAATTTCCTCTGAATGTAAACTGCACTTTTGGAATTATCAGATGGGTGACTTAGATTAAATGGATGAAATGGATGCAGGAAAGAGAAGGGACTCATCCTGTTCTTCCCCAAAGGTGGGGATGCAAGACCGGTGGGTGCAAAAGAATGAACAAAACAAGCCTGCCCCTGAAGCTTTGTCTTAAGTCCTCAGCAATGCCGGAATGGCCTCTGGTTCTTGGAGTCCCTCCGACCCTTCTACACCAAGCGGCAACATATCTTAGTTTCAGCAGCACAGGTGAAAATATACACCTTGCCCAGAGTTGCAAAAGGATTTGTGAATCCCCCAAACAGGGAATCAGGCCTAATCCTCTAATTTCCTGATATTGATAGTGATACTTCACTATTAAATAAAATATAAGAGGCAGAATGATGACTATGTGATTTGGATACACATGAACCTCACTTAGTCTTTTCAAAATAATAACTATCCATACATGTCTTCAGGATAAAGCACGAGCACAAGCCCTGTGTCAGAGAAAGACTTCTCCTTCCAATCTTCTGGATTGAAACAAATTTAGTTTTTTCAACAGTTGGAAAATACACCCCAGGTCCTGGTGAGTGTGTTAAAAAACACTTAAAATGGTCATGTTGTAATTCCCAGCTCATAGACTCTGAGGCCTTTCTTTGGATTTGGCCCTTATCTTTTATGTTCATGAGACAGTAATTAATTTGACCGTCCCTGCCTGGCCTATAGGGTAATTGAATGACTAGCTCTTCACGTCCTCATGCCTCCAGAAAGAGTTATTTCTGTGAATGTGCAATAGGACAAGTTCACTCTGCAGTGTTGATAACGATGACATTGAAACTTCTAAGCTAAGTGGCATTGCAGCCCATCTTATAGCTAATGGAAATGGTAGAGTGTATAGGAATATGCAAAATGCAAAACCACTGTACAATTTACACCCTGTCTAGCATCTGAAAATAATAATAATTAAAAAATAAAGTTAATCCTATTTTTAAAAATTGCTTGATACCTCTTCATTTTATGGAACAGCTAAAATACCCAAAATATAACAGAAGGGGTTAAAAGCAAGATAGTTCCTTTGGTAGGTTGCCACAAAGTCTTCTTGTAGGAAATGAAGTGTAAAAAATTTTAAAGAATGTTAAATGAAATTGCAACAGACTGAAACCTGTGGTTCTAGCGCAAGACCTGAAATAACGTTGAAATAGATGCTAACTGGCATCACCTCCATTCTGATGTTCATAAATGAAACTGAATGAGCCTTCGAAGGTGCCAAAGGGAAACTAGCTGTCCAAAGAACATTAAAATGCACTCGGATTTAGGTTACCAGCCCCAAAGTTATTTATACCTTTCTAAGTTATTTAGATGCCTTTGCAAATCCATCCAATGAGACAGATGTGTACATTTTCAAACGGGTTGAAAGTCTGTAGAATTTAAATTTGTAAATTGTCATGGATCTGCCTGCATTATCAATTAGCAATGGTTTTTGAGGTGAGCTACTGATCTGCAGTTATTCATTGCAGGAGGTTTTTTACTGGGGAACAGTGCATGACTTGCACCAAGACTTGCAAATGCGGTAGCTCAAAAGTTATCTACAGACATCTACAGCTGATTAGAGTACCTCTTAATGACAGATGCATTTAGGAACTAATTGCAAGTGATAGAAGTGACAACTGACCTTTACCTCTGGTTTTTTTCTTCTTTATCTCCTAAATAGCTGTGATGTTCAAAATTAAACCTCTTTTTAATGTATAAGGATATCAACTATTTTAAATAGTAGTATTTTAATCATTTCCTATTTCAGCTTTGCAATTTCGTTTGTAATACAACAAAGCATTCCACACTCCCTATTTATTTCTCTATTCTTTGTGAAATACCTTATAATTCCATTGGCATTTCTTACAACATTATAGTTGAATAAACATTTTCTTTAAAATCTATGATTTCGAGAAAACAAGAACAATTACAGTGATTCTGCATGTTACAAATGCTTATGATGTACCCCAAGAAGAAAGCAACTGAATCCAGTCATTGGGAACTAGACTTTAGCTCAGTTTCACAGTCTAACTCTGTTTCTAATAGATTATATTTTAGTGAAATTTTCTTTAGTATGGCAATTAGCGTTAAGGGTGAGTCAATTCCATGATGATCAAATGCCTAAAGAAATTTTAGAAAATAAACTAAAGCCCGGCAGGAGAAGCTCTGTGGCTTTCCACGCTGCATGATGCTTTTTACTTCAAAACTACTAAGTAAATTACTGAGAAAAAGTTACTGTGAATAAAATGGGCTGCACTGTGTTAAGTAATTATTTCTAAAGTGTGAAATGGGTAGGAAGTATCTCATCTTAAAGTAGTGCCATGATGCATATTACCTCTCTAGTATATAATGAACAGTCTTTTTTTTTTTTTTTCCTTTATCATGCAGAAGCAAGCACTGGAATGAAAACTTTGTTTTACTAATGATCTTTTATGTAGGAGTGAAGTGTAAAGACTCAACTTGTGAACCTATGCTGTACTCCACTATTTGTACTGCATTTAATGTTTATGGAAGAATTTTCTGGAGAGTCAAGAAACCTCAGGAGATGCTCATTCTATATATTCTAAGCATATTCAGTTGACACTCCCTATTTAAGGTGTGTATGACACTCCCAATTCAAGGTATGTATGAAGCAGACATGATCTTGGAGATGAGGACTTCTGGGAGCGTTAAGGGATGCACCACAGTTAGGATTTTTTTTTTAAACAAGGCAGAACATGGCTCACTTTTACGTATGTCTTGCAGGCATGTCACACTGCATACCCATTGCTTAGCCTTGAAAGCTAGAGGAAAAAGGAGGCCATTTTAACAGAAAAGTTATGATCAAAGTATCAGTTAGGAAATTATGATTATGATGATTCTAAGAGAACAGAAGGGATTCTTGCAACTAACTAATACCTAGATGCATAACTAGAGACTATTTCAACAACAAGGAAAAAAAAATCTTTTTTCCTGCCTTTTTTTTTTTTTTCCTCATAACATTTTAAAAATTGCACGGACTGAGGAGAAGAAAGCAGAAAACCCTATAAGAATAGAAAAAAACACCACCAACAACAGCAACTAAAAGGTGACACAAATTGGTTGTAATTAGTTGTATACTAAGTGGCTAAAGTACTGCTGTCCTTTTAAAGGATAACTACATCTACATCAAAACTTTTATGCAGAGTACATGTAAAATTCAGCCCCAGATCAAAAACAAGAGGTAGCAGAGAGTGATTAAGAGGGCACTAGTTTGTATTTAACAGCTGACAAGCACAATTTGGAGAAAATAGTTTTCATTATTTCTTGTTTTTCATTCATCATTCCTGTTCTACTTTGTGTTGGTGTGACTTCACCTCGAGCACTGTGCGCAAGGTCCCTGGGTTTGTTCGGCCCCGAGCAGAGCAGGCCGAGGGGAGGCCTCATGGCGGCCTGCAGCTCCCTCACGAGGGGAGCGGAGGGGCAGGCGCTGAGCTCTGCTCTCTGGGGACAGCGACAGGACCCGAGGGGACGGCATGGAGCTGGGACAGGGGAGGGTCAGGCTGGGTGTGAGGGAAAGGTTCTGCACCCAGAGGGTGGTCGGGCACTGGGACAGGCTCCCCAGGGAAGTGGTCAAGAAGATCAAGAAGCATTTGGACAGCGCTCTCAGACACATGGTCTGATTTTTGGGTGGTCTTGTGGGGAGCCAGGAGTTGGGCTCGATGATCCTGGTGGGTCCCTTCCAATTCAGGATATTCTGTTTGATAATCCCTTTCAACAACACACAATATAGGCTTTTGTTTTTGTTCATATACGTAAGAGCTTCAGTACAAAGAGATCAGAAAGGGGTATTTTCTCAGATTAAATATCATATGGATATAGAATAATACTTTGTGAGGGCATGACCTCTAAACACACACAACCATTTAGTGACCTGCTCATAAGAGAGAGGAAAAAAAAAAAGAAAAAGAGTATCTACAAAGTGTAAACTCATTTTTGCCTCAGTCCTGAAACCATCTTTGAGGTTTGACCTTCAGAAGAATTTCACATAACACAGATGGGTTGACTAGGGTTGGCTACAGGAAAATGTTTAACAAGTCAGTGTTGCAAAGCACTCTGTAATGATGCAGAGCAAGCCTCTAAATATATCAAGTGAGCTCTTCTCTGCTGAAATATCTATATATTAATAGCTCATTCTCTGGGATCAGGAAGTGTTACACATCAAGGAGGGGAGCGGATACGAAACAATAATTTCATTGCAGGGCTTCAATACAACCATACTTTCAAAAAGGTAATTATAAGGTGGGGTTACTCTGTCCTTTGAATTTAGCAATGGTCAATGCCAAGTTATTATGGAAACTTCTCCATAAAGTAGAAAAAATAGGCAAAGGCAATGGTACTACATCAGGATGATCATTTTGGTCAACATGTACATTCAATGGTGGTTGTACCCGTGATCTGCATGGACAAGACTGGAAGTGGACAACCTCAAGTCCATCGCAAACATGCAATGTACTTAGAAACATTTCTGGTGAGCCTCTTTCACTCGTATCACACAGCTGAAAAAAAAAAAAAAAGGAACTGTATTTACCAAATTAATATTTCATGGGCTTCTTTGGGGGGGTTGGACCCGGTGATCTTTCGAGGTCCCTTCCAATCCCTTCAATTCTGTGATTCTGTGATTCTTTCTGTGTATTTATTTTATTTATTTAATCTGACAAATACATAACTGTGTGCACATAATAATGGGCATTTGCAACCTCAGAGATGAAATTTCATTTTGTAATTTTCTAAATCAACATAAAAGATGTCTATCCATCACCTAATATAGATAAAGAATAGAACATTTTGAGTGTTTATTAAAAAAAAAAAAAGAGCTAACAGAATGACTGTCTATGCCAGCATTCCTTTTGACTGATGAATTTCAGACCAGTTTTCTATGACAAATAGTCTCTCCTAGTAAAATTCTCTACGTCCATTATCATTCTGTTCTCCAAAACATTTTTATTTATTTATTTAATTATTTATTTGGTGTAAGAAACAAACTATAGCAAGATGCAGAAGAACTAGTTCTTGCCTCAGAAAGCTATTTCCAGTATTCCAAATGACTTCAAATTTTATCAAGACAAAAAAGAAAGATGGATAGCATATATTTATGCCTTTGTGTTTGTCTATGTGGTGCTTTTATTATTCAAATCCACTATATCCTATCTTTATACAATCAAAATAAATAAATAAATAAATAAATAAATAACCACGATTTCTTGACTGGCTTATTTAATATTTTCAGAGCTAAGAAGGTCGATACCCAATATTAGACAGTATTTTAAATATCTTATTTTTCTGCCACTGGGATTCATATGCCAAGACTGTTGAAAGTGCAGAACCACACACTTGAAAATAAAATATTAGCATTACAGCTGTCTGCTCAGCTAGAATTTCCCCTGCTTTTATCCACATGTTATTGTACAATCTTCAATCATATGATCAGATCTTAATTCTTCCATGGTAATTCTGTTAACGTGCACAGGATAGATGAGCCTCATTTGTTGCTTAGCTGCCTATATAGCTAAAATATGTTGTTTGCAAAATTAACATAGAGATTTATATATTAGTCTAAAAATATCACTGAATATTTCAATATATTTAGTTTCATATAAACAATACCCACAATTTATCTGTGAGTGAACAGTATTTAAGATTGTGGGTATGGCAGAGCAGAAAAACTTTTTTTTTTTTTTTTCTGAAATATTAGAATGTTTCTACAAGCAAAATGATATTTGAGTTGGCAGGAATATGAGGTTTACAGAGTAATGTGAAGTATCGTGAGGATGTTCAGTTAGGACCACTGGTCAGCCCTGTTTACACTTTAGAACAAAAGGAAACTCCCCAGAAGTGATGGGCAGAGAGTGGAACTGTAGTGATACTAGAGTGAACGGCACCAGGAAAGTATGGAAAAGTTGTTTAATGAAATAAATTCACTATATATTACAGAGTGAAATGCTGTAGCACATCAAAACCTGGTGTGGAACAGTATTTTCTCCTGAATACAGAATATCACAAAAGGTTTTGATTTGTCATCCTTGCAACTTGTGGTTTATGTTGAATTTTGAATTAACAGGTTTTGCTATCATTTCTCATATTTTTTCTCATAAGAAAAGTATTATTATAATTGGTTATTTCTGTAAACCTTGAATCTAGCACATTAAGTAAGTGTGGCCATGATTCTTCCCTTAGGAAATAAATCCTAATAATCCAACTGGATTTATATCAGCTTATTATATAGCATATACATGAATACAGACCAATTTTCTGTTACTTGGACTAGAATGGTCATCTCTAATCGCCTGTGTCCAATGGTATGTTTATGATGGTCAGTGGAAAGGCTCACTGACTTTAGAGGTCAGTGAAGGAGATCACAAACTATTTTATACAGCATAGTTATTAGCTAGTATATAAAATAAAAGAAAATAAAAACAGCCTCAGTAAGGATAACAGACAAATGTTCCTGTTGCCATTTGTGTTGCTCTATACAAGACGAGTTTTATAGGCTATATCATTCCCCAGATGACACAATAAAATAAATATGAAAGTTAGAGCAATTAGAGATTTTTTTTAAAGTGTTTTAGGAATTTCAAAGTTCATTGGGATTTTGGTATGTATTTTTTTTATTCATTATTTTATTTTTCTAACCAGAATCATTGACATTAACTTATTTCTGCCCCCTGTATAACCAGATTGAGAATTAATCCACTAGTCTAAGGAACAAAATTTATATTTATGAAAATATTTCGATGAGTTTCTTCTATGCATTCTCACATGCTATGTGGTATATTTGAGTACTAGTTGTGAGAGCCCAGCTGTGCTCTGCTGTGAAAAAGTGCACAGCAGTCGTAGGATTAACTTTTCCAGCAAACTGGAAAGAGAATTTGCACACATAGTATCTCTCACCACTAAACAAGAGGCCTGTGTCCACCTAAACTGTAAATAAAAAGAAAAGCTACTTTGTGGTTTCTTGTGCAGATATGCACTGTAAAAAATATTATTTTTTGAAATAATGCATTGCAACTAATTGAAAACTGGAAAATCAGTATTTAGATACAATAATCTTTGTTAAAGAGTGCACTGAAAATGAACAGATCTGTTTACTGCTTCAGAAACAGAGGGTGAAAGTGTCTGTTTTGTAAATATGATCTGCAAATATTTATTTTAAAAAGCCTATAACCTAAACACTCTTCTACCCAAGTCTTTTTAAATGTCAATTACTATAGCATCAGAGAGCAATCACAGAGCTAAATGTTGCTTTAACCAGTTTGCCACGTTCAATGTTCTATGCCTTTAAGTAGGCAAACTATGCCTATTAGTTTGCCATTTGATCCATTTGTAGGATCTGTGTTGAATCAGCAAACCAGGGGAAGGGCAACAAACTTCCCTACTGGCTGTTAGAATACATTCAGTAGGAAATTTGTAACCAATTTTGATATATAATATATTTTCAAAATTCTTTTCTAAGCACCTTGTGGAATGACTCCCATCTTTATATCCCCTGCAGATAGCATTAGCATACTGCCCTGAACATAATAAAGGTCTGATCCCTAAACATTATAATGGAAGTCTCAAGAATTTAAAGTCACACACACTATGAAAGCAAAAGAATGCCGCCTAAAATACACAGGCTTTTTTAGAAACTAATAGTTTTGTTTCGTGTTCTGCTAATTTGCCTTCTGGCTTTATGTCTTAAGCAACTGTGTTTCAAATGTTTCTGTGCATGCCCATCAGCTAGAAGTTTCATTTATTAATAAAACTAAAAACATTTTGCATGAAATAAAGATATGGGAATTCAGAGAAAACTTAAATATTTGGAGACACAGAAACAGAAGAGTTAGCTACAGTAGGTACAAAACAAAAAAATATTTGCAATCTTAATTATCCTCCTACTCTCTTATATCATCAAACCCTTTCCGTGTTCTAGGGCAGTAACCACCTACTCCCTCTAAATCATTTCGCTGAAGCCTGCAAATGCTATGTAACATTTATTTTGTGTTACACAAACATATGCAAATGCTTATCCATATGTATAAGCACATAGACATACCTCCAAAATAAAATCAGTCGCCTCTATCAAGGTCAGTCTCCTTGGACTTGTACAAAAGCCAGGTAGGGCCCATCCCAAAGATCCTACAGTCTAATCAAAATGTGTACTACAGAGAGTAGGAAAGGATGTAGTAAAGGCAGATTAATAATAATAATATTGTCATACAGGCTAGCTACAGGCAAAATAGCTTGACGGTTTAGTCATCTGCCTCCTCAAACCCTGATTCTTACATCTCTTCTACTTTTCCTTGCCCACATCAAAAGTATGATTCAAGCCTTGCTACTGTTAGTGGCATTTTAATTGTTTGTTTGCTTTCTCTTTCCATAGAAACAGTCTCAAATTGACCATCTAGATATTGTTATGAGTAATTTTCAGAATCAAAACAGAATCAAAATTTTCCTCATGGTCCTTTTAATGAGTTCATTTCCTGCTTTCCATATATGCGTGAAGTAAGCTGTTTTGTGTCTGTTGCACATTCTGTGTTCTGCAGAACATCTACACGTGTTTAAGAATTTGCTCTATTTTCACACAAATTTAAAAGCATTTGTGCTGATCTGGGTTGAGTTGCTACCATGGTTCAGGATGCCTTCTCACGCCTCCTTGCTCATCCAAGTCTTTCTACTTCACCCATGGAACAGTTTGTGGAGTTGTGACAAACACCTAAGGAGCTCATGAGGCTTCCATGGAGACACCTCCTCGTTCTCTGAGCCACTTACTGAAAATGCAGTCCCTCTAAATATCTCAGTTAAAACCTGTCCTCTGCACTTCCGTACTTTAGTGATGCCCCCAGTTTTTGGACCATTCAGCATTTTAAGGCAACCAATGTCCACCTACACGGACATTTTTAGTTGACCATTCAGCCTTCAGTCTCTGTTGCAGTACAGGATAAAGACAAAGCTTTATTTTGAATGGCAGGCTTCATTCAATGACTGGTATGACTGCCTTCACAGATAGATGTGAATACCAATTAAATCTGGGAAGGAAGCAAAAAAATATGTAGAAATAATTTCACAAGCTTAGAAAGATATTATTTAAGATTTTTGAAATTCTATGTATTTTTTCAGGGATTCAGATAATTACTATGAGTGCTATTTATACTTATACAAAAATAATAAAATGAATTGAAACACAAAATGTTGCAAACTACACAAAATAATATAATCAGTCATATCTGGAATGGTTATCATACTTGAGAAGGATAATAAAATATAAGTGCATGGACTTTCCTGGAAATTACCCACACACTGTTTTAGGAGACATCTGTTCAAAGCAGAAAAATAGGGTGAATTTCTGGAGGGAGAAACCTTACCCAAATAAAAAATCTGTACTCCCTCATTCCCCTTGTAGATTACACTGTTTAGAGCAATTTCTTTGGGGCATTATATGACCTTGTCTGCTTGTATGACTTTCTCCTAGGTTCAATGATGCTTGCAGAGAATCACTATATCAACTCTGTGAAGCTTTTCCACTAGGAACAGACGTGGACATTTAGCTTGGCTTTCTGTATCTGCAGACACAGACCCATATTTAACTCATTTGTCCCACTTAAATCAAGTGCTTGTTATGAAGGGACATCCCCCACCACCCACGGCAACCTGACACTGTGAACAAATCTCGTTTCTATGCCGATATAAGGATAGCATATTGCACTGATCAAAACCACATTAAACACTGCCACATTTACAAATAGAGGCAAGATTTTAATTTAAATGTCATCTTACATTTCCACTATTTGACTTCCTCACTATTACTACGCTCTCTTTTTTTTTTTCTTTCCCCAAAGCAACTGAGTATCTTTATGTTCATAAATTTTAATTTAAATTATATACTTAACTATTCTAAATTATTAGACAACATACCAAGGTAGCAGCAAATTGGCATTATACCATTTTCTATACATGCTAAGCAGGTCAAACTATATAACCCACATGCTATATTCTTCTCTACTGTGAATAAGCTCAGTGCATATGGTCTTTAGATCTTTATAACAGACTGCAGAATTGCTTCAGCAGATCCTGAGCTACTAGTACCACTTTGTCCATAAGTCATATTTGCTGCATTTTTCTCCTAAGATTAAAAAAGTGGTCCTCTAGATGTGTATTTGTACAAATTTTGTCTCCAAAAGGAGACTGTTTCTACCAGCCCTATCAAATTCCTGCAACTTTATCATAATATCAGTATCTGTAAATTTATGTGTATTTTTTTTTCTGCCTTTGCCTAATATTGTATTTCTCCATATCAATAATCTTCCACTTTAAATCCTTCTGAATCAATTCTTCTCTCTTTTTCTCATTACTCCCAATCTCGACCTCACAAATTGTCAGTCTCTATTTTACTGGCTTTCACAGTCGGCTGTAATTTCTGACTCTCGATGCATAAGCCGTGCTCTAACCCAGCTTCTTACAGACAGCCAGGGAGCTTTGACCAGCTCGGGTTTATTCTGGCCACACAAATATCTGAGATTTGCAGGAGAGGCAAAAGGGTTACAAGCGTTGTCAGCAGTGGCTGCCTTCAAATTGCCAATTTACAGGTGTTTTGTCAAGTTCCAGCTCTGAGATTTCATTTTGGGCTGATAGGAATAGCAGCATCTCTGTGGCTGCTCGACGAGAACAAAAATACAGGGCACAGAAAAGGGAGCTTAGAGAAAGTACTAGAGGGGAGGTTGAGGTGATGACACACTTGTAACCCATAAGGGAGGAAGTTCATGCGCAAATATACACATTCACCTGCAAGGGAAACTGCACCTTTTGGAAGCTGCAGGGGCAAAACTCCTGTCGGCAAAGCCTTCCCCATGTTTGTGGCACAGATAAGCCCAAGCAAACCAAAGATGGTGCTGAGATTTGCTCCTTGACCTGTAACCCATGACTGTGAGCGAATACAAGAAGTCACGATGTGTCTGAAAATATTCATCTCCACCCAGGAATGGTCTGGGTGCCCCGTCTACCTCCCTTTCCTATGCCAGTCAAGCAAGACACATGGTGCAACATGAGACACACTCTGCAGTACCTATTTCAGTGGATTTACAAAATACATTGTCACCAAAGGCAATGGGATGGCCATCGGGAGCTCCTGCAAGTGGTTCTGCACAGGTGATGCTGGAGCACAGAAAAAACAGCACCTCGAATCTGTGCTGGTGGGCACCCATCTCCTCCTGCAACCCCCCAGAACAAAGCAGTAGGACTGGAACTGGCTCATGTTCTACAGGAAAGAGGAGCAACAAGATTAAATGAGAAGAAAGTCATAGTTAGTAATAGAGATGATAGATTTTACCACATGGGAAAAAAAAATCCCTTATGCATTTAATAAGAGACGTGGGATTTGAGGCTGCACTGGGGGAAATTTTACTTTACACTGAGCATTTCAAAACTGCACATGATTCAGCAAAATACTTCTGTAGAGCTGTTAAGCCTCTGATATCAAAAGGATTGAGCAGGAAAGCTCTGAGTCCACCTGCTGCCAGCCCTTGGCAGACCCCATGGTGGAAGCTGAAGACAGCATGACCTATCTGGTCTGCCAAGGGCTGAAGAGATGGGGCATGCGAGTGCCTGCATGCTGGGACAGCCAGAGAAACAGCACATGTGTGACAGCAAACCTCTTCCAGGAGGAAAAGAAAAAAAGAAAAAAAAAACGAAAAGAAAAAGAAAAAAAAAGAAAAAGAAAAAGAAAAAGAAAAAGAAAGGAAAAGGAAAAGGAAAAGGAAAAGGAAAAGGAAAAGGAAAAGGAAAAGGAAAAGGAAAAGGAAAAGGAAAAGGAAAAGGAAAAGGAAAAGGAAAAGGAAAAGGAAAAGGAAAAGGAAAAGGAAAAGGAAAAGAAAAAAAAGAAAAAGAAAAGAAAAAAAAGAAAAAGAAAAAGAAAAAGAAAAAGAAAAAGAAAAAGAAAAAGAAAAAGAAAAAGAAAAAGAAAAAGAAAAAGAAAAAGAAAAAGAAAAAGAAAAAGAAAAAGAAAAAGAAAAAGAAAAAGAAAAAGAAAAAGAAAAGAAAAAAAGAAAAAGAAAAAGAAAGAAAAAGAAAATGAAAAAGAAAAAGAAAAAGAAAAAGAAAAAGAAGAAAAAGAAAAAGAAAAAGAAAAAGAAAAAGAAAAAGAAAAAGAAAAAGAAAAAGAAAAAGAAAAAGAAAAAGAAAAGAAAAAGAAAAAGAAAAAGAAAAAGAAAAAGAAAAAGAAAAAGAAAAAGAAAAAGAAAAAGAAAAAGAAAAAGAAAAAGAAAAAAAAAAAAAAAAAAAGAAAAAGAAAAAGAAAAAGAAAAAAAGAAAAAGCACAGAACAGTAAGCCAGGTCTGGACAAGCTGTTTTGTTTAAATACCTCATTATGGTATTACCATCTTGTAGGCATGAAAACCAAATCACTATGTGGGGATGAGCTGAGAATGATGTGTTTTATCCAACAAGCTAGAGAAAAAAGAAAGTGTTGAATGCCTGGGGTGCTAGCTTATGACTTCCGAAGCACAAATTCTCTGCCTCAGCATAGGATTCCTGTGTGGTATTTGTCATTTTAGCTTAGTCTCTTTCTACCCTCTCTATCTGTTTATAAGGAGGAATATTTCACACAGATATTTTGAAGATAAGTGACATAAAGAAAAATATTGGAGTTTCAAAACCATCATTGTACTGGAAGCTAAGTACTTTAGACAGAAAGAAGTGTCTAGAGTATTGGACAGGTGTCAAATAAATTGAAAGTAATAATATAATAGATTATTCCACATGAGGCCAAGTTCCATGGAAATATTGTTAAGATAACAAAAAATCGTATTAGCTTGTCATTTATAGCGTGTGGTGGGGCTTGTAAATAACCATCCCAACAAACCAAACCCAAACTCTTTTACTATATTCCTGGAATATACTAAAATACTACTGAATAAATAACTTTGTTTCAACACAGCAAACCAAAGCCATAAAAGAGAGTGTCCTAGTCGAATATATTCTGCATGTATGATGGTCACTGAATAACTGGTATGACATTGTGTTGTTACCGTTTGAGGCAGGAAAATATAGATGCAACTTAATGGATTTAATATATTCCAGGACTTGACTAATTAATGCTTTCGAGACTCCTCAGGGACATAGCTGTCCTGCTACACTAATTTTTACATGTAATGCAGGTAATCAGTAATTCATTATGTTGAGCTCATAGAGATACAATATGTGAATGTAGTATGTCTTACAGTCCTTACAGCTATAAACGAGATGTGTCTATTTCCAAAACATCAAAAATATTTTTTAGAATGTTATTTGTCATTAAAATGAAAGTTAAGAAAATATGTAACTCAGCACAAAGCAATTTGTGCATATAAGTGAGTGCTTGGCATCATTGAAATCTATGGGAAAGGCTGTTACACAGCTCAAATGGCAAAGACTGGGGCTGTGTTTGTGTAAGCATCCATGGGATCAAAGCAATTTTAAGAAAGGAGGAAAAGTTTCATTGTAAGTCCTTGCAGGTTTTTGTTATTTAAATTACAAAGTTTATTTGTACCCTACACTCTATCTGGGCATGCGAAAATTAAGAGAAGAAAAGGAAATGTGGACACTTCCTTCTGTTAGTTTTATTAATATAATCTAATTATCCATGCCATATAATGAGCTTGCTACCTAAAAGCAATTCTTTGACTCAGAAGTGACACAGAAAGGTCTTTTCTGGGTCCATCAATGTTTCATATTGTCATTAATGACCTAGGTGATAGAACACGAACTACAATTATTAAATTTGGAGGTGACACCAAGCTGAGAAGCACTGAAAAGTACTCTGGAGGGTACAATAAAAATTCAAAATGAACCTGACAAATTACACTTATGTCCTCAAAAAGAAAAAGAAAAAAAAAAAGAAAAAAAAAAAGAGAGAGGTGCTATCCAACAGGGTCATGTGCAACATATTCACTCAGTCAAGAATAACCAGCTATAAAACAGAATGAGTAGTAGAAAATCTGCAAAAAAAAAAGGTTCCAGGGGCGTTAGTGAATCACAAATGGAACATGAGTCATCAGTGTTACCCAGCTGCAGAAAAAGCAAGCACTGTCCTCAGAGTCAGAAACCTCGCTGCAGCCAGGGAGATGCTGTGTTCAGAGCTACCAACGTCTCAGATCGAATGCCATGGTCTTTTTGGCACTATCTCAACCCGACCCATCAACAGTAAAAGCTTGAACACACTGTGTTTGCTAAACTTTCAGCATTTGGAAAACAAAGTAGTGAAATAGATTTCCTTGAGAAATCTTCAATCCTGGAGGCTTACAGGAGAAGCCAATGAGACAGGAACCGCAAAACTGATATGCTTTACAGCAGAAAAATGGAATAGGTGACTTCTTAAATCCATTGCACTTCTATGAACTACAAAGGTTTGTTTTGCAATGACTTGCCCACCAATAACCAACTGAAAGAATCACCTTAAAAAAAAAAAAAAAGCATAGGGTTTTCTTCTAACTCCGGCTATAAAAGTGGTTTATATTTTTGAAGAAGACTGGGTTAGATGGGAACCTCCCAGGAAAAAAAGAAAAAATGTTATTGGTGAGAAAGCTCCAAAATACTGTCAGGGTCTGAGACTCAAAACTTTAAAGGTACTCGAGAAACTCAAATCTCATGATTTTGCTGAAAATCCATTTCAGCCCCTGAGTATCTGTAAAAGATCAGAACATGTTTTTAAATCCTGATTATCCTCCATGCTCTAAAAAAACATCACTGAAGTCTAACTTATTTAAAGTAAAAAGAAACAAACAATTTAAAAGATGTCTAAAGAACAATAAAGCTGAGCACCTAAGATAGGGTCCACTATTGTATTAGATCACTGCTGTTTAAAGTAGAAAATGAACAGGAAAAGTTCATGCTGAAGAATTGACGTCTCATATCTTGATCAAAAATCTGCATTTTCTTTCTAGGGATTAAATAGAACCTAAGAGAAATGGATCATATATACTGTGTATACACACAAAAGATATACATATTTTTTTTTCTTTTTCTTTATATTTTGATTTGAGCTGCCTGGATTACAAATGTCATGTTTTTTTCTCCTACTTGAAGTAGTGCCTCAGCCTTACAAACTGTGAAGAAAAACTTACCTATTCACAATATTTACTCAATTACCCTTGCCATGATGTTGTTAAAATGCTATTCTCTAAAATCCCAATACAGAATAAATAAACATATTACAAGAAGGCAGATACAATTATACTGCCTACTGTGGATGTTCAACTGGTTTATTCCATGTTCTGTAGAGAAACATCTGGAAAATCTGTTTTAGGATGAAAAGTAAGGAGTGTGGTATATGATGGATACCAAAGGCAGAAGAATGTTTTACAATTTCTTCAGTTGGTAGTTTAGAAATAGACCATGAAAATGGTTATAGGGAAAATGTCACTGTAGATATGAAAATAATTATATATATTTAATATTGGGCTACAGTTGTGGCAGTTGAAGTGCAATATCTATCGTAACATTCACCATTTGATTCAGATTTTAATGGCACCTCCTCGGTAATGTTGCATTTGAAATCTCTGAACATAGCACTCAGGGAAAAGCCAGTCAGCAAGAAAAAATAAGATGTGAATGCGAATGTGCTTGTGAGCCATCCAAGTAACGCGCTGAAAGACTTTGTCCTTGACAAGCACAAAGAAAAGCCAAACACCTGTCCGCCTATTACCCATTACCTCTCTCTTTTTAATATCAAACGCTGCTGCATTTCAACAGATATTTGAGTCTGTAAAGACACGGAAAGAGAACAAATGCCCATATACGATGCCATTACATTTTGTAAACTTCACACGATTGTTTTTAAAAACTAGACCAGAAACGGGAAAGCTAGCAATTTGTTTCGGGATCATAAATCCAAAACCTTATCTACATTCGTATCTTATCTTACCATCAACATGAGAAGATTTTCCAAACTTACGAAAAAAAAAAAGTTGTTTTTACTTATTGAGGAAGCTGCATATTTCGGAAATATTTGCTCATATGAGTAAGATATAGGCATAGACTTTGACTGGATTACTTCTGAGCAAGGGCTCGCAGCAGGAAAAGGTATTTGCATATGGTACCCCCCTCATAAATACCGTGCTCACACCACCAAAATGAGCTGCTGGATTTTAATGGCTATTAGCTGTAGGAGCACTGCAGTAGAAAGTTAGCTTGATGCTTTGTTTGTGCTCCGTATTTTAATCGGAAATCACTAGCAACAATCTCCCTGATGCATGAAATCTTCAGGAGACATTTCTAAACCTGATTTTTCACTGGTGTGCACAGCAACTCAGTGGGGTCAATGGAGAAAAATATCCGCTTGCATCGTTTGGGCAGGGGGAAGATCTTCAGATGCGTGCTCTGCTTTTACTAATAGGTGCACAAGGTCTTTTCAATACTGGAATGGAATTTTTGATGAAGCGCCTGGTGGCGAATTTGAAATACTAGCCTGGGGGCCCCAGTGAGACATAATTCATTCCAGTAGCTAGAACAAATCTAGCTTCTACATCCATTCCTCTAAAGTCATTATTGACCCAAGGGAAAATGCTAGCCTTAAGCAAGTTTTAATAAAGAGTCTGGTGGAGTAGTTTCTGTAGCACTAAATGCGATAATGAGCAACAAGCCACTTGGCTGCAATAGACCCAGGACCTGTATATAACCCGAAAGTCAGTTTTCTAAGGTTCTTGGGATTCTTTCCAGAGATGAAACAGACATTCAAAAGAGATTTAATTACCTTGCTCTCTAATTTGTTACATAAAAATCAGTCAGGCTTAAATAGACCAATATTCTGCTTGTCCTATATGAGCATAATTTATTTTAATACTGTTTCTGTGAAGTAAAAATGTCCACAGAGTAATAAAGTCTGGGTTGAAAACTAAGGATTTTACTAAACCAATAAAAGCATGAACATCTAAATCTGGCCTTAAACATTGCTGTGCCTTAGAACTTTTTGCAGTTGATTTTAAACAATAAACGTTTGTATCTGTCTCTGACCATAAGACGGAGCATCAAATAGCATCACTGATGCACCAGACTTTGGTGGTTTGAGTTTCCTGCACGATTACTGAAAATGCTCTGTGGATGAAATAGGTAAACAAAAACAACAGCAACAACAAATCTGCTAAGTAGCGTGTATTCTTTTGAAGTTAGACCTGCTTTTCATTTATGTATCTATATCTATATCTATCTATCTATATATACTGTTCCCCCTTCTGTCCCTTTTTGACCATCAACTGCAAAATAAGACCTTGCTAGGTAGTGGACGTAATTTGAAAATTAAACTGCAGCCTTGATACAGAGAGTTAGAGAAAGGATCCTTTGTATGAGTGTTATGATCATTAGTCTCCAACCCAGGCAGAGCAATCACAACCTTTTGTGCCTGTTGATGTCTGGCATTCATTCACAGAGAGAGATGCTTTGTTTTACGTCTTGAAATTCTACATGCAAGTATTTAAGTTGTGAAAGTCAGCAGAGGAAAATGGAGAAATAGACTCCTCTACACTGATGCTTTAATAATACAGTCGATGGGACAGAATAAAAGAACAGAGGGGAATCTGAGAAAATCCTCATCTCTAATATGACGCTGTAAACCCTGGGTCCTACACTTCCCCCCACCCAAGACAATCCTCATCATCACCATATTCATAAAAAAATATCATTTGCAACTTTTTAAAAGTTTAATCAAGTATTTACTGTGCACAGGGATAACAAATAATTTGACATTAAGGATGAAGAGATATGGATTAGATTGTTTAGTCAGGCTATCAAATTTAAAGCTAGCACATTGTATTTTCTGACGATCCATTCATTTGTTTCACATTAAAAATAAAAATAAAATTGGGTACTCATCCTTTTTATGAAAACTCCTAAAATGTTTTTAAAAGTTATGGGGGATTCAGTGTGTGCTTTATGATCCAGGAGAATTCGTGCTTACGGGCTTTTTTTTTCTTTCTTTTTGGTACTATTTGAGTTCAAATCAGATACTATGTAGTGATTTCAATAAAAGTAAAATTGAAACACGTTTCTGTGAAACTTTTAGCCATTTATACAGATGAGATGCAGCAGGGAGGGGGGTGGGTGGGGGGGAGGGCACAGAAGATATTTCTAGTTTGAATGGAGATGAAATGTCAAGAAGACCGGAGTTGCCATCTACTGGAATGTGCAAAGAATGACAACTGACATGTAAAAATCCTGAACTGAAAGCATTAGTCAATGTAATGGTTTAGGTACACTGTATATTGCTTCATAATGAAATATATATATATATATATGTAAAGGAAACCCCACAAAGACGAAGAATTATTCTCCAATTTTAGATTTTGAATAAGTCAGAAGATGCACAAGGAGGCTGTATTAAAACAATCTCATTTGTCTAAGTCTTTTATCCACATTCAGCAAAGATTATATTTATCACTTCTCATCAAAGCATAGATAATTCCACTTCCCAGTTCCAAAAAAAAAAAAAAAAAACACAAAAGAATGTCAAAATCTGAAAAGAGAACGGTAAATTCTTCAAATAGGACCATCTAATCACAGCTACGTTTTTAAATCACCACTTCTTAATGCAAGAAAATATTATGGAATATCCTCAACTGATGAAACGATGACAGACATAACAGCAATCTTCTTAAGAGTTGCTTATCATCACAGACAGATACTCAATATTCACTGTGCAGTTCCAATAATATGCAAGAAGTTCACATGCAAGAAAAATAATACTCTTCTGTTTGTAGACAATGTAAAGTAGATTTTTTATTTCCTACATACAAGTCATGCAAAAGATAATAGCCCAATTATTTACACAAGCAAATTCATAAAACAAATGTTTACAACCAGGCAGTTAGATAGACAAACCAAACCTCTGCAGGACAGGTCAGAGGAGAAAAGAAAGCAAAAAGTCCTTAAAATGCTATGAATGAAATTGCACAAAATTAGCAGGAGACATGATGTCAATGACAGCTACAGCCTAGAAATTCAGCCCATTTGTGTGCACACAAAGCACAACGTGTCCCACCTCACAAGGCCAAAACCTAGATAAAACCAATTCAGATGCATTGAGATGTTTTGAAACCAGTTTACTATTTTCTTATATTTAGTAAGGATGTTTATTAGTCTATTATTAAATCTTATACATGAAGTGATGGGACAGAAGTCTCTGACATGTGAACTGTATTATTATGATTAATGGAGTTCATACATAAAGGGTCATTTCTCTGGAAAACGTCAGATTGAATAATTACTGGAATTAATCCCAAAGGGCTTTAGAAAATTTTCTGCCCAGTTTCAAGTCACATTTTTATCACATTTTTCTTTTGACTAGAGGGCGATCTTTAATTGCAGTTTTAAGTAAAACAAGTACTGTAAGCAATTCATCAAACATTATGAAAAACGATGTATTTCTCTAACAGTCCTTGAAAGCAGCTAATTCACTTTTTACCATCATCTCTAGGCAATATAGCAAAATTCAATCCATAAATAAACTGGTTCTGTTCTGCCTCTGAAACAAAAAAGCATAGTGTCCATATTTTTCATGCATCAGATTAGGTCTAGAATATCCTAGAATTGATATATTGGAATATTACTGGCAATATTATTAAGATAAGTAGAGAACAGATAATAGCATTATTTGGTCTCTTGGATTTCTGAAATCTAATCAGTATTTAATGGACACAACGGTGCCAGAAAATCCAGAAAGTCAGAGAACATATCTCAAAAGACTCAGCTGAATGTGTTTCAGGGAAGTATCCCAAGGTCAGCATTACTTTGCAGTGCTGCAAAAGCATCCAGTGGGCTCCACAGTCCAGCAGACTGAGGACCATGGAAAAACAGCACCTACCAAAAGTGTTATTTCTTTTTCTCCCCCTTTTTATTTTTGGGGGGTGGAGGTGGGGGAAGATAACTGCTTTTTAAACTGCTGTCAGTACTATTTTCTTTGGTCAGAAGATAAAGCAGCAAATACCTCCCAACCTCATTTGCTATCTCTATCATTAGGAAAGCTTCTTCCCATTACATTTTCAATATCTTCTGAAGCTCATTGCCTTCATGGTCCTCATGGCCAAGAAAACAGCTAGAAGGGACTTCTACTGAACTAACGTCAGTGCATGGTCCAAGCTCACCTAACAGGCTATAGGAAGCCAATGTGACCAAACCTCAATTGTACTGATTACTTTTCTGGTACAATTGTAATTCAACTATGCTCTTCCAGCATTTATTGCCGTGAGCATCCAAGCTGTGTTGATTATTACCATATTCATTAGGACGTAGCAAAAAGAGATTCCTGCCATGCTGAGTGTTATACAGGAAGACACAATCCTTGAAATCAAAGGTTGGAAACAGAAAACAACATGAAAAAACATGAACAGAAAACAACAACAACAACAAAAAAACATGAAACCACTAGATCACTAGATGTAGGAAGACTAAGGTCTTAGAAAAAGGAGTAAAACTTGATTCTGGCATATTCAGCAATCCCTATTGTAGCTCACTTAGTCAGCTTTAGTCCTCTACTACCTTGTTCCCCAAGTGGCCCCACTTGAGCAACGTGTGTATAGATGCCAGTACAGGCTACAGGTGGATGGAGGATGATGCTGCGGGAGACCTGGGAGAAGGATTTCTGCCCATCACCCCCATGGCTGGGAGAAGAAGTGGAATCACTGGGTACAACATGCTGTGGGACACGAACCTTCAGCCTGAGTTTACAGATTATGCCACAGAGGTACATAATTCAAGAGTTTCACACCAATAATTTCTCACATCTTTAGGATTGCTCTTTGGAATATTACCAATGTAATCATGAGAAATGGTTATTCTTCCACAGCCATGCATGAACATACAGTAGTATCCATTTAAATATATACACACATTTTCAAAGACAAAAATCTCTAAATAATGGGGAAAGATCTACAATATATCTTGAGCCACAGGCATTTCACGGATACTGACCTTTGATTTTGATTTAGAGGCTCTAACTAATAAAGCTTGGCACTACACCAAATCTGAAGAAGAAAATCAAGCACTCTCTTGTCAAATTATAATTAATTTGCACTACAAAAAAAAGAGCAGAAGTAAGCCAAGTGTTCTTTAAAAATGGTCTCTAGAATTCCAAACAAAGTAAAATCGTATATCTTGAAAAACAGGCTGAGCCTTTCCAGTTTTTTCGAGTTGATTATGCATTTTTCCATTCACTTAAAATATAAACTGAGTAAAAGTTATAAAACTTACAAATTCTACACATTACATAAATATTGAAGAATTAAAATTACAGCAGTAGAAGAGGAAATATGATGAAATTTAAAAATATCTGAAGCAACCCCTGTGGTTTTATTACTATTTGCCCTCAAATCTGCTGTTTCACCTCTAAAAACATATATAATGTGTAGGTAACTTACATTTTTCTTATTGCGTATGTGTTCCTAACATGGTTTACATATGCCTCTTCTAGCTTTTTAGGTAAATTCAGGATCTTTGGGATCTTCGGGTATGTTTACAGGGTTGAGTATACCTTTCTACACATTTATTGAGAGTAAAGGAGCACCACAAACCTTTGATTACATTGTACATTTCTTCCTTATAAGACATAAAACTTTAGTGTAGACACACAAACACGTTGAAATAAAACTAAACAAGAGGCAGGAAGGCACATTTCAAAGCCTACCGTTGATTCTCACAAAACTAAATTAACTGTTGAGTAAAGCTGGGTTTCTAAGATTACGTATACACCACACACAACCCCCACCTTATGAAACTGCTTGATATTGCTTCAGTATTTTTAAGCTTTAAAAAAAAAAGGTCAAATTATTCTCTTTTTTTAGAAGTCGTGACCATCTTTTGTTATGCCTTTAAATATGTCCTTCTGAGACTCCTGACCCATGATTATTGCTCTTAGACATTACATCAGTTGCAAATAATACGTAATTAAGCCATAAATATTTCAGGTAGTCAACAAAGCGTCTTAAGTTTGCAAAAATCACAATGACTTCTGTCTGAAATGTGAGGCTGCAATCTGCTTTATGCACATTATGACTTCTCTGTAATGATTCAGATTCCTTCTAATATCCCAATGAAACGCAATAGAGAAACAAGCATGATTTCAACAATTTTTACCCAGAGTTTTCCCTTCAGATTATGGCTATCATCAGAGCAGAAGGAGAGAAACATAAAAACACTGCCTTTTCTAAGTGCCAAGATATACCAAGAAACACATTGAGAATAACTGAGAATAATGTAGTCTGCCAAAGAGCCGATTGCCTGTTTGCTACAGGCATTCTGCTACAGTCCAACATCTCTTTCCATGACTCCATAATCTAGTTCATATTGTTCTGGCCTTAAGTAATTCCAGAAGTCAGATCTAGGAACATTTCTGTAACTTCCAGGTAGCAGTATCCAAAACCATAGTTTCCTTCCCCATAAAGCCTTTGGAGTCAATTGAAATGGTACCCTCTCTGATGGAAGAAAACTCAATAAAAGTCTTTATTTGATTCCAAAATTCTTGTTTCACAGCGACTTTAGCATCATCCTGTGTTTGTTGTAGTTAGGTATCTACAGAAGCCAGCATAAGGCTAGTTATCTTTTCTGATTGTACATTAAAATACATTTGGAAAGGAGCAACAACAACAGCAACAAAAAGATTAAGAACTGTTTGTCTAATACTGAGAAGAACAGATTTTCTGCTCTGGGAAAATTTTCCAAGAGCAATTCATCCATTTGTAAAAAGACCTTCTAGGATACTGCCAGGAACAGCTTTTAATTTGTTCATCCTAGCTTTTAATAATTGATTTCATAAATTCCTCTCAATTCTCCCTATTTCCTGCAACTTAAGAGTCTGTAAAGTGTTTACTGCCACCAAAATTATGTCCTCAATAAAAAACGTAACAGTTTTGCATCAGGAAGGCAATCCCAACGTAATATGAGTGACTTCACTACAGGAGAAGTTTGTTGGCATGGTTATATTTGTGTCCGCAGATGAGACTTGCCAACTTTCTGAGCAACACAAGTCATTCCTGGGGAAGGGCACGTAGCACCTGTCTAAGTCATGGGCACATGATAGGTTTAGGGCCACAGCTGATTTGGCTACAGGTGACTTTTAAATATCCTAAGCAACTCTTCTATTCTGCCACTCTGCTGTGTATTCATGGTTCCACCATTTGAGCTCTCTCAAGTTTGATGAATCTGAGTAAATAGAGCAATGATAAAATAACCGACCAACCGAACAAAACGAGACGTAGTGGTGTTAGCAGCCATCTTGGGTTAGCTACATCCAAGTTAGAAAACAGAATAATTTCAGTGAAAATAAGTCCTGAAATGCAAATAAACAAGCATTTAGCATTGTATTTTATTAAAAAATAATCCTTATGGATGAACTAGAGAAGGTAGAGGAGGGCAAAACAGATGCATTCTGGTGTATGGATAGGCTGTGGCCCCCTTTGCTCTTAAACTAATTGGAAATCAACTACTTTCAATTCTCTGGCACCTCCAGAAATGCTTGGGAAGGTCTTGAAACAAACAAACCTTTTCTGAAGGTCTAACTAATAGATTTCTAATTAAATATGACTAACCAAAACCATCACAAATGCTAATCATTGCTCTCTACAAATGCTTCCTCCAAGACTTCCCAAGACATTTTTAGACATATAAATTAGCAAAAGTTAATTGAAAACCAAGGTAAAATTTTTCACTTTTCCTATAAACCAGGAGTTCCAACAAGCTGGCAACCTGACTGTAACACAACAGTCTTAGCTTGACCAAGATGCTAAAAGATCTTCACCAATGTGTTGATTAATGACAAAAGGAGATATTTTAAATTTTGTAACACAACTAATCTTTCCATTATACCTAGACATTCACAACCAATAACACCGCCTAGAGCGTTGACAGCACATTCAGAAATCCATATGCAATTTCACAGATACCTAAGAGAATCAGTAACTCTCTAGCTTATTCAAGTATTCTACTAGTAATGAACAGATGAGAGAGCCACTTCATCTTATCACTAATACATATTTTTTTTAATTGACATTTTCACACTGCATTGACAATTCTGCACATAGGTCTCTTCCATGAGTGGCTTTATAGAGCTATACATGAATATCTGCTATTGAACATGGCTGATGATGACAATGGAGTGGCTGTACTGAGAGATAAAGTGTTTACCACATTGTCAAAAACAATAAGATGATTTACATTAGAATATCTATTGTTTAAAGGTAGTTACAAACTCAGTGTATCTGTTCTGCACTGCAAGAAATGAATGGCAATTATCACTATTACTTTAGCATCTTGAGTAGCCAGGGCTATTTTGGTCAAAAGCTTGTGTAATACAGTTCATTTTTACATTTGCTAAAAAAGACAAGTTATACAGGTGATGGACTTCTTATTACCTGAAACCCTAAATTCTATATGGAAGGGACAGCTAACCAAATGTCAGGGATGTAGAAGATATAAATATCAGAGAAATAACAGATTTAATTTGCTTTACTCAGTCGAATCTTTTCCTTCCCTCTTCTGTTTTTAAATGTTTCTTTTATATGAAACGCCATGGTTCAGCGCACCTGAAAATTAAAGACTACTGTGTAAGATCAAGGTTTGAGTCTGTCCACTAATGAAAGGAAACTAAAATTACTACTAAAAGCCTCACTTTTTATTTTACTGATAGAAACCACTCAGAAAATGCCAGAAGGAAGAACTATACTCAGTACTTCATATACATGATAAACATGACTATTTGCTGGTGGTGGTTAATACTTTCAAACATGTATATATGCATTTTAGACATTAGGGACCAGATTCTGATTTTGCTTGCTCTGTCCCAACCCCATTCGCTTGTGATGACTCCAGTTAATAGCTTTCCACCTAAACTTGCTAAAACTTTACTTGAGTTGTTCTTCTGTAACCTACTTTACGTTGATTTAATCAATCTCCCTTAAATACATATAAACTTAGTCTGTGCTTCTTAAAATGATCTATAATAGCGCATTTAATAAAGCTAATTTAAATCCACTAATTTATAGAGATTTGCCAGAGGCTTTGAAACACCAGAAAATGTGTAAACTTAACAGTTTGGCTGTGATAACAGCTCAGACAGTAGAAATTAAGCCCTTTGCATTGCAGTCATGCTCAAAGTGGATTCCTAGTTTTATTGGAAGAAGTACATCGCAAAGAAGTTTAAAAACAGAGAAAAACAAATTTACAAAAGGTAATTCAGAGCTAAGCCATGTATTCACCAAGGTTTGTCTTTTCAGATCCCCATGCCCCATTTCTCACACTCGGTTACGACTCTGCCTCAGCATCACAGTCCCAAATGTACACTGAGGTCTCTCATTTTAAGACTACCTGGATTGTTTTCTACAAACACATTTTTGGACAAATAAGAGCAGAGTCTCTTGTGCAATAGAGCTCTGACAGAGCTGTGAGATTCTGCTTAGGGCCATTAATTCTGGGTCCCTAATTCTAGTTGTCAGCCTTCCAGCTGATGCTATATAGGTTTTCTACTGTCTGCTCTAATTTCTACCTCTGGCAACCAAATGATAATAGATTATATGCCAGTGTGGGAATAGGCAGATTGGTTAGGATCCAAGCTGTATCCCAGGTGATAGCAAGAAGAAGCATCACAGAAAAAAGTATTCAGCCCTTCACATTGATGTATCATGGAGTTTTATCTCTACCAGAGGAATTCTTCACTTTATACATAGCATTTAGATGGTAACTAAGTGATCATTATCGTCATCTGATTTGCAGAAAATGTCAGCTTTCCTTCCAGACAGAGATGAAATTTTTAGGGCTACTTTTGCAGATCTGTCTCCAAATTGTTATATGGGAGAGGGAATTGAGACCTACCTCATCAAGACTTGCAGGGTTGCAGTCTTTCAAGTGAAACAGCCTCATCGTTTTGAACCTTTGATCAGTATCTGTAAAGTTCAAATCATCTTTTATTTTATTTTATTTTTGCTAACTGCATCAAAATATTTGGGATTGCAGTCTGGAATGCATTCTTGCACAAGAGCTTTTTTAGTCATTTCTCCTGCTTCTCTGCTCTTTATCCTGCTTCTGTCGTTGCTTTCCCTCCTGATTTTGTGTACTGAGAAACAGAATTAAGGTGTACTGCAACCACTGGACACTTGCATAAACAGCCTGCTTTGAACAAGACAGCACGAACTTGGGAGAGGAGAAACACATTCAGCTTTCCTGCCCAAACACTAAAACATACAAGAGGTTCATATGGTGTTAAAGCATCACATTTTTTGCTTTGAGACCCCTGAAATGCAAGGGCTGTGAATAGCAGAAGAACATGAATAGACGGGATTGGGAACATTAAAGCACATTGATTCCCAGGTTCTGAGACTGCACTCAAAGTGGTTTATATTTGTAATTTATTTAAGAATGGTTTCAGCAAATACATTTCTAATGAATCTCTTTCATGCACTTTTATGAACAAGAGTCTAAGTTTTCCACGACTTCTGCAAAAGAACTTTTACTGCATCAAATCACTGCATTCCTTGATCTATACGAACACACACTCACAGCAGCCAGCCACACTCACACACGACGAACAGCTCCAGCATTTCATACCTCTGCAACAAATACTTCAAAAAGAAGATTTTTAAAATTAGCATGGCTGTGAAAAAGCAAGGAAATGAAACAGTTTTGCCCTGCCTCCGGTACTTCGCAACCGATCTTGACTTAAAGAGAAAATTAGCACAATCTTCTGCAATACTTGTATTTCCATGTGAAACTTCTTCATAGAGGATTCATGCAGAATCGTGAGCTGTCAGCTCTGATCGCATTCACCAGCACACAGGCTTTAGACTCTATTTCATAATACGAAAAGATGGCCAGCGTTTTCCTGACAGAAGTATTGTATGTTTTTCAGTCGGTAAAAATTAGAGAGAGAGCTCATTGTCGATGCATTTCCCATAGATAATGAGGACTGCAAATTACCAGGCAAGGATTTTTTTTTTTTTTGGTACATGGAACAAAAAGCAGCACAATCTGCAGAACTTATTAACTGATTGGGTTTTCCACCCCTTCTTTGCATGCTGCCGACGCAGCCAGAGCAACCTATACGCTGATCTTATTCCAAAAGCACAGTATTCTTTATGCTGCAAGAATAATAGTTTTGTGTGCCATAACGTACACTGCAAGAAAAAAAAAAAAAAAAAGCCTTTAGGAAAGGCATGTGCTGAACACACACAAAATATGCAGGATGGAAAACGACCAAATGTAATTAAAGCTTATATGAAAGCAGACATTCCTATTTGCAGAGCTCTGGCTGCATTTCTATGAGAAAGAATGCACAGAATTTCAAATCATGCTCTATTTAGACAATGTCAGAATAAAAACACATTTCCCCCCACCCCCCCCACCCCGAAGTCTCTGAAAGGCAAATCTCATCAACAGAATTAGAGAGAAAAAGCAATCCAAAGATACTGGTTTACATATTCCTTCCCAACCAAGAAATCAAGTATCTCCCTCTCCCGGCTAATGGCTTTATAAATTCAGACTTTAAACAAAAGCAAAAAAAAAAAAAAAGAAAAAAGGAAAGAAACCTAATTCTCAAGCTTCCTACTTAGCACTGCCTCGCTGTTGATGATTTGTGCGGCTGTGTGTGCGTGCGTGTTTGAGAAATGGAGAGATAGGCTTAAAGTATTTTCCATTTCATCAAAGAGCATATATTACTTTCCCGGTTCGCTCCGGCGTTTGGTTTTATGCCCACCCCTTTTCCATCTGCCCATGTCTGAGATGCACAGTGCAGGCGTACAATCATGAGCAGCTTACGACACTCAGTGAACACTAGGTGCCTCTGCATGCTCTACCAACATACTGCTCGGCTGAAGGGAAGGGATTCTTGCTGTCTCTCTGCTCTAAGCATCACCTAACAAGCAAAGCGAACAAAGAATGGGAAATAAAGCTACCCTTAGCCGGTCAGTGAATGCATGGTAATCTCTCTATGGAGTAAAGGTTGTGCCGGTCAATGGTCGTTGCAAATGATGGACATTAAACAGATTGCCAAATCCTGTGGAGTCGTTAGTAAAGAGTTTGGAGTTTTTTTCACGCCACAGTGTTAACTGCAGAGAAAAGGACAGAGGGAGAAGGAGAAGATCAAGCTCATGCACATAGTTCTGAAACTTGCAGGTCCTAGGAGTCAGCTAAAAAGCTAGCTGGACAAGCCTTGAGCTCTTTGAGCAGAAGCGAAGTGAGACATTGTGAGCTTGCCAGCCTTGCACAGCACTGAAAGGGACTGAATTTGTAGCACAGAGGGGTCTTTTTTAGCTCTGCATATAATTAGTCCAAACACAAAGGAAGCAACTGAATGGAGGTTGTCACTCTCTGGAAAAGGGTGGGTAAGACACTTTTTAATTAAATTCTTTCATGAAGAAAGATTTTTTTCTTTGCTGCAGCCTTTAACATGAACAAAATCACTATCATTTTACCTTTGAATGTCTGTGAACTTTAATGCTGCACAGCTCCTGCATGCTGTAAAGTGAAATATTTGGCTCTGTGTTTGTTGTTTGCTGTTCTGCTTTGGTTTTGGCTTTTTTGGTTGTTTATTTTTTATTTTTTTATTTTCCCTTAAATAAAATATGATGTAGAATTTGAAAAGATTCAATGGACATTCTCGAGCATATTTGGAAATATTCTTGCTAATGGATTTCCTTCTTATCGGTCTCTGTTTAAACTGGCTGCTGAGGAAGCCCCCGGGGTTGATATTGTGTACGCTGGGTATCTTTTCTAAAATGCTTCCAGCCGTGAATAGTGGGTGTCCACAGCTATGTCGGTGTGAGGGCAGGCTTTTGTACTGTGAATCACTGAATCTCACAGAGATGCCTCGCAACCTGTCGGGCATGATGGGCTTGTCTCTGCGGTACAACAGCCTTTCAGAGCTGCATGACGGACAGTTCACAGGGTTAATGCAGCTCACGTGGCTCTATCTGGATCACAATCACATTTGCTCAGTGGAGGGGAATGCCTTTCAAAAATTGCGGCGAGTGAAAGAGCTCACCCTGAGTTCCAACAAAATAACCCAACTGCCCAACACCACGTTCCGACCCATGCCAAACTTGCGCAGTGTGGATTTATCGTACAACAACATCCAGGCGCTGGAGCCCGACCTGTTTCACGGGCTGAGAAAACTCACGACGTTGCACATGCGGTCGAACGCCATCAAGTTCGTGCCGGTGAGAATTTTTCAGGACTGTCGCAGCCTGAAGTTTCTAGACATAGGATACAATCAGTTAAAGAGCCTGGCTCGAAACTCTTTTGCAGGCTTGTTCAAGCTCACCGAGCTGCACCTCGAGCACAATGACTTGGTGAAGGTGAATTTAGCCCACTTTCCCAGGCTCATCTCCCTGCACTCGCTCTGCTTGCGGCGGAATAAAGTTACCATCGTCGTCAACACTTTGGACTGGATATGGCAACTGGAAAAGCTGGATCTCTCTGGCAACGAAATCGAGTACATCGAACCTCACGTCTTCGAAAGCGTGCCTCACCTCAAGTCCCTGCAGCTGGACTCCAACCGGCTGACCTACATCGACTCCCGCATCCTGGACTCCTGGAAGTCCCTCACTAGCATCAGCCTCTCCGCCAACACCTGGGACTGCGGCCGCAACGTCTGCGCCCTGGCCTCCTGGCTGAGCAACTTCAAGGGCCGCTACGACAGCAACCTGCTCTGTGCCACCCCCGAGTACGCGCAGGGCGAGGACGTGCTGGACGCCGTGTACGCTTTCCACTTATGCGAGGACGCGGCGGACCCCACGAGCGTCAACACCCTCTCCCCCGTGACCAACAACAGCGACCAAATGTTCGGCTACGGCTTGGCCACCGCCACGTCCAACGTGCCGGATGCCGACGAGGAGCCGACGACGTACGCCATCACCGTGACGCTGCCCGGCGAGAGCGCCGAGAACGCCGTGCAGATTCACAAGGTGGTGACGGGGACCATGGCGCTGATTTTCAGCTTCCTCATTGTGGTTTTAGTGTTGTACGTCTCCTGGAAGTGCTTTCCTGCCAGCATCAGGCAGCTAAGACAGTGCTTTGTGACACAGCGCAGGAAGCAGAAGCAGAAACAGACCATGCATCAAATGGCTGCCATGTCAGCCCAGGAGTATTACGTTGATTACAAACCCAACCACATCGAGGGAGCCCTGGTGATCATTAACGAGTACGGATCTTGCTCCTGTCACCAGCAGCCAGCGAGGGAGTGCGAGGTGTGATTTGCCTTGGGGATTTAAACAGTGTGCAACCAAATAGCGGCGTGCAGGCAGAGAGCGGAGCGGGGGGTTTGCTGGGCTTTGCTGAGGATTTCACAGGCACTCCTCTGCCGAAATCGCAGGAGGAGCTGCCGGCAGGACTTGATATTTTAGCTTTATCGTGTCTTAAAATCTTCAGGACAGCCAATCTTAAGATTTCCTATGCTAATACTCCCTTTGAAGATCTGTCAATATTCAGGAAACTGAGAGTGTAAAAAGGTACCGATTATTGATCTTTTGTAAACTAAGGAAAATGTTTAAAATAAAAAAAAATAGCATTTACAGTTTTTACAGACTGGTGTATATTACATAAATTGTTCCCTGTATACAAAATGCAACAGTTTAACCTCTTTTCTCTTCATTCTGAGTGTTGAAATGAAAGTCTGGAAGCAACGAAGCCACGTTAAAAATAGACAGATGAAAATTAACCCGATGGCTTCCCATTGTAATTATTACACATTCACGTACATGATGTTACTGGCGGTATGAAGCATGACACTGGAACTCTATTTTTGTTAATGTGCTACCTGTAACTGGATGTCAGCACAGCAAGGAGCTGGTGCACCTCAGAAAGGCTCAAGTTTTGCCCGTGTCCCCGGGACAGGATTTCTGAGGCTTTTTAAGCACAGCTCACTTGTAAGTTGCTGTAAGATCCCTAAAAACCTGCATTGTAACCCCTAAAAGTATTTTGTATCACAACTGATCATATTGCAAAGTCTCTTTGAAAAAAAAAATATAATAATGACAAAACCCAAACAACTGAAACACTGCCGAAAAAGTACTAGTCATCATTTTGTTTAAGACCAAAAAAAAAAATATGGAAAAACCTAAATTGAAGGGCTCTTACTAGCATTTCCCACTTTTATGCTTGTTCTGAGACATGCCAAGAGCAGAGAAACCCTTGCTTCGTGTACTGTAGAGCCACGATGAGAGGAGGAGAGCAGAAGGGGCTCAGTTCTCAGTGGTGCAACCTGTGTGTGCCGGGCGTGCAAAACCTCGGCTGCCACGCTGCGAGGGGGACCGAGCCATCCGGGCACACTTCTGGGCTCTTGAGCAAAGCCACCCCGTGCCCCTCACTGCCATCACCAGCCTCCACTAATAAAACCACCCCGAAACCTCTGCAGAGGCTGAGAGCGTAGGCACCCTCCCTCCTAATGACCGAAAAGACGGAATTCATGGTTACGAGCAGTCATTTGGTAATGTAGAATCACACGGCTGTTTTATTCTGATTGCCCTTAAATAAAGGCTTCCTTTCCTCGTATTTCGGGTTTTTCATTCCGGTATGTGAACAACCTACTGCTTGATCTTTGGAACAACTCCTCTCATACTAATGAAGACAGGGCAGTTTTATAACAGCAGGCAGAGCACCCTGAATTTTTCTTCATATAGCATAACATGCTAGCAAAACGTGAAGTAAAATCAAGAACTGGGTAACATTGCTATGCTTTGTACATATTTCTCTATTTTTAAGTTGCCAACAATGGAGGAAAAGATGAGAAATCTAACATCCGTTTTAATTTAACATGGGTTTGGTTTTTTTATAGCCTCCAAGTGCCACCTATACTCAAAAGCCTACAACAGACTTATAAGATTAGGCACAGATCTTATTTTTTTTCTTGTTTCTCCTGCAAAGCAACTGTTTCTCCAGTTGTTTAGCTGCTAATTTTAACTGTAAAGAGTGAATTTTATATATTTTTATCTAACTGACACTATTTTGGAGGGTTCCAAACTTTCTTCCTCGATTTGGTACATCCCTCGCCCTGTTTAATATTAAATATGAAATAGCCTCTTAACATTTTTTATTTAATGAGACTATAACATTATCAACGAGACCAATGAGAGTATATGTATTGGGAGAGGATTCTTTATGGGAAATAAACTTTTTTATTTTATTACTTATTTATATATATATTTAAATTAAAGTCACTGAAAATTTACCCACAGCTTTGAAACAAGCAGTCACTGTCAAAGCGAGGCCTTTCTCTGTTCAAACACCTGCACATTTCTGTTTCTGTGCCTCAAACCCACGAGGGCCTGATCCACCCTGAAACTCTCAAGGGACCTGCAAGGCAGGGCGCCCACATGGGAACCTAAGAGCTAAGGTAGAGTAGGTAAGGAGAGAAAATACCTTGTGCCATGCTAACTGAGGGCCAAAACGTGTATTTCCCTCTGTACCCTCCCTCTGAAACCAATAGGGATTTTAACCGAAAGACTAAAAAAACAAGGCTAACTTTGGGCTGTGTTGTATGCTCCTCAAATCACCACCCAGCACTGCAATCAGAAGGACTGATTACAGCTAGCTGCCAGCAAGCCTCCAAAACCAACCATGACTGCTAAAATATTGGCTACGTATGGTAAAAAAAAAGAAACAAAAGCTTTCTTTCTGTAGTGACCCCCTGTTGCTACAAGGAAACGTAGTAGTGCTGTCATGTTTTTGGCCCTGTAAATCTGATGCAAAACTGATCCCGACAAACAATCGTCCTGTGGTTGTATTTCTGTGTATTTTTAGCATATTTGTGGGTTGGATTTTAAACACGCCAGTGTTTGCACCCCTCTGGAATTATTCCCGCTGTTTATTGGTGTTAACAACGAGCAACATTTGCAAGACGTGAGCAATTCCGCCTTTGCAATTTATTCATCTCTGTGCTTCACGCGTCTTGCATCAGCAGCTCGAGTAAACCGAACGGAACATTTTGCTTTAAAGGTGCAGCGATTTCAGAAGGGAGGGCTTAATTTCGGTACTGCCTGTTGCTATTTCTCCCAAAGAAGAGGTAATGACCACCGATGACTTGCCACCTCCAGCAGGATGGTGGATGGATCCTCCGTGGAGAGGACAGCGCTCACTAAATGGCGGAAAATGAGGTGTTTCACAACCTTCATGAAAAACATCTTTTTGAAGGGTAATGTCCTCTGGAGACAACCTCCTGATGATCTCCAGAAACTGTCTGAAGATCTGGCAACCCCTCTGCTGGTGGAAAGAGGGGGGGTCCCTGGGTGTCACTTGTTACATGGCACAGAGTTGTGCTCCTGGCTGCCCACATCTATTCTGAAAGTTTACATGAGAGCTACAAGGACAATAAAAAATAAATGTGCAATATTTCATTTCAATCCAGCTATTACAAACCCAGTTATTCATCCTGCTCCAGGCTGCTTGCATTGGTATATAAGAGAATTCTTATATTTATAATGTATTTATGGCAACTGCAGTGATTTTCCCTCACTCCTCCTTTCAAATTCCATGTTTACCAACTGTCCAAACATATGTCATTCCCTCTTTTGATCCCCTTATCCTGGCTTACTATACGGCTTAAAAAAAAGAATGCTTTTGGGGTTAATTGTGACAGTTTCTTCTTCAGGAGATACTTGGGGAAAATCAAAGGAATTAAAATATTTTAAATATTCCCCTTTTTATTGTTCCACTTAATAAGGCTAATTTTCCTTTTGTCATTAGGTAATTAACATTTTTTTTGGAAATGTTTTTAATATGTAAGACAGGGTGAAAGGCAAGCTACAGAACTACCTTTTTGAGGCTGGTTAACACTCTCAGTGTTATAGATCTCTAATATGCAATCTCTTGCTGCTAGCATCAATACACACTCATAGTGCAACCAGTGATGAAGGAACTGTTGCTGTGTATGCTTTGAATGTATATAAGGGATGATTTATTTTCCTTTCTGTCTTTTTTCCTTTCATTCTGTACTAAAAAAAAAGAAAAAAAAAAAGAAAAGAAAAAAAAAAAGTGATATGAAACCACAGAATCGATGCTAATGTACCACATTCTGTTTCTGGCCTGAATATATAAAATACAAAGAAACTCTGTGTTAAAGCTGCAAATTCGCTCCTTTACCATGCTGTTACAGTACTGCAGGGAGCTCGACCAGGGGGATGAGCTGCTTCTCCGTGTCACAGTCGTACTGAGATGCTCTGCAGCAGGCTGAAGATGCAGTCCCATGCCTGGGTGGCAACTGCCTTGCACACGTGTGCAGAGAAAGACCATTATTGATACCTAAGGATATTTCTGTACGTTTTATTAGATGCTCTGTGCTTTTATAGCAAAGGCATCGAGGAGTACTTGAAGTGTATCTATTTGATCATTTTCTTTGGCTCTGGTAAAAAGCCCCTCATTCGCTTTTGAGATGGACTAAATTTGTTTCTTGTACGTGTCTGGTTCTGCACTGATAGCAAAAGGATGCTCTGCACACCCCTCCCCTTCCCTCCGGCTTCTCCAGTGGTATTGGGAATGGCAAATAAGAAGTATTTGATTAGGAAGCTTATTGCTAGTGCGATAATAATAATAACAAAAATAATAATAAAAGAAATGAAGAGGAGACAAAAGATGGAGAAACAACAAGTAAATGAGGTTATGGCTGGCTTCCTCTGCCTTTTCTTTTTTAAACATGGCAAATCTAAAGGCCCAGCACAGATGAAAACCAAGACTGATGGTGGGTGGAGAAAGCAGTTTTTAAAACTGTGCAAGCGGGGATGAAACAGCTTCTGGAAAGGAGGGCACCGCACCAAACACTTCCACAGAGCGCGAAAGAGAAAAGGAAAGGGCGAGGGCAGAGATGAAAGGAAAGACGAGAGCCGGTGAGAAGGCGAGGTGACCACCGCGCACGCGAGGTAAATGAGATTTTTCGGTGCCTTCGCCTCCCACGTTGAAGCCGTGGTGAGGACAAACAGCAGTGATTTAAGCAAGATACCCAGCATCTCTTTCTGTCTTCTCAAACACACACACGCATTTGCAGAGGAGCACACGGACACGCTTTCTCAGACACCCGCGGGCAGCCCCATCATTGCCTCTGCCATGAACTTCTTCCCGGGCAGCTCAACATCCCCTCGTCCATCAGGTTGTTCACTCTTCCACTGCTTCTTCCACTCACTTTGCTGGCTGGACTTCCTACCTATCCCAGTCATGGCTCACCACACAATTCCTAGAAAATCAGACTTTTATAAGCCACATATCTCATTTTTTCTGTCCTCTAAGAAACCTCCATTTAGAGAGAGGGGGAATCGTGTGCTACAGCAGATTTTCCTGCTAATTATATCCACGCTCATTTTCCCTCATATTCGACTTCTGTATGCACAGCTATTACGACAAACATATCTGAGGTATTTTTGCTGGGTTCAGTTTATCATTATGCACCAAGGTTATGCTTTTCCTTGACCTGCTCAACCCAGTCTAATATTAACAAATTGAACATTTACACGAGCTCCTTTCCAAGCATGATGTTGATTAGGAATTTAGGAAATGCTGGTGATTTAAAGATTAACCTTTCATAGAATTACTGACATAAACCAGAGCTATTATGGTATTAGGAGCAACTATTCAGAGCATACTCTATGCGAAAGAAAACCAACAAAGCACATTTAGAGCCATGGAGCCATGCAAAAGACTTTCCATATTCTCAAGTGATTTCTTTCTTTCCCTTTTTTTTTTTCTTTTTCTTTTTTTTTTTTTCCAGACAAGGCTGGTGAAAGGAAAGAAGTAAGTGCGATCTACCTCTAAAGTTATGTAGAGGGAAGCAAGGCTACAAAAATAATACAGAATCCAAGCAACAATCTTCTGCTGGCATGACAGAGCCTGTAATCGGGTGGGTGGCTGCGAAGAGCCGAGCTGAATGCTGCAAAGCACTGTAATTTTATTGCACTGTGGCTGCTTTAAAGCGAACACATTTGCAATGAAATCTGTATTTCCACGAGAACATGGCAATTGTTTTTGTTACAAAGATAACGTCACTTGTTGGCATTCAGACACAATTATTGAGCCTTTAAACCAATTACTGCTCTATTCGCCTTTGCTGGTGCGATAGTTGGGCGAGCTGGTCAAATGTGACAGGCTGCAGTGAAAGGAACTCGAGTTCAAAGGACTCAGATTTGCATTACAAGAGAAGAAATTCAGTTTAAGATAAACACCAGCTTTTCACCTTTTACTTCACTTTTCCTCATCCCAGAAAATCCACATATGCACATCGCTTATAGAAATCAAGAGATAATTGGCAGTGGCTAAAGAATAACATTGTGAGTGCCTGCACTTGGCAAGCAGCACATACTACTGTGCTCAGGCACTTTTTATTTTAAACCATTTCGCTGCTCTCATGTTCTTCACATCCTCACCAGACGCCGTAACTAGTGCCAGGGATGTCTTTCAGCACGGGTGCTATGGGAACCTGACCGATTCGGTTCCACGTCTGAGCTAAGAGAGCCTAAATCTGAGATTTCAAAGGTAATAGGTAAGTACAAAAATCGGCTTCATCACGGAATTGCCATTTTTAGCACAGCAGATTCATCTGACTGACATGGGTAGAAACTAAGCTCATTCATTGCAAACTTCGTTCTGGCCTTTTTTTTTTTTTTTTTGAGACACATCCTTGTCCTAACAGTAAACGAGAGCATGACACCGGAGAGAGGTCTTAAAACTGTATTTTCAGTAAAATCCGAGACTAAACATAATAATAATGCATGGACATATCAATCTGATTAAAAAGGTTTATCCAATAAAGGCAATTCAGTTTATATATAGCAAATCTCACTAAAGCAGCACACCTCTGTACCCTAGTGGTTACAAAAAGGTATGAGCAAGCATCCTGATAGCTGGGGCCTCAGCTTGAAAACAGGTTTCTGAATATCCTTTAAAATACACACTTTCCCTCTATTTTTAATCTCACTTTACACTCTCACCCATCTTCCATTCCCCAAACCTCACAGGCAGAGTGAATCGAAGGTTGGTGGAAGAAAACCTTGAAAATCCCAAACTAAATGGCAAGGACAGCCCACAGCTGCTGAATTCCAGAGGTTTGGGCTCTTTTACCAGCTGCCAGCCGTTTGAAACACACCTGCAATCAGCCCTGTTTGCAAGTCGAGAGCTAAAGAAAGCTCCTAGGAATAAACCTGAACCTGTCTCTATTCAGTGCCTCTGCTGACAGTCTGGCTTGCTAAGGGAGCCTGGTAAATATTAAAGAATGTTAATAATAATGAGAGAACCCACCTGGGGATTTTTTGCCCCCTTTTTATAAACTTGGCTCCATTCTGAAGTTTATCTTGACAGAAAATTTACTTCTCCGATCCAGATTATTTCCCAAAGCAATTTTCCAATTGCAAACAGAAATTTATGGCTGCTGCTAAAAGGTTTGCAATCCCGGTGCTAAAGAGGCCACCGCATGTCAAATGTTTACCTTAATTTCATGTAAATGTCACTCCATATTGGACATTCTATATTTCTCTGCTGGCATATGCAGCTGCCTCCATCTTCATGAACCTTCCCTTTGCCCCACAGCAAGCCCACCATGTACCCTCACAGCAGCCCAGCACTCATTGCTGCTGTCAGATCAAATTCCCAAACAAAAGTTAGATGCAATGAATTTATCATCTAATTGCTGTAATCTAATAAATTGAATGTGAATCCTATGGCCCTAAACATGCAAAAAAATGATGGAGTCAATAAATGAATGGAAGAAATGCATCTGAAGTACACTCGGGGCAAGAGGGAACCCACAAAACAAAAGACGTTGCGTAGGATGAGGCTTAAAGTTGCAGAAGGTGAGGGCAAAAAGGTGTTGTACAGAATGGAGAAAATCACTGCTAAAAGAAAAGGGGACGGTGCCCATAGCAGATTAATCAGGAAGAGAATTAGGTGATAACCGACATAGGAGACACTGGTCAGGGGATGACAAAGCACTGTGGCGATATTTCATGACATAATGAGTACAGACAAACACGGGTTTGCAGTGGGGAAAACAGCAGTTCATGAAGTCCAGCGAAGCTGAACCCAGAGCTCTTCCCTTGGAATGTGGATTGTTTTGGGGTTTTTGTTGTTGGTTTTTGTTTTTTGTATATTTTTTAAACATCTAAACTATTTTAATTTTATCCGTTATGCACAAAACGTCAAATATGCTGAACCAAGTGTTGGTGGTTTTTTTTTGATGAGTGGCATGTCCAGGCTCAAGTAAACCCAATTGTGTTGTTTTTGTGCATGTATTTCACTCATTCCAATGCCTGTTAGGCATTACACAATGTTATTCTAGTCGGAGGAACAAAGGTCTTCCCCAAAATGTTCTCCTAATAAGTTTTATGATGTTACATTCCATGCCTTTCTTTAAAAAGGGAGTTGAAAAGTTTTCTATTTTTTCCCTGGTTATGTTTTCCTATTATGTAGAATAACCTAGCCCCAATCTGTCATTTTTCATTAGCAAAGGAGTCAAGCTATGGTTGTTAATGACAACTCCTAATGAGGATTTGATGAATAAGTCCTGGAAAATGAAACTTGAAACAAACACTTAAATCTACCTCAAATCTATTGTTTCCAGGTAAGTGAGTTGTCAGTAAGTGGGAAATAAAACTTAGAGCATTTAAAGCAAAGTAGTGCATTTAAAACCGTAGCTCATTAGGTCCAAATGGTGTTTATCAAGAAACTAAAAAATAAAATAAATAAATGTATGAACGAAGCAGAGGAGCTAGTAAAAAATGCAGATTTCTAGTAAATGTAGCTGTTGCATCAAAAATGGGATGACTGAAATGCATTGCACTTCCCCTACCTTACATCTGATTAGAGATGACCGTAACGGACTGATAAATCTTATCTCAGTAGCTGTTAAGTTAGATCTATTAAGGTCTGTAATATCATGCAATAGGGAGAAATTGGCTAGTCTGTGGAGCAACAGCATGCTGCTCTAATCCATTATAACCCCTGCTTTGGGGCTACCTAAGCGACATCCAAAACCCGGCAATTTTCTATCTGGTCTTCCAAAGAGCTTTTTACAGAACACCTGTAAAAGACGTTCAGGCTCCCATAAATAAGCTAAGCTCCACGGACATAGAAAATTAGCTAGGTGACCAAAAATACGGTGGCCTTTTACTCAGTGCAGCAGAAACGTGAGCGCAGCATCCTCCCAAGGCCGGGGCTGCTGAATCATCCTAGCAACAATCAGGAAACGTTTGACAACGCGTTTCAAATGACAGATTATTTACGCTGCAAAAAGTAATGAAAATCAGGAGGACGTGCAAAGGGACTTCCAAAAGCTGAAGATTGCATGGGATGAAATTCGGAATTGTGAAATACAAAGCAAAAGACAAAATTTAAGGGAAGCTGTTCATCCATGCCTTGGAGATGGGAGTTATATGCAATAATTGGACAACTGTCATTTCAGATATTGTATTGAAAACTTCTGCTCAGTGTGTGGAGGGGGAAAGGAAGGAAAAAGAAAAGTGAAATAACTTCTAAAATGTATATACAACTAAAGAGCACTTAGAAATTAAAGACTGATATTGCTATGCCTTCAGTTAGGAAACTGTCCCTAGTTCTGCTAAGCATAAATTACGAAATAACATAACTGCATGATAAAGATAAGCTGCTAACAAGTGAAAGGAGGAAAGATTTGGGAAAGTTTGTATGTAAGGAGAGATGCAAAGAGCCGGGACCTCGAGCTGCAGCAAACAGCAAAACGCGTACCCATTCCCCCTCTAGCGGCCAGTCCGCACAGGGTTACTGCAGAAATTAATGAACCACTCGCTCAGTCCCAAAAGCGAGAGGCAAAACACCGCCAATTGATTTTAAACCATACGCGCGCACGCACCCCCTCTTTTTCATTCCACTCACAATTTGATATGATTTCAAATTATATTATTGTTATTGTACTATTCCTCGTCAAACTGCCTGCCGTACTCCTTCGTCGTTGCTTGTCATTAGTCGGAGCTGGAGCTGTTTTACAGCCGCGGTAATTTTTTGTGATATGCTTGTACCTACCTGCAGGAGGAAGATATGGAGTGTGACAGAGGCCACTGCACAGTTTAGCAACAGAAATAATCATAAAGTAAAAACAAAGCAAACAAAAAAACAAAACAAAACAAAACCAACACAAAAACCCAAGCAACTTTGGAACTCGTAGAACACGTCACTAATGCAAAAAATAAAATAGATAGTTGTATAGAAATGGGAACACTGAACTAATTGAGTACATATACCCCCAAAATCTTTTGGATTAAAAAAAAAGTGATTTTTTTTTAGGACCAGCGGCTGGGACAAGGCACAACATGGAGTGGGCTTGGTCCTTTTTATTTCCCAATCAGCCTGCATGACCACAGGCACCTGGGGAAACTGAGGCTGGAGGAGCCCTTCCCGACCCTGTGTTCCCAACACATACAGGTTCTCCTTGGTCTGTCACTGCTTCCTCTATTTTCTCTAGGACAGTTGCAAAAATCATAACCCCTCCCCTACTTTTACCAATTTCTCTGCACAATGCAATGTAACAGACCACTTTTCGTTTCCATCTCTTAGCAATCTAGCACCTTTTGTGGACCGGAGGAGTCTGAGATGCTAAACTGGATGCAGAAAGAGGTGCCGATGAGGACTGAAAAGGAGCAGTGCTCTGTTTCTGATTGAGATAATGACAAATTGCTCATCAGGAGTATATTTTTTGTCTAATTTTCTGTTCTTCACAACAAACAAGCAACAATAAAAAAAAAATAAATAAATATAAAAAAAAAAAAACAAAACAGTGGCTTGGCGCAGAAATGAACATCCTCTGGTTGCACTTTCAGGGACCTACTACATACTCAAGATAATAGGCTCTGTATAAAGGTTGTGGTTCACAGGGAAGACAAGAAGTCGAAAGGGATTATGTTTTTCTCTTGTAAAATCTTTCCATCAGTTACGTTTCTCAACCAATGCTTCAAACCTTACAAGTTTTTTTTTTTTTTCCATTACAGGTTAATTCATGTATAGGACAAACAGATGAATTACGTAACCCTTTCTGCTAATGGTTTGCTAAGGAATTGCCCACGAACATGTTTCTGATTAAAGCTTATAACACACCGTTATTTTTGTAATTCACCTGTATTATTTCTAATAAATAAAGCAACGATATATGGTGCTGCACTGCTCTTCTACAGGTTATTCAGAAATTACCAATGAACCACCATAGATTATGCCTTGCTGTATCTTATGGTGGCTTTTGGTGAAGACTGAATATTAGTTTAGATGGAACTCACAGCTGGCATTTCTATATTAATTCGAATATGTTGTTATTAATTTGTTCAGCTGAAACTAAAGAATAACACAATAAACAAGGCACAGTTTGACTTCGCATGTCTTAAATTAAAAAAAAAAAAGAACCTATTTCCAATGCGTCTTAATAATTTTACCTAATTAAAAATATTTAGAAAACAGATTATTCAAATGATTTGTACATAATAATGTGAGCAATTTGCTCTTCCAGCATAAAATGAATTCATTACTATCCACAGTCAGAGCAAATTTGATAGTTATAGTCTATCCTCTACTGATGCACCTACAGACAATTATATTCCTAATATTCACTGTCAAGACAGTTTCAAGAGTAAGAATATAAGGAACTGTACAGACAATAGACAAACAAACAAAATGCAGTTGAGTACTGTTAGGATGGGCACAAGATAAGAAGGAAAATCCTACAGAGAAACCTAAAGACAGCTGACACGCTGCTGAATCTCAAAAGAAGATTTCCACGCTGATCCACTAAGGACATCTCTTTTTCCACCAACACTTACAGAGAGGCATATATATATTTCTGGCACTTTTAAGTGATGGCGTATGAGTGGCTTGGAGCATTTGCTAGAGCACAACATATTGAGTGGGAATTTTTAAATCATTTTTGAGTGCAATAATATGCCTATTCATAAATATTTTTTCCTAGATTTCTTCTCACAGTAGACAAAAGAGACAATTTTTAGCTGATGAGCCATAAGTCTCTACAAATTTAAGAATGGGGGCTTCTTCAGAATGACAGCCTGGTGTATACTGTGCTTTCCCTTGAAGGACATTACTGGGGTAAATTAAGTGCCAGATTCACTGCTTATTAATTAACAATATCAACAATTCTTTCTGCATTACAGATAACACATTTTACAGACAACCAGAAGCAGTTTCATTACAAAACTTATCTCTAAGGCTCTTTCCTGTGCCTCTGTCTGCCACAGTAATATAAATAAATAAATAAATCATAATTGCGATGGTAGATCATTTTTCCCTTCACTAAAATTAAATCTTAAAAGCCATTTAATTAAACTGAATGATAACTGAATGACTTTAACCATCCAAAGAATTCAAACGAAGGATGCTCTCTCCCCAGATACTAAAATATGGCACAACAATGTTTTGCCACGAAGAGGCAATCCTTAACAAAGCAAACTATTCTGAGCAGGTATTTCTTATCCATAAATAACCTCCCTGTAACGTCATTTCTTTTTTCTTTTTCTTTTTTCACTCACAAGTTTTTACCTTTGTCTGCATGTCACATGCATTTACAACACATTCTTCAGTCAGACCACATGCTCTGAACAACAGCAAAATGTCAAAACAAGGTCCAGATGATTTTTTTAATATATATTCTCACTGACTTTAGTAAAAGAAGGACTACGTTTTACGTGAACTATCTGCTTCAGGTGTGCCTTACAAACACTACTCTGTTTACATCATTAAATCAGCCTTGCCCCAGCTGAAGCTTTACAATATATAATGCATACATGCTTTTTGTGCAGCTTCTGTATGATGTTCAACTCTATACTTAAAAACTGTTTCCAACCAGCAGTAAACACTTAGTTCGAGCAATTTCATTTTCTTTTTAAATGCTCCATTTTTTCTGACTTCAGAAGTTTTATTTAAACTAGAGCTAACCATATACGAGTTTGTTTTCCCTTTCCAGGAGTTAAAAGGATAAAGTTTCTTTGTATTTCAGACATAATTTGCTAAGTCTCTTATGCCTTTATTCTGTGCTTCCAGAGGAATAAAGAAGAAATTTAACCACTGAAAGAATAGGAAAATAGATTTGCAGATGTAGCAACCTTGTAAAACTCAGAGTTCTGAAAAAAAAAAAAAATCACACTACCATCAAGAAAAAAAAAATCATTTCCCAAATTGTCCCAAGTCTCTTCCTACAGAGATTAAACGAACAGTGATGCATCTCCTACATGAGTCCTTTCAACTGCCTATAAAAACACTCCAGCTTCAATTCCGTTCATTTGATAATGCTCTCAGGATTATTTCACGCCTGTCTCTTGATTCCTATATTCGTTGATGCTACACTTTTTTTTTTGCAAGGTGAACATAAGTTATTTTATTCAGAGCTGTGAAAAAAAAGAACCGCTCCTTGATGTATTAGTAAGGTTTCCATCACTACAAAGTAAAGCAACAATTGGGATTAAAACTGTAGAAATCACATTTTTTTGAAATTCTTGCCAACTACATAATTATGCCCAAAATGATTTTGTGCCAGGTGGCTTTGGCTAACAGATGGAATGGTATATTTGTTCACTCTTCATAAACCAAGTTCCATTCCAAAAATTGTAAGCCAGAAGTATCTAAATTATTGATTGACAGTTACATATGCCTAATAATTAATTAAAATAACTACAAATTGCAGTGAGTCTCAACTGCATTTAAGAATAAAGAAAATGTATGATGGTGTCTTAACATTAACATTTTTAAATCACAGCAACTAAAAATAATGAAATGCAGACAACAGAGCTTTTGTACGAAGTGTCTTGGAAAAGCTTAAAGCAGGAACATTTTCAATTGTTCCTATGATTCTGTTTTACCAAATACCAAATTTCACCAAATGCTTACTAAGATCAACTAGTAGTTATAGAATCATAGACTCATAGAATATCCCAAGGTGGAAGGGACCCATAAGGATCATCAAGTCCAACTCCTGGCACCGCACAGGTCTGCCCAAAAGTTTAGACCGTGTGACTAAGTGCAGAGTCCAATCACTTCTTAAATTCAGACAGGCTTGGTGCAGTGGCTACTTCACTGGGGAGCCTGTTCCAGTGTGCAGCCACCCTCTCGGTGAAGAACCTCTTCCTGATGTCCAGCCTAAACTTCCCCTGCCTCAGCTTAACACCGTTCCCGCTGGTCCTGTCACTGGTGATAACGGAGAATAGGTCTCCTGCCTCTCCACTCCCCCTCGCGAGGAAGTTGTAGACTGCGATGAGGTCCCCCCTCAGCCTCCTCTTCTCCAGGCTGAACAGGCCCAGTGACCTCAGCCGCTCCTCATATGTCTTCCCCCCTAGGCCCTTCGCCATCTTCGTCGCCCTCCTCTGGACACTCCCCAACAGTTTAATGTCCTTTTTGTACTGCGGTGCCCAGAACTGCACACAGTACTCGAGGTGAGGCCGCACCAGCGCAGAGTAGAGAGGGACACTCACTTCCCTTGACGGACTAGCAATGCCGTGCTTGATGCATCCCAGGATAAGGTTGGCCCTCCTGGCTGCCAGGGCACACTGCTGGCTCACATTCAGCTTGCTGTCAACCACAACCCCCAGATCCCTCTCTGCAGGGCTGCTCTCCAGCGTATCATCACCCAGTCTGTACGTACAGCCAGGGTTGCCCCATCCCAGGTGCAGGACCCGGCACTTGCTTTTGTTAAACTTCATGTGGCTGGTGATCGCCCAGCTCTCCAATCTGTCCAGGTCTCTCTGCAAGGCCTTTCCACCCTCATCCAAGTCCACAACTCCTCCAAGTTTGGTGTCGTTGGCAAATTTGCTCAAAACACCTTCTAGTACTACATCCAAATCATTTATTGAAGAGGACTGGCCCTAAAATGGAGCCTTGAGGGACCCCACTAGTGACCAGCCGCCAGCCAGATATGGCCCCATTTACCACAACCCTTTACGACCAGACCTAGCAAATGTAGTCAGGCTCGGGTTCAGAAGACTCTTCCCAGACAACATATGAACTAAATAATTGTCATTAATGCTCTGGAGAGAGAAATCGAACGGAGATCAAACCAAGAGACAACCACTGCTTTATGCATCCTGAATTAGGCGTCATCTAAGGCTGATGTATTTCTCACCAGCAAGTCCCAGATGGACAACTGGCTAGCTTTGTTATCCAGCGCGTGGGCAGTGAGTCCGTTTCATCTGGATGTGTCAAAATGATTGTCAGCTGGTAATGAAGGCAGCAACAGGAAATCCAGCAGTCTGAAGGTGCTAGACTTCCAGCATATATGCAGACAAACTGCGCTGAGAGTGCATCTCAGACTGAGGAACAAAACGTGTCATCAGTCATTTTCATGCTGGAAACACAAAGGCAGAAGAAGTCTACAGTGCTGCTGACCCTGTCCTAGTATTTCCCTACATGCAACACTGATTTTCCAGCCTGTGCAATGACCCTCATCAAAATCCCATGAAGCTGAGGATAACAATGGATGCATTCCCCCTCCCCGCTATGGGAAAATAGTAATTAATTTAGGGAAAAAAAATAAAATGAGAAAAGCATTTTGTCATAGTATATTAATAACCCTACTTCTGCTATCACAAAGCTGTGCCAGAAACATTGATTTAATAGGCACTGCAAGGCAATTACCATGCAAATAATATTAGCCAGTAATTTATTATTTTTTTAGTAAACTCCTTGTTTTGGCTAGCGGACCACAGTAGCAGATCCCAACAAGATTGCATAATTGCAAGATATTTCAAGTGCCTAAATAGCTGTGACACCAAACATATGAAGCAACAGTTTTCAGACTGGCCTGTTGATCTGCTTGCAACTTCAAGTATGGACAACTTAGGGAGCCAACAAAAGAACAATTTAGCCAGCAAAAAGAGTGCTGAAGCGATGGGAGGGACAGATATTAAGGAAAGCACTCTTTTATTAGTGACATTAGCAAGGATAACATTGGAGAATAATGCAGAGGGGTTTGAGCCTCCTATTAGGAAATAACACTCCCACCCTAACTCTTTTCTTTGCCGCAGTCTGCATAAGAAACATTTTATTTAGAGTAACCAAGTCGATCATTTTAAGGAACATACACTCATCTATTATAGCACAGGACCGGAAACTTGCTTAGATTGATACAAGTGCTAAAGTCATGTTCAGCTTTACAAGTTGCCTGACAATCTTCCTGTCCTGGATTGGAGCTATATGATTTCACCTAAAGCACTTCATTTTGCTCTTCATTTCACTATCAGAGAATGGACTAAGTTGCTTATCTCACACCAGAGTGCTGGTGTGAGACTCATTATAGACATTTATTCTATAGCAAGTGGTCAAAATATGATGGTTTTCATTCCTTCAGTCCAACATGGTTTTGTGTAATCAATTTGGTCAAATAGCAGTTTTGGTTGCAAGTTATCTCTGAAACTAAAGGTAAGTTTATTAAGATTCAACTTCCAGATACAAAGCAGGATTCAGTATTTTTTCTGATTCTCCTGTTGCAGGATGCTGATGATATGGTCAAAATATGGTATAAAAACACTTATCTTTCTTTGTTTCCCTCACCACTTAAAAAATCAGATTCGTCTTTTAATTAACAATCAAAATGCTCCAAATATAAAAACACATTTCTGTGTATCTTATGATGAGGAAGAGAAAATCAACGCTAGCATGTGCTCTATAACTTCTAAATATTTTGGGGAGGAACAAAGGAAAATGAATTTCTAGTTAAACTGATGAATATACAAATATTGACATTGTTGTGCTCAAGATCAAGTACAAATTGAATCTGTGATTTCATTTATGGAAATAGGTACGCTGGGGAATGCAATTACTATCTATAAATCATTTCGCTATAACCTTCTACTTCAATATCCTTAAATAGTAAAATGCAACTGAAGCTATTTTAGTTAAAGCCCGTACAAAATAAATCCTTGTGGCAACACTCATCTGTCAGGAGATTTGATGTTCTCCGAAGTACTTGTTGGTATTAAGCAAGCAATCTCTCACTTCTAACAGACTTTGTTATTGATATGTATGATCTAAGTAGTTTATTATTTATAGTTAAGCCTGAAGTGATATGTCAAAGAAAAACACAAAACTACGGAAACTGCATATTACAAGACCTAAACTATTTAATTTTCATACAAAACAGCTACTGACATTTGTGTTCTTGTTGACGTGATAACACAGCTAACAATTAAATGATGCCTCCTAGGAAATTGGGACAAGAAAGTGTGCCTTGGTCAAGTCTGTCATCCCTGAAAAGAACTATGAAACCATCGTATAAGCAGGCACTTTAAGCAGGCCCAGCAAAAGACAGAAAGACCATCAGAAAGCTAGTAAAAATACCAGTGGTAAAATAGATAAATTTACAGAAAACTTTCAGACCATGTGGACAGTTAGTGAAAATGTCATCAAATTTTTAGTGCTCAATTCACTGCAAGACTGAATGAATGAATAAGCAAGGTAATGGTAAAGGGAAGATCCTATCTTCTGTAATTCAGGTTTATGCACAAGTTCAGTGCCTTTTTCTGAACCCATTTTAATACAAATGAGCAAACAAATGTGTATAAAAAGATATGTTTTCTTCAAAACAAATACTAGTCTCCTGAATTTCTTCATATTTCTACTAGTCTTACCTTAACCTTTATCTTATGATATCATACCTGATATAATAACTGAAATAATACGTCAGTATTTTGCGATCCCAATCTGCCTCATTTCCTCAATAGTTCAGGCAGGATGGCAGTTGACATGACAAAATCAGGAACGCATTTGCCATTTGCCACAAACCTACACCCAGATACGCAGAGTCTCTAGCTTTGCCAGGAAGTAGGAGTATCCACAGGCAAAGATCCCATTTTTAGACACCAGTTTTAAAAATACAGTACTGGTGGTTAATAAAGCGCTAGCTGTCTATCCCGGAATTTAACACAAATATTCAAAGCTTGTATGTATTTTCAAAAATTGCTATATTATATGGCTGGACTGATTCTGTCTAGCAGATGATATCGCTGGACTGATTCTGTCACCATTATCTCAGATAGGATTTTTTGGTATAACACAAACCTAGGATCATCAGCGAGAATCTGCCATTAGCAGTGCTGTTTCCATCCAACGTGAACAGCAGGACACCTTCCTATCCACGTATGCATCAAGTGCAGTCTTTTCGCAGGGAATGGAAGTTGACCTAGTTATGTTGTGCCAGTAACCTCTGAAATCACGATGCCTGTAGGTGAGCTGATTAAACTCCTCACCGCACGGCCCTTGGAGGAAGCAAAGCTAATTGTGCATAACAGGAGCTCAGTTACAAATCTTCCTATTTTATTCAGGTTTTCAAAGCAAAATGGTTGTGTCTAGACCTGTCCAGAGAAGTTGGTAGCTCAACCAAGTTAATTTCAAAGTCTGATTTTACCAGAGGAATTTTAAAAATTGAAAATTACACCAGTGATATGGAGAAACCAGAACCTTATGAGTTACGAACCTTTTTCCCTTCTCCTCTCTGCTGGGAGTGTGCTTCATATATACAGATGAGAGCTTTGTGTTGATGATGCTGATTAAACTAGAGCATGGATCAGGAGAACAATTTGTTTTCTTAAGGCACATCACTCCATCGAGGACGTGGTAAGATCTCATACCAACCTTTAATTCTCAGTTATTAAGTTTGCAGTTTTAGCAAGTTTGAAGTTTGGAGATTCAAAAATAACCTAGCTGTTGTCTAGTTTCACCCTTAGTGGCCACCCATGTTAGACAGTGGTTGACAGCTAATAAAAGATAAAGGATTATACCACTCTTCTGGAAATCTGTGAAAAAGGCTGGTTGTAGCATAAAGAGCTTTTAAATAAACACATCAGCACGATCAAGCAACAATAATGCTTTTTTCCTGTTTTACTTCTACCATGGTAGCTAAAAAAAAATTCATTCTCAGATCAAAGGTAGTCAAGTAAATTGAGAAGGTTCCACTTCTCTAGTGGTGTTACAGACTTCATTCTACTGGAAGTTTCTGCTGATTTGTGTATTCAGTTGGCTGGCTTCAGATTTTTAAAAGATGTCTGAGGTTTCTCTAGAATGGTAAGGGTGTATCAACTCCTCACAGAGGTCTGCTGAATTCTTAGTAGTGTGAGGCCAGGGCTATGGACAAGTTATTTCCTCACACACACAAAATGTATGGACTCCTATTTCCAGGCTGAGGATGAACAGTCTGCAAGCAACCTAAAGATGCATACATCGCACCAGAGAGGACAGCAGCTTGCTGAAAATGACTTTGAAGAGCTATTTCCAGAAGCAGCCATAATTTCAGGAACAAATTCCATTCAAATAACTGAAATCACCTCCAGCAAGGTCCTTTACCTCTGGCTGACTGTGTAATACAAGTTTCCACATCAGGGCTCAGGAGCTGTTCCAGTCTAAAATCACACCCTACTTAAGAGTAATTTCTTCATGTAGGTAAGCAACGTCTTCTGAAAATATAGATCAGCTTAATTGCAAGAAAGATATAAAAATGCCTTGTAATAAGCTACTGCCATCAGCATATCAAATGGCTGACTTAAAGCTAACTGAATACTTCCAATTTCAACTAGTCTAAGCAGCCAGTAGAATAGCATCAGATGATAATCACAGGATAAGAAACTCTATTCTAGACAAAAGCAGTACTGAAAAAGACATGAGCTTTTCAAATTTGTTGCAATGGAAACTGCATTCAATCGTTCTCTATATCTACGAAGGGTAAGACAAGAAGTAGTCAACTCAGTTTGCAGCAAGAGAGATTTGGATTATATATTAGGAAGCATTTTCTAGCTCCAAATACAGTTCAGTACAGAAGTTGAAATGAAATTTATTTGTGCCAAAAATTTTTGCTTTTTAATCCATTATTGCAATTGAACCATATTAGGACTCTTCCAAATAGCTGTCCATATTATATTGCTTTTTAGGAACAACAACAACACTGTATTTTATGCTGCAAAACTAAGACCTTTTTCACTTACTGTCAGCTCAACAATTTACTTGATTTAAGCTTAAAAATAACTAATGATATATACAGATCAGTGAAATATATATGTGCACGTATGTATGTTCTTAAGTTCTTGATAGCATATAAACTGACGTAATGAAATGTAACACAGAGTAGGACAGAGGTGCAAGTCCCTGGTTTTATTTCATTCACCTACTAAAATTGCGCCAGTGTTGATCTCTGCATTTTCCATTCACTTTGCATTCCAAGACTTTCTGTTGTGCTGCAGTAGTCCAAAGAATAAAGACTTACTTTCAGGAGAAAGAGTGGGTATCACTAACTTTGATCTTTCATGTTAAGAACAAGACTAAAGCCTTAATACTTCCAGATGGGTTCCTCAACTGTGATATGGTGTAGTTTAATTCGGAGATGTCTTTATACTTTTGATTTCTAAATTATTATATACAAGCTTAATATTTTTATTTAGCTGCAAAAAAAAAAAATATACAAGAAAATATCTGAAAGCAATTTAAGAAGCTATTTAGCACATTTTTCTACAAGGCAAAATCATTTGGATCGTTCCTGACAATGTTTGTCTAATCTATTATCAGAAGGATAATATAAGGATATATGAGGATTTTTCAGTGTCCTCAGGCATCTACAGTGCTAACACTCTTCTGATAATGTTTCCTTTAATTCTAATCTGGATCTTCTCTGCTGCAGTGCTATTCCAGAACTATTTTTCTTGTCCACCAGGAAAGTAAAACCCCTTTATTCCGTTCCTCTTTGCAGCAGCCCTTTACATAGTTCAGGGCCTAGAGGAAAAATGGTAGCAATTTTCACTTTTCCAGACTAAACAACACTAGTTCCCTCAATCTTCTTTCATCAGTCATATTTTTCTAGGGTTTTGATCATTATTTCACCTTCCTCTTCAATCAGTCTTCATCCTTCTTGCAGCCTGTACCCCACATTGACAGAGTACTTCCGCACAGCTCTTACAAATATGTGCAGGTTTTACAAATATGTCCTGCTGATACACTGCTGACCTATACACGTCATGATGTACAGTAATAGGATGTACCTACATCCTATTTCTACATTTACATTTTCTCATGTAAAGATACTTAGGGATGATAAGTAGATTAAAGAAACATTTAGGTTTTGCTATCTTATGTATAAATATTGAAACTGTGCATATATGCGTTTACAAATAATTGCAAAAATATTTTTTTTTCAGCATAGTGTTGTTTCATTAATAGCTCAATTGCATTCATCAAGTTCAGTTCTCTCAGTACTTTATATACACCAAACTCCCTTCTTCTAAGGAGACACTTTTCTTTTAATGAAGTAACTCATTTGCCTGGATTGACCACACAAAAATACATTTGCACAAGCAGGGTTGTTAATTTATCTGCCTATTTCAGCCAGGCACTTAACCATATTCTTAACTGGAGATATACTTTAGAGTGACCAGAAACAAGCCAGTCAGCCAATATGAAATAATAAATCCTTCCTCTCATAAAATACAGTCTGGAAGTATATTGCGTTGGAAAGCACTTTCTAAAATTATTTTATGACAATTTTGTTTCAGAAAATAATTTAGTCATCAGAATGAAGATATATTGGACAAGACAATACTAAACAATATTGGTTTTAAAACTATATTGAGATTTTTTTTTTCTTCCATATGAAGACAGGAGTTTAATTTTAATATCTCTTCTGGAGAATGGCAGCTCTGCTGACAGCACTGCAGTGCTTCGTCTGGATGGGACCCAAGCACGCTGACATTTGAGAGACATTACAGAGCTGAGAGAAGCTATATTAATTACTATGAAAAGTCAAAACTGTCTTCTGAATATGCCAAACAAAATCATGTAATTCAGTGCTGTGTAAAACATGGGGTTAAATTATGCCCCAAATATTATTGCAACCACCAATCTTTGTTATATGTCCGTTTCAATTAAACAAATTAAAACACAGATAAGAAGTACTGCTTTCACGTGAATTTGAATATTCTGAGGGGGAGATGGAGAGCATGCTCAAGAGTTTTCATGTCATGATTCAATGCCCACTGAAAGGAACGGAAAGACTTCACATATTACTAAGCCTAGGATCAGTCTCAAAGGTGAATACTCAAAAAGGTATCTCACTTTTAAACTTATGTTTTTGTCACTAAGACTCTATGCTTCTCTCTCTTATTTTATTTTATTTTATTTTATTTTATTTTATTTTATTTTATTTTATTTTATTTTATTTTATTTTATTTTATTTTATTTTATTTTATTTTATTTTATTTTTTAAATAACCCTTTTCTCTGTCTCCAGTCTAATGACTTTGGGCTCTTCATCATTATCATGCACTCTTCTACCTCACGTCTAGTTTGTAAGGAAGTGCTTTTCCTTTCTTTACACCACATTTCCCTTGGCTGAAAATTTTTTCACCGCTTCTTGCTTTATTTTCCCACCTGGCAACCACAACTCTTGCGCAGCTCTTGCTTAATTTCAACACTTTCCCCTTCCCCATTATTATCAGCAAAGTCATCTTCACATGAGCCCTCAAGAAAGGATCCTTCACTATCTCCCTTGACTGCAGACTTGATTTTAAGACTTTCTTTTTTTTTTTCATCCTTGTATTTTTTCTTCATTGTTCTCTGCTATAACTCTTCCTCTTTCATTTCTTTTGCTAATGTGATGCACACATTTCCTGCAAGTGCATTGCATCCTTAAGGCTCCCTGTTACTCAATGTGTAGATTAAATTAGAATGACTTCCAAAAATATTGACTTTCTAAGTATAGCAGTGATATCAGTCTTTTAGGCATTTAATACCATTTTGGGACTTAAATCTCTCTGGGACATTCTTTGTGTCTTCATTTGAATTCTGTTATAATCTTCAATAAGAATTTTTTATTTATTTATTTATTTTGTCCTGAACAGTATCTGGAAAATTTTAGTCTTTAGAAGGTTTCTTTTTATTCCTAATTCAAGCAAAATTTCACTGGATCTAACGAAATCCCTCACTGAACTAACACTGATGTAAGACCTAAATCTGTGAACACTGGAAGTTTTCCATTATGTAAATGAATCTAGAGAAGTAATCTAGAGACATATTATGAATGAGAATACGTATATATTTATATATACACGTATATGTATATATATATATATAATTTAATGGTAAAATCTGATTGGAAGTTCATTTTTGTATGTGCATGTATGAGTAACCACAGCCTGATACTTTTTGACTTTTACTGCTTTTTCATTACAGTCACTCCTAAAAATGATTACTGTGTGGAAGCAGACAGAAATGCTGATTACCGCACATTAGAAATTTTATTTTGTATATTCATGATTAAATATATTTTTATGAACATTATTTTTTAACTACCTCATTTTAAGACTTCAGAGCAAGGACTGCCAAGAGTTTCAATTCAATCAATTTATTTGGGGGGATCAGATGAGTAATTTGTATAAACCATGCTTATATTTCACATAGACACTCCAAGACTGTTAAAAGCAGCAGTTCATCTCTTAGCTCCAATGCAATCACCAGCTGAATTAATGAATTCACAGCCTGGCCTTGATACGCTAATATTTGGTTTAGCACAGACAGGGTAGGTATTATATATAATCCCTCCCTTCCATCTCTCTTTCCCCCATATATATATTTGTCTGTGTATATATATATGTATATATAAAAGCATATACAGAAAGAGGGAGAAAAACAGGCTATATATATTCCTGCTGATATTTATATTCCAGATATAACGTTCCCTATTAGTCATGATAATCTTGAAGAGAATTTCAAATGATTTGCATTGTGTTTACAACAATTTAATATTATCAAGGAGTTAATATTTATCAGCATTCTTTGGAGTTCTTAGAATTAATTTTACCGGTGAAGCTACGAGTCTGCCCATCACGCTAAAAATACTGATGCAGTGCAGAGAGCAAGTCTTCAGGAGAAAAAGTCTCTGTGGTAAGGGAAGAGACCAGACTTCCTTTAATTCCTCATTACTTCTCTATTTTTATTTAGCTGATACTATTGTTCTGCCTATACAAATATATAACCCTATTGAATGGTTATATATAACACCTTAAGGCAAAATGTGGCCAAGATCACAAACAGATTTGCCATCCTATTAGATAATAATTCTGCTGATACAAACAAGCTCACGCTCCTTCACCGGGATCTTTGTACAGCTTTACTCAAACATTTTTCTTTTTGACATGTCAGCAGCCAAACTAACAAGACTTCAGTGACAAATGATATACTTAACCCTCCAGAAAGGGATCCTGACTCTTTCTTTAGGACAGCTTTCACTTTTATGTCTGAAAGATCAGACAAAGACACATTACCTTTCAAGGAAAGTGATGATGCAACAGCAATGTCTGGAAATGAATCTCATTCCTCTGGAGTGGTTTTGTCTTTTCGTTTGATTGCTTTTGGGGAAGGAAGGAGAAACATGCAGACTGTAATAAAAATCTGATCTACAGTGGTGAGATTGCCCTAAATTTCTGAGATGCTGTTTCCCTAATTCAGTAGGACAGACAAATTACCTATGTTTTTAACTTTGAGAGAAATTAGAGTTTGGAAAAACTACGTACCTCCACAGATTTTAAGTGACATTAATGTGCTGATGCAATAACAGAGTCGAAGAGAATAGGTCTAGACAAGACTTTTGGAGGCCATTTAGTGTCTCCCTTGCCCTTTCCCCATTTTTTCCTTACCCTATGCCAGCTGGAGGACTATTTGCTTCAGAATCCCAAACTTTTAAACAGAGTTTGCTTCAGTTACAAGTTTTACATTCAAAGAAATGCAGAGAAGTCTTGTCAAGGACTAACTTAGCAAGAGATGTCATTCTGTGAGGGAGTTAATTTTCATAGATGCATAAAAAATGAACCAGAAGATATCTGCAAAGTCATCTAGCCCTTATACAACTCCCAGAGAAGGCAACAATATGCTCCTATTGATTTCAGCATAAGGTTTATTAATTCCATTACCAGGAAATTATGTTTACCTATAACTAAGACGGTCATGGGAATTCTACTCATCGCCTTTACTGAGCCTTCAGTCATTCCGTATTTGTCTTGACCTTCTTAGTCAAGACATTGCTGATCTTCAGCCCTAACCCTGCCTTGATTCATCTCATTTCTCATCACTGGAACTAGCAGTTACATAATCAGCTTCAACAATTTACCTCCTTTTTTTTTCATATCCAAGCTTTTCAAACACCTACATACATATCACATCCCCCTTAGTTGCTCTAGATTCAATGTTTTAACTAATTCTTCATGACAGGATGTCAATGTCGAATATTATTGTGCCTCAAAAGGAGTCAGGGATTGCCAAGTGTAATATTCAAGCATCTTCCCAACCATTACATAGCAAACTGTTGAGAACTGATTGTAAGGAGGGCTTGATTCAGCTGCACTTGCTTAAATTTCTGAGAATAGCCTTTTGACCTCTTTTTCCTGTGAGGTTTGCTTCTGCTCCTTTGTTCTGAGGGGTGCAAGTAAGGGATTATAAAAATTATTTTCTATATTCTTCATTGCAGCAGAAAAGACTATGAGGCCAAGGCACAGCAAAGAAGCTCTTGACAAATATGTGTGGCCTACTTTCCCTTTCCTTCACAAACCTAATGGAAATGATATGATGATGCAGCTCACGAGAACTTTTCATGGGCTCTTGAAAAATAAAAATGATACTTAAAATTTTCTTTAAATTTGGAATTAGATCTTTTTTAACAACTACTGGTAAGGCGTATGAATCATAAATGTATGCTATTACGGGAACAGGAAAACAAACTTGTAAAAATATAAAAAATAAAAAAAATATAAAAAATAAAATGCATTTATGTTTAAAATTGATGCAATTTATCACCAAACTGGTCTCATATATAATCCTTAAGAAAATAATATTTTTTTTAAAAAAAAAAAGATCAACAACAACAAAACAAAGGAAGGCAGGCCACAAAAGTGTAAACCTGGCATAATTATCTTTTTTTTCGACAACAGTGATGCTACTATTTTCAACTTGTAATTCAGCTGAGCTGATGACAGATTCCTCGTCATCATCATTGATTTATGAACGCATCTTGTGAACTTTTTTCCGCCTTCCCACATTATTTACACAAGTTGACGATGTTTTTTTTCTCTCAGAACAAATGGCAATATTTCAAGAAACACTATCAAATTGTGTAAACCCATAACGGGCTTTTGAAATTAACCTTTGTCTGGATTCTATAGCTTAAGTACTAAAATTTTAGGAGATAATCAGAAAGCAGAACTAACAGCACCATAGCATAAGAGTACAAATGTCTCAAATGTCTTTCCCTTTTTTTCCTTTTTCTCACTCCAAAAACTACAGTGCCTTCTATCATGAGGAACTTCATTAGGACTGTTCATTAGGACCCAGTAGATCACTACAGGTATGAAAAGTATATGTGAATCTAAAAATCCAGTCTTTCACGGTATGTAGTATTTTTATTTTTTATTTTTTTCTGATGGAATCTGGTAATTTATTCTTCTTATATTTTAATAAAATGACTTTTAAAAAGCAAACGAGGGGTTGGATCATTAATTAACACATCACTACTGAGCATATGTGTAATAAAATGAGCAGTAATTCGTCTCTTAGATTATCATATCAATCCAAAGAAAATAAATGTTCAATAAGTATCTTCTGTATTTATAAATGTCATCTGATAATGAAATATTTCACATTCCACAGTAAAAAGGAAGATGTTAAACAGCAATTGAAGTCAGAGACTTTAAATCAGCATGTTTAACTGATTTGTGTACAGTCTTGAAAGAGCTAGATGGTCAGTGGGGACATCATAAAGGAAATAGGTACAAAGAGAACGGCCCTTCTAAAGCTCAAAGGAACTTCAAAAGTTAACATAAGGTTATATTCGGGCTGGAATTTCTAAAACCTTACTTTTTAGGCAATTGAATGTCATTGACCGTCTTAATTTCTTTCCCAGTGTTTCAAAATGCCAGCCTTGAACCTCTCCAAATACTCAAACCAATATTCATCACCCAGTTTTTATCTGTCCTTTCATTATCTCCTACAATGTATGCATTCTTTTTGACCTCACACCTTCAATATGAAGGATAACACTTGGAAGACAGAGTATAGACATGTAATTATGATGCTTTCATTAGCAGATAGTATATGTCCTTGTATGAAATTGGGAAACAATAGCAGGTAAAAGTGCCTTCCTGATTCTTTTGATTAGCTGTATAATCAAGCTGTTGTTTCTTCAAATGACCTTTCCTGTTATGGTATAGCTTATTATCAGTTTCCCTCCATTGCTTGTCCTCTAAATACTGTTCTCTCTATTGTAATTCTTTCTTGACTCAGGAGAATATATTTTCTCCTTTACTTCTTCTTCTGTTGAAATTGTCAGCATCTCCCACAGTACTATCACTCAACTCCTTGACCTATTAGATAAAAGTAATTGAATGCTTATCTGTTATTTAAATGATACTATTTAAAGTCCCATTTTAATATCAGTCTTATTTCATACGACATATAATATAAGCAAGCTTCTATAACCCTGTCAGTATATGAAATTTCTTTAGAAACACCAGGGTCAGTCACCTAATTCTTTCAATGCACTTGTCAAGCATCACATTACTTCATTTAGCCTGAAATAAGTACAGGAATTAATTAATTGTATTCAGATCTCAAGCTCTACAAAAACCTTGTAATAAGGTTATCATGCCACACTGTCTCAGGTACCTGGTCCAGCAACAGAGGCATGGAGAAGTCCAGTGTCTTTAAATAGCAGTACTTGGAAGAACAAGGCGATTTTAAGGGAATAGCTACTTGCGGGGGGGGCAGGTCCATCATATGTATGTGCTTCTTTTTACTCTCAATCCTACAGAGACAATTTAGTTTACCTGTCTCAAATTCTGGGGAAAAAAAAAAAAAAAAAAAAAAAGTGCAAATAGCTTTTGTTGATGTAATTTATGGAGCTAGTTTAGAAAAAAACACATAATGTCAGCACAGGGAACTATTTTTATCACAGTATATTGTTTAACAACCCTTCACGGTCATCAAATTTAGTGCACCTATAAAATGCAAGGCAGCTGCAGAGGATGAACCAGCAGTTTAAAAACACTAAAGAGCCAAAAATTATCCAATTTCCCATCTTCCTGATCCACTGACATTGTTAGTTCTGCGCAGTAATGAAGAGACGTGTATGTACTGTTATTACAGAAAGTTGCCAGTTTTAAAATCAGACAATTTTAGGAAGCAATTTAAGCAATTAGCAAAATTAGGACAGTGAATGACCATCCAGAGTTACAAACTGAGTTAAAGTCCTTCAGAAATATATATGAAGGACTTTAACTCAGTTTGTAACTCTGGATGGTCATTCACTGTCCTAATTTATATATATATATATAAATTATATATATAAATTTTATATATATATAAATTAAGCAGCAAAGTCCTTACAAGCCTCTGGTAGGATTAACATCACTGAAGTCCAAAGAAGTGTGTTGGTGTCAACAAGGCATACGCAGATCAGATCTAGAGGGCCAAATTCACACGTAAAGTGAGCTGCTGAATGCCATTAACTTCTGAAGAGCCATGCTAATTTCCATTACAGTAATAGAGAAACCCAATGCATAACTAAAAACCGTTAACGGCCAAAAAAACAACAACCGAAAAACAATGCGTTATAAAAATAATATAGTTGGGTTTTTGATCTCGGTTCTGCTTTGATCTGCACCCTGATGGCATGTGTAATAATTAATTGTTGTGCTCACTCTCCAATTTACTGGGGAAAAAAGGCACTGCTGTAAAAAGCCTTGCTTTTTTTGCCCATTTCATTAGGTTTCAAACATCTGAAACATCTAGCTTCCAAACACTTAGCTCTATGTTAACTATTCTCATCTTTCAGCTTCCATTTCTGCTGCTGTCAAGCCCACATCCATCCTTTCTCCCACTGAAATCTTCTTTATCCATTCTGCTCTCCAACCTCCCCTCCTGCTCATCTCCTGATCACTCTTCTCAAGACAAATCCCTTTACCCAGCGTCTCTTCTCCTGGAGTCAAAGATACAGTTCAAAATTCAGGCAGAAAAATACTGCTATGAAAAAGTAACTAAAATGAGAGGAGAGGAGAGGAGAGGAGAGGAGAGGAGAGGAGAGGAGAGGAGAGGAGAGGAGAGGAGAGGAGAGGAGAGGAGAGGAGAGGAGAGGAGAGGAGAGGAGAGGAGAGGAGAGGAGAGGAGAGGAGAGGAGAGGAGAGGAAATTGGAAACCTGTCCCAAGGAGCAATGAAGGAGAGAACCCTACCACACCTGGCTGAGCAGCACCAAGCCAGCACTGGGTAGCAAACATATTAATGCTTAGCTGAGTAGTATTTAGCTCAGAAATCTGCTGCGTGTAGTAGCCAATAAATATTTGCTCTGTGCTCTTACACTGTGTGCTTGCAGAGTCTCTCTGCAAACAGCAAAAGATGCCCAAATAAAAGTGGTGCAGAGAAGAGATGTATAGGCAGTCAACCAGGATTTTTCTCATCTTGGCAGGACAACATTTTCCTAATGATTTTGCTAGTGATAGAGCTGATGACCCATGATCTCATGTCACTGCGAGGATAATCCAATCCCAGCCAAAATACCACCATTTTGGAGAAAAATCACGGTCATTGTCAACTTTTTTTGCAGCAGCTTGATAAGTACTTACTCTATTTATGCAGACTAACAATTCAATTTTATTTTATGAATGCTATTTTATCTTCCGTTTTGTGCTGAAACCTTCAAAACCGTAACAAACATCCCTGCATCTACTACAGCAATAGGCGTGGAGAACAATAAGGGTCTGTATCACAGCTGATTTTTCATTCAAATGGAAACAGCATGGCAGAAATAGCTGGCCACTACCCAGAAGAAACAGTTGTGCCAGGTTGCTTTATAATCCCTCACTTCGATATGGATCAGATGGCTGGGAGCTGTACTTAACTAACATTTCCTTATTGCAAGGACCCAGGACCAATTTTTAACAGCATTTTAAAAAGTGTACTCGTAGCCTTTGGTATTTCCTTACCAAACGGAAATTTCTTAGAGGGTGTTCAAGAGTACTTTGAGTAGGTGGCCTATGAATTCTCCTCCCGTGGATAATTTAGAACTCAGCCAAAAGAAATAGTTTTTTTTTTTTTTTTTTTTTTTTTTAAGCTAGATTGGAATCAGGAAAAACTGATCTTAAAGAGAAGTAAAGAAGGAATATTTGGGGTCCTAAATGACCTACCAGAGCCAGACTTTGATGATTTTCATACAGAAGTCTCATGCTAGTTAGTCATATACTCCACTTTTTTTTTCTTTTTTTTTTTTTGGAAAAGCATATCAAAGTGACAAAACCTATTCAAATCTAACAAAATATAGCAGACATAAAGCATTATTGTACAGCAGACTACAGTTAACTCTTCTCAGATCTTCCCTTTGGCTGTAAGTGGGATTTCTACATAATGGCACTTATTACCACAGCCTTTCAGCAGCCTTACATGTATCTTTTCACATTCTGCAAAGGGAAATTTGTTTTCAGTTCTGAGGGTCAGCACAAGATCAAAATGCCAGTGTTGATAATCAAAAGCCTGAAGTTTTTTTGTGCCTGTGGATCTTTGTCGTCAAAACACCTACATAAAAATCAGTGCAAAAGGAACAGCATGGAATTTCACGGCTTGGTCCTTCTCTGGCAATTCATCCAGACAACTTTGGCCAATTTTAGTGTAGTTAGAGACAGCATTAATCAAAAATATTATCAACTAATGACTGCCAAATTTACAGATACCTAAGCTGTGGTCTGATCACCCCTGAATTATGAAGTCATCTCCATCTTTCAAAACCACTGCATTTCTACCTGTCTTCCATGCCACAAGACAAGGACAAAATAAATTAAAACATATCAATACCTAATATAAATTGGAATATATGATTTTTGAGGGAAAATTTGGTCTATTTAGAAAAGATTGTTGTAAGCTGGTAGATGATGTTTAAAAGGGACTGCTTTTTGTAATTCAAGGAGCCCTTTCCTGCCCCACATTTTCTACTCCTGGGGTTTTATAATGGGTCCAAGAGGAATGTTTTATACCAGCATAATATAATATGCTTACCAGTACTGTAGAAGTGGATGCTCAGCAGCAAATGCTATACTTCAGACTGCAGAACAGTATCTGCTACAGTCCTATTTCACTGTGCTCGTAATTTCTGCAAACATTCACACTCCTGATATTGTTTTTGTCAAGAAGATATTTCCTTTTCTTTGTATGTAATAAATAGTTCCAATCCAAACGCAGAAAATAGAAACAAAATAAAATAAAAGCAAAACCAGAAAATAAACGTAAGGCAGCTCAGCATTTTCAGCTGAAATCAACCTAGATGTGAAAACTAGAAGGGGACATGATGGAAAATTGTCTGAATATAACACCCTTAGCTCTGGAGATAAACTGAAATCATGAATATGAGGATAAAGACCTGGCTCCTTAATTTTATTTTATTTTTTCAGTACTATTAAGTATTCCATAGGTTCAAACCTTTCCTGAGCTAATTTCAGAGTTACACCGCAAAAGCCACACGAAGGGAATTATTTTACTTCACTCATTAAAATGGGCAAAATTGTTATGGCATAAAACCATTATTCTTAGCTTACTTACTAGCAATATTATTTACTTTTTCTAGACCCATCCATGGTACTCCGTCTCTCAAGCTAGCAGGTGACAATAGATCTCTTCTAGGAAGACAAATTGATCTACAGATGCATGCTTTTTCCATGCTAATCTCCCTCAAAAAAGACACATAAACAATGCCAAGAACTCCCACATAAATCACAGAACTCAATAACTTCTCCACCTGCATATTTTTCTAATGTTATCTTAAAAGATGCTACAGTTTTCCATAACAGAAAAAGAAAATTATCTGTCTCTGTAAATGATTTGCAAACAGAAAATACAGTAGATATTACTATTATATTACTAGATATTACTATTATTATTATTATATGTTTTATTAGAGAATCCTGATTCATCAGCCTTTGACATCTTTGCCAAGAATTTTCTTCACTCTGCTGAGTGCAGTCTCTGGAAAGAAGAAGACAGACACAAAATCATTCAGACAGACAAAGGTCTGAATAAATAGTTCTCTATGTAGACCAATGAATAATTCTGTATACAAACCAAAAGCTGCAATGGGAGATACTAATTCCACACTCTTATGGACATGGCGATCGTTTTGATTGCCAGGTTCAAACTCCTGTACCAGCTCAGGTACAGCAAACTGGATTTCCCACGTCCCACAGTTATTATGTGTTAAAAGAGTAGGAGGGGTCTGTGCTTCCAAATATTTTTTGCTTTCCACGAGAATGCTTCTTTACTTAAGAAAAGCCTTTTTACTCTCCATTTCTAGCAATTCATTCATTTTTTTTCCCCCAACTAAACAGACACACAAACATATATATGTAGATGGAATAAGAAAGGCAACATGCAAATAAAAGGCACAACTGAATACCACAGAGCAATGTATTAAATTATGATTTGATTAAAAAATATTATTTCCATTATTAGAAACAACACTCCATTAATATTAATGTTAGCCTAAATAACTGCAGTTCTTTAGTATTAGATTAATCAGGTAGCGAGCTCTCCTTAGATATCTTCAAAACGATTCCATATCATCAAGGCTGAAAGCTCTCATGGCTGAGATGTCGGGACAGTAAATCATGCAGCGAGCTGAGCTTTTCATCTCCTATTTGCTTTCTTCAAGGCCTAAACCGGGCATTTTGGAAAGTTGGGGAGAAGACCCCAGTGGGAGGAAATTCTGGGAAAAGCAGAAGAATAGTGTAGACAGAGGATGACAAGGATTTCCCGTGCTTTGAAACTTTCTACCATTGAGTGCTGAATGCATGTCACTGAGTTCAGCCAAACCTGAGTGTAGTAGTGCACATGGTAAGGACCAACTGCTGATGATAATAAATTCAAATTCTTTTTAAACCTTTTTTAGCAGTGTATACATTTCAGAATCTAGACATTTCAATATTAAAAACAAGAGGAAAGCTTTCAGATGGTAACTGAACTGAGATTATTATGTGTAACCAGAACAGAATCTGATTTAACTGATTTAAAATGCTCTTAACAGTCCTCCAACCTACACATCTCTTTTCCATTTAACTCTATTTGGTGCCAGGTACCAAAGGGATTCTGGGTTTGCACCTGCCAGAAATAATTGATTTAGGATGAGCAAATGTCTAATTTTAAGCATAGCAGTGATAACCAGATGTGAAGGCAATCCTCAGAGAAATACATATTCTCTGTATGAATAAACAGTGATTTAGGGGAAATTAAACCTGGAAGCTGATTCTGAAGGCTGCTCTGAAAGATGCCCAGCCAAGGAAGTGATACATCAATGATACCAATGTAATTCTTAAAAGCAATTATAAAAATCTAAGGATTGTATTGAGGACTACAGAGACAAGTCCTCTGTTCATACTCAGAAGCTTTCCAAACTGTTTAACTAAGCCCTAATAAAGCAGAGACACTAGTAGCCATGTTTATGCTAAACAGCACAATAAACAATCAGTGGAAGAGAAAATTCAATATTAAGTCTATGGCCTGGCTACCGCAGGACCTGTGGTTTACTGGTGCCTACTGCAGAGACCATCACTTAAGGGGCTGATAAAGATTGAGTGTTGCTGAACCAGATGCACAGTTACTTATTCTCATCCTCACTCTGCCTACGCTCAGGTTTTCTTTTCCATTCTCACTACCCCTGCATCTTTAGTGGCTCTTTTCTCACCCCTTAATTCCACATAAATATTTCCCAGAAGCTGCTTCAAATGTGTGAAAAAGAAATAAGGAAAAATCAAGCAAGCTAACAGCTCTAAGCACTAATTGTAGTGACTTTGTTTGCAAGGGAGGCATTTTTTCCCACCCTGGCTTACTTCGTGTAGTTGTTAAACGCTTCGTGGCACACTCTGACCCTGCCTGTAGCTTGCTGCAAAATACAACTTCGGCTCGAAGTCTTCTGGTGGCTTTGCTTTACTAGCAACTAAGTTATATTAATATGTGAAAAGAAATTAATCAATTAGCATTGACCAAATGGAGAAGGATGTAATTGAATTAAAAAGAGAGTCAAATAGTTGGAGGAATCAAAAAGAAAAGTCAGTAGCAAAACTCGCTGCAAGGGTTTAAAGGTTTCTTTAAGAAGTCTGATACACCCTTTCCCATCAGAAGCCTAACAACAAAATTATATTCTACAATGTCTTTTAATAGTGCTTTGGTAAACAAAGTGAATGTGATTTATTTTTATTTTTTTATTTAGAGGATATAGTGCCTTTATATATTAAATAATCTAAGAAACTGGTTTGCCCAGTTATTTCAAATAAATTCAGTTTTAAAAGTTAAAATAAACTTCCTCCTATAAAGATTCAGACTGTTTGCAGCTCTGTGAAAAAATATATACTTTCAGTTATCTTATAAAATTCCTATCATCATTAAAAAGCCATGACATTGAGTCCCCAAGCTACAAAGACCATTCTGAAACTTAAGAGATTTTCACGCCAATGACCTTCAGGTCTTAACCACTTAACAGAAGCTGAAGTGAAATTACATGCTCCTGATACCCAGACACCACTGAGTTTATGAAAGACATACTTACTGAAATCATTTACAAGGAATCAGAAGAATTTCATACCCATATTTTATGGAACACTAAAAATTTGGATGATAATATAGCACGCTTATAAAAATCATATATATAATGCCAATACTCTTTTAAAGTATTCATTAAAATCTGTAACATAATTGTAGAAAAACAGCCTGTTGCTACCTGTGACCTTCAGTAATTCTATCAATAGCATATCATAAATGCACTCAAGAACTTCCCAACTATTATAGGTGGGAAACAATGGTAAACACCAGGTATGATAATTTACAGCCTTCATGCTGTCTGAGGATAAATTGCAAAATGTCATCCTATCGAGATCATTTCCTACTGAAGTATTGGTGCATCAAGGCTTGAAATCAAATACCAGTCCTGTGGTCAACACACCATTTTTCTTTCTAGTGTATTATTTGGTCAGACTGTAGAAATGCGATCTTAAAAATGGGAAAATTCTGAGTCGTAGATTATTCCACACCTTTGCCAGCTGGAGAGATACTAGAATAGCCAGCAAATTTAACTATTTAATCCATTTTAACATTACAATGTGAGCATGTTGACATCCCTGGGCTATATACAGATGCTTAGCTCGAACTAGTTGACTCCACCACTATGATTTTTCTATATATGCAATAGCACCAAAAAGCAATAAAAATGTTAATAAGGTAAATTAAGTGCAAGAAGTTAAATGATGCTGATATCATAACTTTATGTCAGCTATCTTCTGCATAACATTCCCACTAAGTTAAAGGAAGGAGGTGGCAAAAGCTATTCTCTGTTTATTTCAAGCACGACAGTTTTCGAAACCCAAACAATCTTCTCAGATAATGAATTCACAATGGGAAGTTAGGAATAAAATATTTTTCAGCCATCAGTGGTGTAGAAAATCTCTTGTTCAGATTTTAATTTTCTATTTTTTGTAGGCCTACTAAAAACAAAACAAAGCAAAGCAAACAAAAAAACCTTGTAATATACCCAGATGTATGCCAAATAGAAAATAGATTGGGTATGCAATGGTGATTGTAATCTGGCTTCTTTCTTATTCTGTGTTTCTCATGTATTTTCACTGGAGCTGGAGTGCGCTTGAATTGTCATATACCTAAATTGTAGGATTCAGTGAAACTGCTTGCATTGACATAATTCTCCTTTAGGTAAAGTCCTAGAGGATCAAAATGACAGGCAGAAATGCCATATCCCACTGCCACCTTCCCGTGCCTTTGCCCAAACTCACACAGGCCCAAAGGAATATATGAATATCAAAATGCTTCAAATGCTTGATTGTAAAGTTTAAGACAAGCTGCCTCTGATTTCTGGAAATGCAGAGCACCTCAATGGTCCCAAATGACTCGACTGAAGCTGTCTGAAAATGGAAATTCAAAAAAGAGAAAAAGGGAAAGGGGAAGGGGAAGGGGAAGGGGAAGGGGAAGGGGAAGGGGAAGGGGAAGGGGAAGGGGAAGGGGAAGGGGAAGGGGAAGGGGAAAGGGAAAAGGGAAAAGGGAAAAGGGAAAAGGGAAAGGAAAAGGGAAAGGAGGAGAGAACTGAAAACATCTCCTACTGAAAATGCTGGCTATGAACCCCAGGCTGCTTCTGTACTGTAGCCAGCTTTGCCATTTCACAGAAAAGCAACTGTCAGCTTCACTGGACAGAAGCAAAAATGATATTTTACAGCAATAAATGGCAAATTCCCTCTTTTGAACTTTACTCTAAAACATGCATTATTGTTCATTTAAGCACTGTGCACCTTGCACTGGGTAATTTTGTGGTTGTGCAACTAGGCTGCTTCGTTGTCAACATCAATACTTGCGTAAATGCTGTACGTACATAATGCAGTATGAAATGCTGTATCTACAGCTAAATCAGCTAAATTGCAATTATATATACATCCCAATGTTGCCTTTTTTTTTAATCTGTTCTTCACATCTTGAAACCCATGTTCCTTCCTTGTAGCTCTACACATGTTGCTGCACCTGATTTTATCAGTTTGCACGCTTAATATTCCTTCCCTGTAAGCATTTCCTGACCTGTGAGGGCACAGGGTTATCAGTACAGAGTTCAGCACAAAGACATGGTATTGACTGCCATCGCACTTTAATTTATTGGCTTTCAACTGCACTCGAGTGGTTCTCAAATAAGAATTAATTCCGGTTTATTTTTTAATGGTTGGAAGAGACTTGACTTCACGTTGATGATTTTTCTCCACCAGGCAGCAGCCTAGCAGGTCTTTGAATTGTTCTACCTTTATTTGACTTTCTTGCACCAAGCTTTTCTATACATGCCTGGCTCTAGCCTTGGCTCTGATTTTACTACCATACTACCATGCTTCTGCATTTTTCTGCTATACTTTGGCTCATCTGCCGTGGTATCCGAGGTGTATAGTTGCTGCATATGGTTTCTGGCTCATCACAGCCTCAGCTGCTGTCTTTCCCAATGTGTGTGACTTTTTGAGGGCTGGACCATCAACTCTATCTCAGTTTCTTGTCTTCTTTGCTGCATGAGGCTGCCAGCACAGCCTCATTATATCTTCTAGTTCTGTTTCCTTTTTATTACCTCTATTTCATATATTTCTGCTATTTTGGTATAGCTCTTCCTCTGTTCTTCTGGAATTTCCATCCCCTGGGACATTCAAAGCTTGCCCAGATAAGACTTTGAGCAACCTGATCCAAGACGACACAGGGTCAGATCCGAGACCTTCACGGGTCCCTTCCACCCTAACTAGTCTGTGACTTTCATAATGCTGCCAGGGGTGATTAAATGGAAAGCAGAATCTGGGTTGTCCATGTATCCGTGCTGGGTTATCCCTGAAATGGGCAGAGTGGCACCCAACTTTGCTCTGTATTTCCTTGACTTGCTTTCATATTGAAGTCTCGCCTATTTTTTTTTAACTTTGCCACCTACGACTTTTGTTGCATCGTGGATATTGAGATGAAGTCATCCTGTACTCAAGTTCCATGTATAGCTCCCCGTCTTTGCTATTTGGAGGCATTTCATTTGCTCAGATCTGCTTTTCTCAGCAAATGATTCACATTTCCCATGAACAGTCCTGCTTCTAATTAGAGATTTGTTAACATTTTCAAGGCTATTCCCAGATATCACAATTCTAACATAGCAGCGTCTACTCTTTTGCTTTTTATTCCATGCAAGAGAAAGTTTATGGAGCTCATAAACCATGATCCTACCCCACTGAGGACAAGAATCATCAAAACATATGCAATTCCTTACATTAGTGCCTCCCTAATTTCTCATCCTATTCCTTCCTTCCCCAATATAGGGTAGAAAATTCATAATTGTGAACTTATCATTTTTGTTGCCTCTACACACTCGGTGCTTTCATGTTGATGGCATGCCCAGTGACCCCGGTAGCAATACTGGTAGACTGTTTGTGTGTAAATCACATTTTCTTCCTCGGTTTGGGATCCACCAGACAGACTATGATCACTCGTCTTCTCTTACCTGGTTTCAGGTAATGGTATTTAAGGGCCTCCATGCCACACCGTGATACACTTGCTTTGTAGGGGGGCACTGGCAGAGATGCTGCAACTGAAGCTCCCTGTCAAAACTCGACAGACTGACTCTTCCTTTGCCTCCTCCAAATATTTATTTCCTACACCTGATATTGTCGTTGGTTTTAAGAAAGAACACTTTTATATGTATAACTTAAGAGATGTAAAAAGCTCAGACAGGACATGTTGGGGAGCAGAGATTCACAAATACATTTAGCTTCAGAATATTTGGATTAAGAAAAAAAATCCCTCTCATTTGGGAAGGTTTTTTTTTTTTTTTTTTTTTTTAATTGGACTAGCTTCACTGATGGATTTTTTAACACAGCCTGATAAATGATTTCACTGAGAAGTGCAAAAGGAGGGCAGCTTCTCATGGCATGAGGATGAAAATCAACAACTGAGGATAGCTGAAATTCTGGAATCACATTATCATCAGAGGAGTAATGAGGAACTCTCCTCTAAACAAAATTCTTATGTAAACCAGAGTGGATTACCAGCATGGCCACAGCTGCTCTTTTATTAACACATGTATCTGCAGTGGCAGAAATCAGAGTTACCCAGAACATTCCTGAAATTGATGTAATGCTTTAAAGGGCACAAGATAAGAACTGTAAGATATAATCAAAATCTTACCTATATCTGAAAGGACCTTACTTATTTTTACAGGACTTGATGTATTTCTTACTGTAATAATAGTTACTTTGCTGGAGGAAGATACACTACGTTGTTCTGCAATTTCTAAGTTAAATGTATGTCTTGAGTACTTCCATTAAAAATTAAATAAAAAAATTCAATTACAACTTTCTGCTATTTATCCCACTTTAATTTCATATAGATCATTCAACAGTAAACATGATTTACTGTAACAGATATATATATATATACATATATATGTATATAGTCATTTTCCTAATATCCCCAAATGATCAAGGAGACAAACTCTGTAATGGAGTTTACTACTTTCACTATCTGACTATCACATTGCGGTTTTATAGTTAGGGTTCATTTCACAAGTAGGGAGTGAAATAATATTACTTTTCAACAATATTTAGCAGCAGCAGTGGAACAATCACCACTGAACAGCTTAGTTTTTCTTTCATCAACAAGAAAATAAAACAAAATAACAGAAAAGAGCAATAAAAGTAGAGCTCAGCCTCATAAGGTAATTTAAGATGAGTATTTCTGGAGTAGTCAAGTAAAGTAAAATTTCTTCTACTGAAATTAAACAATGAAAACTGCGACTGCAGTACATTTCTGACTTAAATGCATTACTGAGGATACTTCGACTTTAAGTAAGATTCTCAAGACACAAATATAACTTTATATATATATATATATATAAAATATCTCTTTTTTTTTATTACCAATTATGATGAAAGATGGAGGGTGCCAAATTGTAGGTAAATACAGATAAATGAAGATTAAAGAAAAATTTAAACGTACTTTGGGCTTAAAACCAAATTCCAACATCTGTTTTCATACTTTTTTCTGCATTACTATTACACATCTCCCAAGTGGGTTTCCTCCTTTTTTTATTTTTTTTTCATTTTTTTTTATTTTTAAATTGTCTTTCTCGAGTCTGTTCTTTGCTTCTTCACATATTCCCTTTTCTCTCTGTCTTTTCTTCTCCCTGGCAGGTAATCATGGCCCAACCTACACAGCACAGTTGCCACCCTGCTCCATCTACTGGGATTACTGCCGCACGTGCTCCAGCACCCTGGGTCACACTGGAAAATAGATGAAGAGCACAGAAAATGACGGCCAGCGTGGTCCAAAGACTGCAGCTTATTATATGGCTAGATTTAACTGAAGTCCATGGTTTATTTTACAAAATGTGGATCACGTGCCAACATTGTTCCTCGTATTACCTGAGTTGCACAGCTTCTGAATACCTACGGATTTTCCAGAACATCCCAACCTGTTTTTCATCGTATTTGCATCAAACAAAAGTAAACGCAGATCATCAGCCTAATCTTACTGCTCAAAGAGCCACCCAGCCTAAGGATTTATGACTGAAAGGATATTACATGGGAAAGATAAACTGATGCAAGCCCTTCCTAGTTTTCACAACAGACCATGAACACCAGTTTGGTCAATAATGCATTTAATCCCTCAGTGCTATGCAGGCTGTTGTAAGATTAATTTTTGAAAGTCTTTCACAGTGTAACAAGGTCTTTAATTTATTTTCACTCTAGGCGTCAGAGCTAGCAGAAGCACAGGAATCCTGTTCTCCAGTTATTCTTTTAATATTGAGGCTTTTGCGGCCTGGTGGACAAGGCAGACCTCATGCCTATAACTTCTGCTTTTACATAAATTCACTATGCATTGAGCCCTGAAATGCTGACTTGGCGAATGTCTGTCCTTAGCACACACTAAATAAACACAGATCTCAACATTGGGCTCAGATTTACTTGCAGCAGCGACAGCTGAGTCAGCGTGTTGGGAGAGACGGGAATTTAAGATGTTTAGGCCTTAGGGCTGGCGGAGTGACCTGGTGGGTTTGCCCTGGAAGCTCTAATAGTGTCTCATGCATGGTAATGTGACACCGAGACCACATAAAAACCTCAAAAAGAACATGAACCTGGTGGTACTGAAGTTGGGAAGGCTTGTGAGGACTGACTGCAACCCCCCAACTTTAGATAAGGGGCCACGTCCTCCATCTGATAACCAACACCAAACTCCCTCCTCCATCTAATATCCAACACCAAACTTGCTCCTCTTTCAGTTGGGTGTGTGGAACACATACGTTCAATCACCCTAACACAAAATGACACAGAAATGAAGCAGTCAGTATGCCAATGCAGTATATATGTGACTGCTTTAAGTATGGGGCAATGTCAGGCAGCCATGTCCAAATGAAGATAGTGTCCATGGCTGCCTCTTTCTCAGGAGCAACAGGGTAAGGAAACACAGTTCCAGAAACTGTGCAACACCAGTATCTTGAAAGTGCTATCACTGTTTATCAAAGATATGGAAGAATTTTTTTATGATGAGGGTGGTGAGGCCCTGGCCCAGGCTGGATGGGGCTTTGGGCAGCCTGGGCTGGTGGGAATGGTTGGACTGGATGATTTTTAAAGGTCCCTTCCAACCCAAGCCATTCTATGTCTGTTTGGTATCACCAAACCCTCACATGGAACATATAAAAGGGTATTTGACAATGAGCTGCTAGTTTATAACTCATCTTGGGCTCCTCTTATGGATAAAGGTAGGTGCTATCAGGCCATTCAGAGCAGAAATCGTCTGCCCCAGGTGTTCTCAAATTTCTACCCTTTGGTGCTCTCCATGAATGCTTTTGTGCAATGCACCTTCTGTGCCTCCAAATGTAAAATAAGCAGCCTCCGTGAGTGTCCAAGGGTATTATTATACCAAAGCAGCCCATCTGCTCCGCATTCACACCCGGCGCTGTGCTGATTTGGAAGCCGAACAAATTACATCTGTGATGTGGCTGTGTGTCACTGAGCTAAACTGAGTACAGACCTGGTTCTGTGGTGTACCAGCACGGGATCCTTGGGGATGGACATCGCATATGGCACGGGAACAGGCGGTGTGCCACGAGCAGTGCCGTGGGGATGAAGGCTCTCATCACTAAAGCTGCCTCAAGACGCACCCCGCCGGTATGTTCAATGGGGCTTACTCATGGGTATGTAACAATTTGTGGTTTGATCTTTGATTAAAATAAAAGAGATTTCTATAGAGTAAATTAAGCACAATATAATGAATGCAAATCAATGTATATATTAAATTCTCTCCCTTTTACTGTGGAAGAATTACTTTGTTTTTCAATTATATTCTGAGCAGGTATTTTAAATCAACCATTTCAAGAAATGTGAGTGTAAGATACAGATGTGCAAACAACACTACCTTCCACCTGCCACATTTACCATCTGCAAAGTGATCCAATACACTTGCTAAAACTCATTCTATCCGAGCTGAAGCACACCTACAAAAACTCCACAGTCAGAAAATTAAGCATAGCAATTCTGTTTTCTTGAGTTACCAACAGATTTGAAAGGTTTTAAGCAGTTTTGGAAAATCAAGCCTGAATTGCATGGAATATCTAGAAGAATACATGGTAAGATCATAGCAAAGAAAAGAGTGCAGGCATCTTCTTGCTGTGATGCATGCATATGTGCTTGTTTAATAACTCCAAGAGTTATTCCGACTCCAGCACCCTTCAGCCCCTGACCCATTACGCCACTCCATGGGATGTAAAAGCCATACACTCAGGCACACGTTGGCCCATAGATCCTCCTAGTGGTAAGCAGAACTGCTTTGGAAACCCCATCTGCTGGGAGGTCAAGACTTCATTATGAGAACCAGTAAACGAGAGATTAAAATGGAATCTGGCCAATTTAGCACATCTGCCATGGAGGAACATCAAGCACCGGTGCTTTCAGGGGAGTCTAGTTATTAAATGAAGTTTCTCCAGAGGTATAAAGGGTAAGAAAGGCACGGCAGTGCCTCAGCTGCCTCTCACTAGGACAAATCTTCCTGATCCATCCTCCCTACAAATACCCTTGGATGTATTATAACTCTGTGCTCACTGAGGTGACTGTGCTCTCATGACTATCCCGTTAAGAAGCTGAGACATCACTAAGTCAAGCACAAACTTACTGGCACAACACTTGCTTACTTTAAGATCAGACCCAAAACACTTTTGACAAATTCTTCACTGTCATCCATACGGAAATGTATAGAAGTGTCCTGAGTTAGACCTACACTAAATAGAATTTGGAAAAATAACCCAAAAGGGTAAAATTTCCAACATGAACACAAATGATTTTGTATGCACTAAACTGTTGGCCAAGTACATGCATGCTGGTAAGCATCCGATGCTGCAAATGGTCTTTCTAGTAATTTATTATTTTTGTTAATAAGATTAAGAACTAAAACATATTTTTATTAGGGAACAAAATTTGACTGTATGTGTTTCTTTATCCCTGCTCTAACTACAAAAAGAAGGAATGCATATTTCATAGTTTTATTTCCTGGTGTTTGCATGCACCGGGTTCCCAATAAATGTAAGACTCAAGAGAACCCCCAAAATACCTCATCAGAAAAATATCTGAGTTGTTTGGTGAGATGAAGCCCAGTACAATTAATTTGAGTAATGACACCATGCCTTGAGAAAGACCATTATAACAGCCCACTGCAAGAGATAATCTGTTCTTTGTCAGAAAATGTTCTTTTTTTTTTCTTTTTTTTTTTTTTTTCCATGAACGTAAGTTTGGTACAATAATTCTCACATAAAGGTAAACCTAATTTTTTTTAGCATAAAAAAATAGCCAAAAATAGTGTATTTACAATTCTAAATCTTGCATCCTCAAGAAGCATAAAAGAAATACCCATTGGAAAGATGAAGAGGCTGAAAAAAGCTTTTTGCTCCCTCTCGTTAGAGTCCCATCATTATTAGCATTTTTAACAGAAAAAAAGAATCCTGGTATGGTACAAAAATTTCATGTCTGTAAATAGAGCAAGCAGAATGGTCGGCTTCAACTGCTCCAGGAATATTTTTTTTCCTTTCAACTCCAAGAGTTTCGTGGGCACATTGCTGTAGTTAAAGCTGAAGTCCACTAGGTGTCACCTACCACTACATTTCTACGGGGACTAGGGAAGTGCTGTCTCCTAAAATGTCTTGCATTAATATTTCTATGTATATTACCCCCTGTGTTAAGTTCTCAGAAGGTACCTATAAATTTCCATTCTATATATTCCTTTTGCCCATATGTTATTACAACCATTGTTGCTACTCTTAATTAAGATTATTCTGTAAGAAAAATGTACTTTCTTGAAAGTATTGAAGGCTGTCAACGTTCTCAGAAAAAAAAAACATATTTCTATATCCACATCCAGACTAGCTCCAAAGGAAAACAAAACCTGTTCCATGCCTTTTTCTGCAACATTCCTTATGCCCAAACTGTGCTATTTCTAGACAAATGCACCGTTTTTGAGAAACAGATAGAAATTATTGCATTCTCGTTATAATGCTACCCCTGAGGTAGTGATGAGGGCTTAAAAACGATGCATATTTCTACATGTACTGACAGTATCATCAGAACAGTGGTGCTGAGAGGTTTATATTCATTGCATAAGTAGGTGGAGCAAGTGGCTGGGAAAAAAATAAATAACAGCAGTCCAGAAACACCGAACCATTTGCTTCTAGCATTTTGACTTCTGAAAGGTACCTTAAGACAAGCTTTAAAACCCCTCTATGTAATTTATTTCTACTCTGGTCATTATTAAAGCAAATAAGATGTTCGGGTGAGATTTGAAAGCAACAAACAGCAAGGCAAATATGCTTTTCAGATATACGATGGAGTTTGTGTAGCAGCCAGTAAAGATAGTTATCATTACTGCTGTGGAAGGCATTGATACTGAAACGTGCTAAAAAATTCAATCACTTCTGTTTAAGATCTATAAACCCCACGTATAAGTACTGAAAGAAACTTGCTGTCAGAGCGCTCAGAAGGACAGGTCTGTCTACGCAAGAAATGGGGCCCCCAGGAAACTGCTGCGTTTAGAAGAGCAAATAAAAGCGGAAGGACATAATCCTATTAACAGCCACTACCTCTAGGAGAAACATCAAGGAGCTGCGAAGACTGAAGCTGCAGCGCAATTCTGGCCCCAAAACAAGTAGATGCCTTCCCTAATAATCAATTCATTAGGGTTAATTTAGAAAAGATAAATAACCATTAAAAAGCTAATAGTTTTGAAATAATTTCTCAGGTGGGAGTAATAGCCGGCCAACTGCTTTTAAGGTAGATATCTCTCAGTATATCAGTTACACAACATGATTCCTGTCGGAGGAGGTAGAAGAAAAAAATCAATTGTTTTCTGAAGAAACTGAGCTAATATTAACTTTTTATTCGCATTGTTGACATAAACCATGAAAATAAATGCATGCTGCAAATTAATTTTACTTTTGTTTAGTTTATTGTGCTTAAACATTTTACTATCTCAAAGATTTCATGTATTTTCTACCTCAATGAAACAACGTACTATTATGTAGTAATCATTTATCTGTGATAAGGAACCAGATGGTCCTAGTCAAGAATAATTTTCATTCCTTCTTATTGCATTATTTTTTAGGAACTGAAATGTGAGCTCTAATACATTTTTATACTCTAATACCAGTGGGGCTTTAATACTTTTTTATGTATTTCTTTATACTTGCACATATAATACTGTATTGTAATTTATATTGAAGGATACTATGCTACTAACTATACGCCATTGCGATATTATGTACTTGTATTAGGCCCAGAAGCTACAGATTTTAAAATGTGGATTTAAAATTCTACAAGATTCACAGTTACCTTCTTTTGCACAGAGTTCATTCTGCCCTTCATGGTTCATGCTACCGACTGGACACTGAATTTGTAGGGCATTTATGTCAGTATCACTCTTCTGTGATTAACTTACTCCTCTAACTTAGACACTGACTCAATTCTTGGCACATATTGTATGATTAAATTAGGAGGTATCTTGAATAGTGCTTTGTACAAGTGGTAGGCGCTTAAAATAAGAAAAAAAAAAAGAAAAGTAAATAAAATACAAAAAAAAAAAAAAGTGGGCAAAAAGCAAACTTGAAATCCTCAGGTTGAAATGTGAGCATCAGTAATAATGAACAAGCAAGCACAGATAACAAAGATGGAAAATATTCCACAAAGTTAAGCAGAATTTTCCCTGTGTCTGGATGAGATGGACCAGCCATGTGGATGGGAGAAGGCTTAACACCAAACACTGACTGGGTGCCTCAAGGCATATGGCCCTCACCAGGTCCCATCGGTGGGTATGGCAGGGCATAGGAGGACCCCTCTCCGCTGCCGATACACAAGCACAGCTGCTGTCACACTCATGGATCAGTTTATTGCCACCATGTAATCTGCAGCTATATTTCCCTGTGCCATTTCACAAACACACACACAAAAAAAAAAAAAGCCAAAATAGAAACTATTCCAAAGTTTCCAACTTCCAGGTGACTTCTGGGAATTACATTTAGAGAAGTCACTCAAAGTAACGGGGTGGGGGGGGACACAAGGAAGCTGTACCTGTACAGAATTCATTCCTTATTTTTTTTTTGTAACTTCATCCATGTAATCAAACAGTATTTAACTCACTGGAAAACATTTCCTTTATTATTAACAAAGATGGGGCAGCTGGGGACACCTTCTAAATGAGTCTCTATTGTATCTCTATTCCTATAGTTTCCCTTTACCTTCATGTAGTAACAATTTCCTTCATTTCAGTCTTAGTATTAAGAATGCCCATAAAATGTTGGTGTACTGAACAAATAACAGTGTCACACCATATATTTGTACTTCAAGTTTCATATGCTAAATTTGCAAATGAGTTTTCAAATGGCTTCTCTCAATAGTCCCTTAGTGAAAAGCTTTATATAGCCCACAGATTTTTAAGTATATGAATCAGCTTAAATTCCTAGTATTATGGAAAGCTTTTCCCCCTCACCTCCCATGTACAGTTATTTGTATTATTTCCGTACAAGTAGTGCTTTGCAAAAGATATGGCTGCTGAAAAGCACTTGCCATTGAACAAAGTAGCATTGTTACTCATCATTTTGGTAGGAGTAGCTAGGTCAGCCCTAAAAGCCACATTTGGTTTCCCACAGTAGTCCCGCACAAACCACTCAGGATGGGAAACCCACATCCTACGTAACAGCTGGTCTTGTACAGTTCCCCCTTCTCCCACTCAATCAGCTCACTATTAGCATTAACCAGAAACACTCACAACATCCTAAATATCTGGCCAGTTCCCAGGCAAAACCACAAAATACAGTGCTTCCCTCTGATCTTCGAGAGACGGTTGGAAATTTGGGGTCTGCAGACCACAGGCGGTCTCCAAAGAGACAAAGAGTCTGCAGTGAATTCGAGCAAACTGGTGAAATTCAAATTATGAGATAAATTTAATGCTCCCAGGTGAAAGGAGAAGGAAAGATTTGTTATACTGCAGCTTTGCTTTTCAAGCACTGCCCCACAAGTACAGACAGACTCACACCAGAGGCCATGTATTTTTGGGACAAAGTTGTTTGTCCAAAAAAAAAAAAAAACAACAAACCTCTAGTGCAGAGTATAATGGATTGGTTGTAAAATGGAGGAGAAAGTGCAATTTGAGCAATGGTTTTAATGAAGAAATGTCTCCACAAAACCTTGTGTCAACCAGATCCTGTGCTATTTTAACAAGCAACACTGAGGCCAAAAGCTGGAATAAAAGATGGAGCTTTACAAGGCGAGAATATTGTATCAACGTGAGACATTAATCTTGGATGGTGAAGATGTGCTTGTAGTTGGCGTTTCAGGCACATTGTGCACTGCCTACCCATGTAGTTGTCAAGCTGTAACAATTATTTACACCCCTTTCCTCTTCAGCCCCAGATCCTTCATCGATAAGGGCAAGAGTAGAGCAGATACCTAGACCAACAGGCTCACAACAAGAGACGAAGACTAATAATTGTTTTTGTAATTAAAAACGTGAGTCTTTGAAAGGTTAAAGCCCAGCTGTGTAATTACAGTGGGAATTAATAGAGTTTCTGATTTTTCATTAACGCTTTCCACATCCAGTGGCAGGGGCAAAATTATGAAATGTGTCTTGTGCTGAACAGCCCACTCTGCCAGCACTATAACCAGCCTCATCCCCCAAATCCTGCCAGCTCCAGTCGCTAAATAGTTCAAGCACTCATTACTTATGGGGCTTCGTCTTTACAACGATACCTAGATAATGACAGGTTTGGCCCAGGAACAAGCTCACAAAAAAAAAAAAAAAAAGACCATTTTTTCTGCAAATAAACACAGGGCAACATTTGCGAAGTTTCCAAACTATTTCGTTTTCTTGTGATGGAGAGGCTGTAATTGGGTGGGCTGTGCAAGCTCATTCTGTCTTCTGCTAGTTAAGCCACGGACATCCATCTTTCCACAAATAGCTCAAATTGCTCCCGTCTGCGCCGCGTGTTTTGTTGTCTCATTTTAACTGACCTATCATGCCATAAAGAGCGGAACGAGGCCTTCACATCTCTTAATTGGTGTCATTAGGAGTCCCTTCTTGTTCAGTATGAAAAGGACTAACACCTCCTCGAGAAGTGAAAGCCTTGCGTGCGACCTCTCAGATACGAAGTCAGAGGCTATGTTGATTAAATATAATTCTTCATTAGGAGACACGCAGCAGCCAGGACTGGCTTTTGAGCACACAGACATTTCTCCCCGAAGTTCAAACAAGCCCTAACAAAGTTTCCCTTGTGGTTTCCTTTCTCCTCACAGGCTGTGGCTCACTGCGTAGGGGAGCAGCAGCATTATTTCCACGTGACTCTGCAGACTCACTCACTTTGCCCGAATAAAATGCATTATTCCCGATAAATACCCACTGTCAGAAAGAATGTATTAGCTGAATGCTTTGAAACTTAAATTAACAAATGACCCGCAGGCAGGGGTGCCTCGCTGCGGTTTATGAAAACACACAAAGCACTATTAGACCGCTGTTATATTAAAGAGCCTCATAGAGCACTGAACAACTGAGGACATCCTGCTCCCTTTCTACCTTCACAAAAGTCTTTGTTCCTTTATCAATACTGCACGGTACGAGATGTTCTCGGTAAAACACCCTGCTTGCACAACACAGCACTCACATGCAGCGATGGACTACACGGAAGGGCATTAACAAAGCTGGGATCCAGTCCCTCGAGAGCTCCATCGCCGTCTACGAGCGGCATTTAACAAGGACATTATACTGCATGAATATCCCGTAATAAGGTCAGCTTTACTTGCCCAGGCCTGTTAACGAGGTAAGCTCATGCTGGCCAAAGTGGGGCGGCAGAAAGGATGCGCAAGAGGGCTGGCAGCTGGCTGCAGCCCCGATGGCTACGGCAAGAGCCTGCTCTGTGTGTGCCACGAGAGGTGGCCAAGCTGAGAACAGGCTCAGAGACACTCGGTGGCAGCACTGGAAAGGCCAAAATGTAAGACAAATTGCCTACCGCTAGGCAGATTTTAAAACATTTTGGCTTAGGCTTACATTCCCAGTTTTAGCTTTTACAGTAGGGAACAAAACAACGGCTGGAAAATCCTGTAATGTATTCAAGTACCTGATTAAATTGTACCACGTCGTGATTCTGTTGGACTTTCCAGGGCTGCTATCTGTTAATCAGGCACTTTATGGAACTCTTTCTTGGAAATGTATCGTACCTTGACGGCTGCTCAGTAATTCTCATTCCATAGGTGATGGGATTTGTACTCTATTTATTTCTGAATGCTTTTCAGAAACATATCAGGAGCCTGATTCATGACTATCTTACTAATTTGTATAACAAAAAAAAAAAAAGAAAAGAAAAAGAAAAAGAAAAAAGGCTGCAACATCATTTTTGGCAGCGTTTGGAAAAGGAAAGCTTTCTCTTGACTTCAAATGCTGCAAATAATAAAAGCAATCCAAGGTGTAATTTGCCCTCTGCCCAAAACTCTTGCAGTCACAGAAATTATATATGCTCAGTTAACAGCAGAATTTCACTCCTGGTTAATAAGTAAAAGCACTTATATAATCAATGAAATAAACAAGTTGTAGTACTTCTGAACCTCTTTTCGTCCAGGGCTATATTTTAACAGCTCTCCAGTTAAGACATGGTGAGATTGTCCTTGCTAAGGGTTTTTCTGTTTGTTTCTTCATTTCAATAATCATCTGATGGACCACAGACGTGGTGAAATCCTATATATCAAGGGGATTGCTGTTCTGTCTGGTCTTGTAAACTTCCTCCCTACTTCATTGCCCTGCAAATTTCCCAGATTTATTGATCAGAGATATCTCGATATAGAAAGATTCATTCCAAAGGAGAACACTACAACAGCATCACTCACTACCTAAGAACGTATGACTAGTCTTATTCCTAGCCACAACAGCTGCCCTGAAAGCATTTTCGGCATGTCCCTTGTGTAGGACACCTGCAGTTACAAAGCACTCGCTGCCAAAAGCTGCGGTCCTGCTCCTGTTAACATCAATGCAACATGATTTTGCAAACACCAATTCCAAATGTAACCCCCAAGAAGAGAGAGAACGATAATACTGTAACATTTTTCTCAGTTTTGTCCTAATGACACTTGGTGAATTATCTCTGGAGGGAGGCAGGTTAATATTAACAGGGTTCATACATCCATATACAGACCGAAAAACAGCTCCACTGAACAGCTTAAGTAGAATCGAAGCACTGATAACCCAGGTGCTTTTCCTGAGACGTTTTACAATCTTCAGATGGAATATTTTGGATATTTATTTTGATTGACAAAAAAGCAAAAGCCTTCAGATGGATAGACTCATCCCCGACATCTTGCAAACTTCAGATGAAATGCAAATAGCGTGTCTGTCTTCTGATCCAGTTTCACCTCCAGTTTTACTGCCGTCTATAGGAGGGAAAGAGTCTGATGGTGTGTGATGGTTGACAGAGATCTAGTTACCAGATTCAATACTTGGCTATCGCAGCTCAACAAACTCAGAATACAAATACACTCTTAAGCTGCAATAATAAACCCAGGGGAAAACTGATCGAGACTTCGTGAAATGTTAAGATCGAAGCCGTATAGGAAGGGTTCGTATCAACTTATTTCAAGTATTTAAATTACAAGGCTAGTCTAAAACAGTACAGGCACTGGAGATAGACAGGACCCCCAGCAGGCAGCTCAACTTATGTTTTAAGTAACTGAAGCATGTGGGATGAATCTTCCTTGAAAAGTGCTTTTTTTTTTTTTTTTTTTTTTTTTTTTTCCATTTACTTAAGAAAGCTGAGAATATACGACTATTTTCTAGAGAGACGAAGTTAGGTGGGATACATTATTCATCACCTTTCAAAGAAGCAGAGGCTTAATCATCAGGCCTAATGCAGGTGGAATTTTATGTCATATGTTATGCCAAAGGTCAGATTACACATAATCAAAATGGCCCTTTTGACTTTAAAATCTATAATGGTTTTAGATTAGGAACACCTCCTTTGAAGGCAATGTAGTTACAGGGACGGGGAACTGATGTGAGATGAAAGTCATTCATGACAACTCTGTTATATTTCTTTTTAATAATGGATGTCCATAAAGAACAGCTCAGTTCATTTTTAAATGACTGAACTTTTTGAAGCGATCTGCTAATGGCTCCAATGACATTGACAGAAGCTGAACAACATTTATCAGGTACATAAAGCTGAGAACATGGTCCTGTACCTCAGAGAAATTTATCCTAAGCTGTCCCATACTTGCTGACAACTTTAAAAATGCCCCCTTTTTTTTAACCCAATAAATATTAATACTGTCTCAAAAGACAGATTATATAAAATTCTTCCATTTACCAACAAATAAATATATTTTATCTGTACGGAATATTGTTTTTCGACTTGTGTCTGGAAATAATGCAAAAAAGCACTTTAATAAACATAACTGAGCTGGGGGTGGGGTAGGGGGAAGCTGAATAACCTCAGATTTATGTCCTTTTTAAATAAAGATTTTCTGACGAGGTTCTAATATTTTACCCTATTCAGTTTGGATATTTTCACTTGGATTTACCAGATGTATGCACCCAGATGGGCAGGAATGAGATATAACAGTATAAAGGACTGGAGTTTACTGGTAAGACCAGAATATAACAGCAAAATCAGCAAACATATTTTTCTTAAAACATGTACCATAAACCTTTCTTATTTCTTATCTTTGTGATGCTTGTTTAAATATGATTAAACAGAACAATAAAAGACTACTTTTTAAAAATGGCTAGAGGTCTCCATTGACAAAACAGAATGATGTACTTTATTAATATACTGACATTTTTATTAATACACTGACATAACAGAAACAAAATAATAAACCACAAGAGAAATGATTATTTAGCCTAGCTGTGAAGGGTACAGATGTTCTATGGATAGGAGAAACCAGATCTCATAGCTACAATTTTCTCTGAAGCATTGTTAATATAATTTCAATTCTCAATTTCTCTCTCCTTAATTTACTTTTCTGAAGACTACTAAGAAATAATTATAAAAACAATTTGTAGTATGAGAAGAACTTTGAAACGTAAAATTGAACAGGACCTCTAGACAGCCTGCAAAAGTTTTCTCAGGGATCATAAAACACTTCAAAAAAATTACAATTAAAGCCTAATTTCTGTGTGTAAAAGCTACAAGTAAATCTGACAGCAAGAAGAGATCATGTCAGTTTACAACCATCATTATTGTCCTGCTCCCTTTAACCACATGGGCTTCATTGAATGAGGCAGCTCCAAAATATAGACCAGGTAACTCGCTCCCAAAAATTCTTGTTAATTTGTTGTAACAGAGAAAAAATTCCTGCTGACCCCAAATTTGGTGACTTTAACATTCTTAAGCAGAAGAAATTAATGTCAGTAGGAGCACCATGTCTAGGTGAGACGAGTCTCCAATTGCTCAGAGGAAGGCAAAAAGAGCCAGAGAAATGCTGAAACTAATGAATGCAGAGGAGTGAAGTCTTAATAATACTGAAAGCCTTGGATTATGAGATAAATATAACATAAAAACATTTCAAATATTAGATATATCAAGAGCTTGGCTTTTCAAGAGAAACGTTCTCTGGAAACAAGACATTATCATAATCATTACTAGGAAAATAAGTAAAAAAAAAAAGCACATTATAGTAATTCCAAATCTGCTTGGATTTTGCTCCTGTTTCTCTATCATTTACTATCAAAATATTCTTACTCAATTGCCCAAATTAAGATTTTCAGGCTGTTCCTCTCCATATTTGATGTATTAAGTTAGAGATTTTAAGATACATCAACTGCATACAAGCGCAGCACCAGGCAAGGGTAAATGAACAAGATGTAATTAAGCTTTTTAAGGCACTTGAACGGCAGCACCACCATATCAGTATGATTTTACAATGGACTTTTTTTTTTTTTTTAACAGATTTGTATCCTGTTAAAATATCGAAGATGATTAATTTTCCAATGAGGGGAAGTTATGAACAGAATCCCACTGAGATCTGCTATGGGTCTTGGCTCATCTGTATATCCGTAATTGATCTAGGGCTGGTGAGCTAGTGAAAACTACTTATGATTCCAAAATGTCCAGCACAGTAAAATCTAATGACACTGTGAATGGTTGCAAGGAGCTGAGAAACAAACAAAACAACAGCGAAAAAAAATCAGCTGAAATTCAGAATTAAAATGCTTGTAGCAACACAATAGTATATTTAAAAATAAATAAATAAATAAACAATATTTTAGCCATTCACTCAGGAAAGAAATTTTGTGTCAGTTTGGGTTGTTCTCTAGAATCACAACTATAATATTCTTGGATGATAAAGAAGATAAACCAACAGAACTATTTTGAAAGGGCTGGGGAACAAGACACAGTTTCATCACGAAACTGTACAGATGTTGGATGCACCTGTACCTGCAATGCCACAAGTGAACCAACAAACAAGGATAAAGAAGTAACAGAAAAGAGTAATATAGTTGTGTATATATATATATATATATTCATTCAAAATGAGCTTTCTGAAGAAAAAAATAAGCAGACCTATGCATTTATAAACCTCATGGAAAAGGTGAATAGAGGGCAATTATTCACTGTTCTCATTATACAAGGCCTTGGGGACAAGTGCACTGAATGATTAGACAGAAGAAAATAAATACTTACTCTCATACAAACATTTGTCATATATATATCTTGGAGTCATATATAAAAGAACTGAAAAAGCAGTAAAACAAATTCAAGAATTATTATACAAGATGTCCCAGATGCAACTTCTATCTCAAAAATTCCTCGAGTCCAAAAGAGAAGGATCATTTATCACTTGTCCTGCTACAGTCTGTATTTGAGCTCCTGAGAAAAAGGTTTTGGCTTAGGCAGATATTTGGTCACCACTGATGTAACTAAGTTCTTAACCCATCGGAAACACCCCAAATTCTTAGCGCTCCGAAATCCCTTACTTTGAGTCCCCAGCACGCCCCAACATCTCAAAACTGCTCTCCACAAAGAGCCGATCATTCCACGATGTCCCCAAATTCTGGGTCATTCAAAACACTTCTTCCCAACCATCTGTCCAGTCTGATGAAGTGCATCCATCCTCAGACTCTCCACACAGCCCTGAGCTCTTTGCAAGCTCCTGCCTCACGTCCCTTAACTCAAAGAGCCCTTCCTGGCTGTTATGGCTCCTTCTGCTTGGTTTGCTGAGGCCCCAAATCATGCACCAACAGCCATTCTCTCTTGGCTACTTTTTGATGTTCAGTTCTCCTACAAGCTTTGCTGTCCCTGGAGAAGTAAAGCCATTGCACTCGCTACGAAAAAGATCAAAACCAAACAAAAACCCTCAGGCAGAAACCTGTTATCAAAAATTGACTTAACTATGGAAGAAAAAAAAAGGAAAAATATACGTATATAATGATATAAAGAAAAAAAAGGAAAAAAAAAAAAAAAAAAAAGCATGTATAGGTTGTTTCCATGCAGAAGAGGTTACACTGACTGATTTTCAGAACATTTCCTTTTCTTTTCAGTGCTCCATTTGGGGGGAAAAACATCCTGCGTCATTTACTAACACAAAATGCTCTTCTGAAGTGTGAATGCTTAGTATCCTTAACAATCAGGCAATTTATTCAGATGTCTAAAAATGGATATAATAGAAAATGATTTCCTTTCTGTCAGCTTTAAAAAAATAGGACACTGAGAGTCAATGGTTTCTGTACTGTTGTATCTTATCTTAGAAAGGCTTAAAAAAACCTTGAGAATGCCACAACAAGCCTGTAGATGGGTTAGACTTTTCTGTTAAAAATGCTTCTGTTCCCCAAGCGCATAAATAATTGCTGGGAGAAGGATCACGAGTCTCATCCAAAGTCAGTAGGAAGACTCCTACTGACACCATCATACCTGGACCAAGCCCAAGGTTTGTATTATTGCCTAATTTATTTTTATACCAGCATTGCAATTAGTTCCAACAAAAACGGAGTTTTCAAATGTTAAAGGTGAAAGAATAGGTTACGCTGCTATATCCATGGAAATTTTGAAACCGATGTGCTTCCAACATGCAGAACATCAATTCTGCTCTTCTAGCCCTGTCTACAACAAAATAAAAGTCCCAGTAGGTGTAAAAATTTTCTCATAATGCTGTCTCCTTTTCAATACATACAAGATAAAATGCACTCCCAAAACATATTTTCCTTCCGAAACTGGTAGTTAAGTAACAATTTCGCCACCTCTCCTCCTCCTTATTTAACTCCCATATCCCCTTTCTCTAGCTCTAAACATTTAAAGAGCTTCATACTGCTGCTGATTCCTGTTTGATTCAATTTGCAAGGCTGTTTATTTCTTGTGGTGGTTTGAGAAATAATCTATCAATGGAGCTCTCGGCTTCTCAATAGAGTATATGTGGGAACGTGTGCTATTTTCTTCAGGGGATCAATCAGATTTTTCATATGTCATCAATCAGATTTTTCATATGTCATTGCTTAAATCAGACTGGGGGGGATCCAAATCAATGGTACTGAAGTTCTTTGAGGAAGTTTCTTCCTGCAGTTAACAAAGAACTTTTGATAAACTTGGTTGTGGTTTAAGGTGGGAACCTTTTACTTACAACATAAAGCACCAGCAGATTAAAAACTAATCCAAAATGATGTACGTTCCTCTAGGGGTAATCACTAATTTTATATTCTGCACTTTTAAAACATGCCAGGGAAGAGCCGGTTCACAATACTTGATTCACAATACGTTCACAATACTTGATTACAGCTATAGAAACGTTGTGATAGAAAATTAGGAATTTTTTTCATCAGAGCCGAAATGATGGCAAAATCTCATTCACACAAATGCCATGTCAGCTAGCATCAAAAACCTTTTTTTTTTTTTTCTTACAGGATGTCTGATGCATCTGCTGGATTGGGATGCAGTAGTTGTTTTGAGACCCAGTGCTGGACATCATGAATTTCAGAGTGGAAGGTTGTCTGGGAGATGAAAGACTGCAGGAATAAAAGTTTAAGGGCAAGAGGGTGTGAACTCATCAATATTTTCACTTCTAGAGGATCTGAACCTTGGCCAGATTCTCCTGTAGAGTCACTGTATGGTCCTTAATGTAAACAGCACTTTTTTTTTTCCCCTTGCTCAGTGAAAAATGGTGGTAATTACATAAAACTGCACAGCTACCAAGAATTTAATTTTGTGCTTTAACAATACAGAAATTAGGCACCAGCACAGCTTCTCTAAATGAGATTCGCTTCATTTCCCTGTCTCCTAGACAGAATGCTCCCTCCTTCCAGAATAAAATACATGGAAAACTGCAATAGCCCAAGGGAATCCCCTCAGTGATGGATCCCCTGCAGAATATGGGCTCACAGAAAATAAAAAATAAAAAAACTGGGGGGGGGGTCAGCAGGCTGAAGGACATCTGATGCACATGCCTTTCCGCAACCCACCTAGTTTTTCTTCCTGTGTGGGCTTAAATAGAATAATTTTTCACCTTACCCTCAGTCTACTAATCCCTCCTAGGACTACGTTTCTTCAGCCGTGTCTCTGCTGGTGAACACAGCAAAATCTGAGCCCTGTGGACAGGCTTGGTGGGTAACGGCATTCTCTTTGTTTGAGAACAATTCGGGACTTGATCTGTCATGCTGGCACACCAAATTTCGCCATACTTAACTGCTAGGCACAGAAGTAGTAGAAGTATTTCAGAGGAAAAGGATTTGTAAGGAAGAACTTAAGCATCAGAATTTTTGCTGCTTTTCTTTTCTTTTCCTTTCTTTTTTTTTTTGAGTTTTGTCTCTTTTTAAAAAAAAACGATCAAAGCTACTATATTCCAAGTTCAAAAAAATAAAATCCTGATTTTACTACTGAACAAATCAAATAAAGGGGTGCATACCTAAATGTCAATACTGTACTGTACTTTAATTTATGGCTTCTCAATAAAATCATATGAAATGCCTCTTCTTCCACCTATAATTTATCTTGCAGAGGTTTCTTGTAATGAATATTAATGCCCTTTGCTGATCTGATGTCACTGATAGCAGAACTAATCCAAAACTGCAATAAATACCGATAATGTAATTCACAGAAAATAAGGCACAACACAAATAAGAAATGCTGTAAATCACTACAGAAAGCAAACGCAATCAGGTTCTTATCAAGGCGTGCATTTTAGCCCAGATCTAACAAAGCACTTCATTGTGTACGTACACAAGGCCCATCTGCACATTTTAGGTAAGAACAAAATTTTAACTGCTCTATCACATCAGAACCAAACTCCCAGAAATATTAATGGAAGAAATGACGGTCATTATTGTTAAAAAGTGACTTTGCTACAATCACCACTGGGTTGCACAGGAGATATCAAAGTATTTCCCTTAAGGTTATTTGGAACAGCCCAGGATTATGGCACCTCTCAGAGACTGTGCACATCACTCCAGCGGCCAAGCTACACCCACTTCTTGAGAGGAGAAACCTGAATAATAGATATCTGAGAGTACAGTCGCAATTGAAACCGATAACCATCCTGTCAAATCCAGCAGAAAAGGAACCTGAAGCCTCACGGGTTTTAGCAGAGAACCTCATTCTATCAGATGGAAAAAAAAAATAAAATCCATGAAGTAACCCATACTGCAGCTTTTTGAGGCACCGTGAGTTTGTGGTGTGTTTAAACTTTTTTTGAAGACTGTCATTGGTCCCCAGCTGTGACAACGTGAGTGCTGGAAGCAATCTTAAAAGCAGTGCTACTGCTTCTCCACCCACATGGAGGTTTATGGTTTTTTTTCAGACAGTCATGCCTGCCTCAGGTGCCAAACCCATTCGCTTTTTCTGTCGTTGAGCTTAGCATGATGCTTTAATTAATCCTGAGGTGGCAAGCATAAAAATACAGGGGTGTTTAACCTAGTGATGGAATTATAATGCAACTTATGTGAAACTTATCCCCCTTTTAAAATACCTAAGTGCAAATTATCAAGTAATTCCATGGATGACCTTATTTCAGTTATTTCTTTACTTACTTATGGGTTAAAAAGAGGGTAGACTGGAAAATTGATGAAGTTATAAAAATAAAAATCATCCTGACATTATCACAGTGTAAATATTGAGTAAGATCTGTAGTAGTTTAAAAGAAGATCACTTGCAAAGCCAGGCTCTTTCCACTTCCAATATTGGCAGTATTTAGCACATTGATTTCTGGAAGATGTAACAGTCTAAAAGAAATTTCACTTAAGCAAAGCTCTATCACAAAGAGCATAGTGTCTAATGAAGTGGGCATCAATGGTAGGGAAAAAAAGACCAGAAGCCAGTATGTGAGGCTAATTACACGTCCTACAGAAGCCAGTTGTATACCACAATGGAGTATTTTTAAGCAAACTTCCATTGCAAATAACATTTATGTATAAATAATAATGCATAAATACTAGCTACAACTATTTTGTACAGCAACATTAATACAGCTTGCACATCCGGGACGTAAATAAAATAATTCACTGCTTTTAATTTTACTACTTGTAAGACGAGACTTCTGGGCATATTTTATATAACTAAATTGTATAACTCACAAATAAAATTACAACATCACGTGCAGTCAGACCACAGGATGGAATGTGGGAACCAGCACCACAAGTACACTTACACTATGCACAAAAAAAACTGTGACCATATTAAAGATAGTGGTAAAACCTGAACATCAATGAGCATATTGCCTCCCATAATAGACATTTAAGAGTGCTTTACTGGAAACTATAATACTGTAACACCAGTTATAACTATAATATTGGTTGAAATCCATTCAAGGAGCAACCTAAAACTTTCCAAACCAAGGTAAGTATGTTTGGAGTATACTCTCCAAGGGTGAGAGGCAGAAAATGTTTAATTATCAAATTTTAAAACACGACAGTACAAGAAGGACCCTCATTTTGTAGGAAAATGGAATGAATGACCTAAAATGGCATTTCATTCATCAAGCAAAAAAAGTCAAGAGATGTAGTAAAATTATTGGCCAAATCGGAAATAATTCTCTGTAATAAAGTAAGAGTGAATAAGGAGTCCTCACGTCAACGTGGGATGGGTGTTCCCACAGAAGAGCACCAAAAGCTGAACATCCAGTACTAACATGAAGGTAGAGAAAGGGAAGGAGCACACCATTTATCCTACCTGATGTGAACCACCATAAAATTCTGCCTATAAACTGCATTAGAGTGGAAAGAGAAATGCGTATCCAGAGCTTTATGCTACCCACCCTAAGACAGGCATCTTAGTCAATAAAATCACCCTCTTGCCTCCCATTGCTGACAATATACAAGACATGCACATGCTTAATTTTAATCCTCTAAAGAGAGATGAAGTGCAGAGAGGGCAGAGCCCTGGCTGTGTACCTGGAACAGCCCAGCGCAGCTGAATCGGCACTGGCTGAAAATTAAGAAGAATAGTCTATGAACTGGATTTTGGTTATTTTTCCTTGAGCATCCAAAGAGAAACACATATAAATTTCATCCCTGCTTCACTCCTGAAATAACACAATTACAGGTTGCTCCTTTTTCAGGGTGAAATACCGGAGTTTGCCTCAAACATATGCAGTTGTCATTCTTTTGTTCATGCATAACAGAAAACAAGTATAGCTTTTTCTTACTATGCTGTGAACTCAACTGTCAAGCTTTGAAAGCTGGTCTAGAGTCATACTACTGAATGATGAAAATGCTGTGAAATGGTCACTTAGCACTGCTTGTGCTTGATTCAGTCTGTTAAAAAAAAATAAATTAACATTGGTTATGTGATCTAGATGAACTTCACTGTGTGCATGGCATGAATTAATGAATACATTTTTAGCTATTTAATGCTTTTCATTCTAGACCAGGCTTGTGAAAAACAGACCAATGTACCAGTGAAAAAAATAATGTACCACTGTTTTAAAATAAAGACCAGTTTTTAAACTAGTCCTTGCCAATAGTTTAACAGATTAACAGAACTGCATATTACTGGCTGCAACTCATTCATAGATACTTGGATAACCCTTGAAAAAAAATCTGCAGGGACAGCAAAGATCAAAAATTGAAGTAATTGCAGATGAGAACAACTCCTTCAAGCTGAACATATCAGTTCCCTTTCAATTCATACCCACAGCATCACAGACTCTAGATTTATTACTTTTACATTGCAAGTGGAGACTCTCTGGTCATCAGTGTATAAAGCCACTAACTTGTACACTTTAAGAATCTACAGAGCTATTTTCAAGATGACTCAGGGGATGTTTCAAATATCAATTTATATTTTTCCTGTTATTTATTAACTTATATTTTCTTAATTGTGGACTTATGCATATTGGACTATCTGCAAACCACATCCTAGGCCAGTCTGAAGATAAAATACATTGCTCCTGAAAGACTAATAAGGTATCAGTTAGTGAACTCTGCAGTGCTAACACATAGGGTGGACCCAGACTTTCTACCTGCTAATGCCTCCATTTGCTTTCCTTTCAGGTAATACAGCTAATTGAAACCTCCCAGATCTCCTACAAAATGGCAACAAACAGGAGAGAAAAAATAAACTGATTTTATTCATCTTTTATCCCTCTTTTTCCTACCATATCAATCAGTTCCACTAACACGAGCAATGGGATCCAAACGTTCTGAGATGGGCTGACATGGGACTACCTGGACCTACAACTGGCGTTAGCATTTTTATAGGTACTGCCTGCCACAGGAACGGTAAATATACAGGTGGTACGAATACAGAATTTCTCATTGCCTACAGAGGCAGTTACTTCAACAATGAAAGAAACCTGTAGCCACAATCTTCACTGTCTTATGGTAACTTTCCATAATCCAAATAATTCCACTGAATAAATAACGGTGGAATAAATACCAAAATTTGATTACAAAGTCAAAAATGTAGCAGTGGTAAATTGCATCCAATATTGTGTTTAGGAAGATACATAAATGAAGCTATTGCTTTAGGGCAGGAAATGTAATTTTCTTTGAGTATAGAGCACTTACCATCATAGGAACCAAATCTGCCTGATAAACATATATAGCCAAACAAAACAGTCTTTTCCAGTATATCTGAATACTTTTAATCAACTTCTTTATCTCAACTAAATATTTATTAACCAATTAAAATTTGAAACACGGGGCATGCAAACTTAACGTGGTAGGTCTGTATTTGCTGAATATGAATCCTATGCTTTTTGTAGCCTGCAAGGTTTGTGCATTCACATGTCATTGTGAACCCATTTGCAGGCTTCCATGTATGTACACAAACTTAAAAATTATCTACTTATCTCTAGAGAGAAACTATGAACCCATCTCTCTATGTAGTATTACCGCATAGGTAGGTGGGAGCAGCTCTTTAGACACCAGACTTCTGAAAATTCAGGGAAGTAGAAGAGACATCCTATTGGTTCTGCCCCTTATAAAAAAGCTATAAACAACCTTCACCCAGAGAACCCAACCAGAGAACCCAACCATGAGGTCCACACTCTTATGAGACAACTTCAGTAGTGCTGCTATGCACAGAAGAATTTCTTCTTCCTTTGCTAGAGGCTAGATTTAAGGGTAGAAAATCTAAATTCTAGTTTACTTAAGCCAAGATGGCAAAAGTCTTTTAAGTTCAATTTAGCTAATGAATTTGCCATTTGGGGATGAATTTTTTTCAGTCCAACAATGCTGACACGCACCTCGAAAACTGTGCTTGTAGTACTGGGCTTAGTCCAAATCCCATTAAAGTCAACTGAAATTTTGCAATTTAGATTCCCATATGGAAAATCAAAACTCACTTCCTTGGCTCTATGCTAGCCACCAAATTTTTCATTAACTCAATTTTGTCTTTTCCTGTGTCACCACAGATAATAGAAACAGTGTTTAAATACTGTAATACTACTGAAAGAATGAAATTTTAAATACATAAGTTTCTTTTGTAGGTTTATTTGTTTCTTTTGTTTTGTTTTTCCCTCTGCTACATCCAATTTTGCTGGTCTAGTCTGAACTTGATCCCGCTCATAGCTCTGAATGGCTCTGGCAATTATTGCTCTTATCTGATGATTTTATTTTTTTTTTATGCTAAGAGGAAATTCCTAAATTAATTCCTTAGTTTATTTGGGATCCATTTTCTCAGGTGACTTCTGCTGGTCCAAAGCTTTTTGGGCACATTTTGGCTCAGTCTCAGGAGAACTGAAATTCTGCTGGTGCTTTTCATCATCAAATTGTTATTGCTCAAGTTATTCAGTTATGTAAAGAACAAGTGTAAAATTAATGTGGCTTGATTTACAGACAGGATAATGAGCAGTAAACCAATGAATTATAATACAATAAAAACAACTGTCAGGTGATCCAACTCCCTGGCTAAGCAATTACCTGGGTTATACTTGAATTTCTGATCAATCTGCTAAACACTGCCACTTCCCAACATTTTTACTCACTACTTCATGACAGGATTATGAGATTCTGGAAGCCAGAGCGTTATCTTGTGAATGGTACAAAACACAATCAATACTTTACCAAGAAAGGAGGCACGAGTGACTCCATCATAGTGGCATTGTCCATGATTCATGGCATTCTCTCTTTACAATTCCCCCTTTTCCCCCCCAAATAGCCTCTATTACACCCAATAGTGCATATTCAAAAAAAAAAAAAACAAAAAACAAAAAAAAAATGCAAATCAGAAAAGAATCAGCTCTTCAAAAGTATATTTATTAGCCAGGTTAAAACAAACTTTATGCAGGGTTGATTCACAAATACATACAAAGGACAATCTATGTAAGAGCAGAGAACTCTTTCTATAATCTTTATCTTAATTCTGAAAACATACATAAATATATGGATGTACAGAGGGAGACAGAAGTGGAGAGAGAGAGAGAGATGAGCATACAAGTGTGAGCATCACACACAATCACTTGGCTCTGAGTACAATTCAGGGTTTTAATAGCACTATATGCTTTGGTTTCTAGAAACAGTAAGGTAGACATGAACACCCCATTCAAATCAATCCCATTACTCATAAGTTTAAAGACAAGCACATATTAAACACCTTGCTGAGTGATAAGAAACTAAAAATGCTTCTGGCACGACATATTCTTGGCCAAGTTCACATTGTCCATGATGCAACAATATATACAGGCCTCTGCCTCTGTGGTTTTAAACAACATGCGCAGTTATAAGTTTGATGCTAACCAATGCATTGAATATGCAATTCAAATTATCTCCTATCTCATATCTCATATCTCTTGCTTTTGTTTAATATTTCCTTCCTGTGCTTTCGATCCATCCCCCCCATTTCTACCTTGTAAAAAAATCCCTCGTACTTGCACCCTATCTGACTTAGCAGATTATATAGTGGGGAGATATAATCTTTACTGTTGTAAAGTTATTGAATATAAGAGCAATATATTCAGGGAGGCAACCTCAGAACAAACCAGTCCTGGAATGCACTTCTCGCAGCAACTTAACAGTTCTTTGCAAAGGAAACATTACTAGTGGGGCTCGAGGAATACATTGCCACTGAAAAGAAGCACAAGCACCATATCTTGCCACATAACATACAGAAACTCTCATACAAATAATACTTTTATTAAAAACAAACAAACAAACAAAAACCTAGACCATCAGGATTCAAAATTCAGAAATGGAATTAATGCTGCAGGCTTGAAGAAAATCACCCACCCATGGAAATCTGTTTCCTCTGGCACCCTCTAATGAAAAATAAAAAATAAAAAAATAGAAAATAATAATAATAGCAATAATAAAATAAAAAAAAAACACTATGAATTAAAAGCCCTCAAATCTATGCTAGAAACACAAAGTATGTTCAAAACTACTGTCCATTTCGTATACCCAAAATGGCTGACATTTTTATATCCAAGCAAGCTGCAGCATAATGCAACCCAACACAAGGCCGGATAGGTAACAGCAAAATCCCTTCTTATTAGGGTGAATAATATTTATCATACAGAAAAGGGTTCTTACGTTTTTAATCCCTGTAATATAAATATTCAAAGCAAATATAATTTTAAGCAGGCAATTAAGAGGAGGGTAAAAAAAACAAAACACACCCAACAAACACACACGCTTCAGAATGTCATTTGAAATAAATTTATCTCCATGTTAAAATGGAAACTTATTAAGTTTGCCAAGTGTTTTAATGAGACCTTCTTTTTAGAGCTAACACAGAATCAATGTCTGAAAGAAAGTCCAGCTCATCAGGCTGCAGCAGCAATACTTGCTGACTTACTTCGCCTTTAATAATTTATTGTCTTGACTTCTACTTCATATGAGTTGTCTTGTCTTAACAACAGTAAATACAGCCACAAAGCAATGAGAAATATCAGCAGGATGATGACACTAATTGTACTGTCTTGACTTGAATTGAAATTGCTGAACAGTAAATGAGATTACTAGCCTAAAGATAATCTTAATTTAAATGTGCAGCTGCATTTATCTCATCTCAGATGCAATTCTCTGAAGTGCTTAAAAAAAAAAAAAGAAAGAAAGAAAAGAAAAGAAAACAGGCAGACATCTAATAGAAACCTTTATTTCTGTAGGTTTTAAAGATAATGAAGTGCCCTCGTGTTTTGTTCTATTGTCGTATTTTATAACAATCTTTACTTTGCAGGTCAGAATAGAAAAATTGGGTGATTTCTTAAATTGTCATAACTTTTTCTGTCTTTCATACTCACATCGTATTTGTTTGTTTGTTTATAGACTTTTCTAACATGGAATATCTTTGAAAAATAGAAGAAGATCAAGCAATTAAAATGAAAGATGAAGATGAAATTTCACACGCTTGTGATGTGATTATGGATGGTCTGTCCTGGATCATATAATTTTTTTGTAAGCATTGAAAAGCATTAGAAAAACTCTATGAAAATGATTTAAAAATATTACTTAGTCTACCAATTATAAATAGCAGCTAATATGTCAGTTTTTTCTATTTATTACAAGATTATGTAGACAAGCTTGCTTAGAAGATTCACAAACAGAAATCATGCTTCCAACCTATTTGCATATACTTCTGTCCCCAAAATACATGAGATTTCTCTGAAAACGTTTGTTTGTTTGTTTGTTTTCTTTCTACAACTAGTTAATATATTGAAAACATGAAATTAGTAAGGGCTCCTATGTCCTGCCACATATTGCAGTTTAAGTGTTTGCAGAAACTTGCGGGGCAAGAGGGAGCATCTCAACTGGCACAATGCAAAGCCTCAAAATTAAAAAAAAAAAACAAACTCAAAGCCATATGAGACAATTCAGAATTGATGAAAATCTTGTTTTCAAGTTTTAAAATGAAGATTTTAACCAGGTTAGAGAGTCAACATCTTTGTGAAAATATCTCACACCTTCTTCAGGCTCTCTTCCAAATTTCCTATATCCTTATCACTGTGAAGTAATATTATTTACTATTATCTAGTAAAACTTATTATTATTTATTACTTCTCAGTAGTTAGGGTATATTTTCTGTACTTCAAAAGTCCTCAAGCACGTTTCTTTCCAGTGTAAATTGAATCAGGGCTGAGCGTAGCTCCATTTGGAGTGTAAAATGAGATTTTCAACTGCAAAGACTCTTGTATACAACGTAACTTGGAGCATATACGGTATATTAGAAGTTCTAAGTGGTCATCACTTCAGCTCTCTTTTCCCCACAAATGAATTCACACGTGAATTTTATGTCTGTTAATGCAATAATTCTGCTCACATGAAATATCAGTTTGAAGAGTAATAAACTAGGAGTGTTGTAATAAAACAAAAGGGTGTTGGAATTTGGCCAATTAGTAACTAAAACCACAATAGCACTTTAACCTAAGTATAGAGATATGCTTACAGCATATATATTCTGTATTCTGATAGATTCTAAAGTCCCTCTGCAGTTAATAGGGACAGGGCACTTCAAGGTCACTATAAAGTTATCTTCAAATACATGTGTAAAGCACATCGGCTGAACCACCCACTAAAAATTCCTGTTTTTCCCATTAACTACTGGAACATTAAGGCCAGTTCTGATGTAGGCTTCCCCATTGTGAAAGCTGAAAACAGAATGAGATGAGTCATGCTGCTTCTGCAAAGGTCAGCTGGCTGAGGCTTTTTGGAAGACCAGAAGACCGATAGCTGCTTTGGGGTTGGGCATCTAATAACCCTTGATACGTGAACTTCACTGGTATAGATGCATAAAATCCTCACAAGACGTCTTACGTCACCAACATACCCCATTATCCCTTTCCTGTTTTCAAAGCAAGAAACTACAAGCATTCTGGTGAATGTCTGGCTTCCTGTGAGACGTGTGTCTCCCAACAGGTTGCAATGCTGGTCATGCAGACTCAGCCACGGCAGAAGGTGGCCTCTTTCACTCCGCTATTGTTAGTGCTGTCAGAATACAAATACTGCCCTGCGTTTCCACATTTGAATGCTTTTGCATGTAGCTCTGTGTGCCTCAATATGCGGGTTTGTATTGATCTTCATTTGAAAAGCAATGCTTTTGCTAACTGATAATCTTTTATGCCTTCAAAATCCCAGGCTGGCATTTAACAACAGACTCCAGGAGACTATGGAAGTACTGAAATGTAAAGGTCAAGGACAAAACAGACACTTTCATGAATTGCAGCTCTCACATCATGTTCCTTACAAACATGTTTTTTGAATTTGCAAGATATGTTGGTGCTGAGCAGATGTAAGAAAACTGCCTTGGTTTGTCATCTGAATTACATTAAATAAAACATTTTTTTCCACCTAGCTCAGAATGCCTTACTGTTCTATCCATCCATGGTGCTGGCTTTGAATTTCCCATATCTCATAAGACATGCACACCAGTTCTGAAACATTTACTTTCTCACAACTCACAAAAAGCAAATGCAAACTACGTTTCATGTTGTGATAGAATGTCCCAAGATGGATGAATCAAAGTCTCCAGTGAAAAATACAGTTGTTTTCTATACCTTTGGTGGAAAAAGTGTTTGGAGGGTATATGAATGAAATCCATTTCTCCAAACTTACACAAACATTGAGATCAACTTGTCCCTTCTCCAATCACAAAAACAAAACAAAAGCAAAACACAACAAGAAAATAACTTATACGTAATAATAAAATCCAATCTATGTCTTCCCTCCCAGATGGATCCAGGTTCTATCCACAAGGATCAATCAACTTGCAGTCTAGATTTACTTTCTTTAAAAAACTGTTCCCTCTGGGTAGATGCAATTGCATGTGGCTAACAGCAAGCAGAACTCATATTTTACTAGAATAATATCCTGTTACTAACACTTGCTCCCTTGACATTTTTTTCTTGCAGAACATGCATTTATAAAGCAGAATCATTATTTTTAATTCTCCTACTAATATTATGATATCCAATGGCATGTTCTAAGTAAGTGCAAATAGTCTCTTAATTCAGCAGAATTATTATGCTGAATATATTATGCTGAGCATTATATAATTATTAATACTGGTGACTTTATTTTTCTATACATTCTCCACTTCTTTAATGACTGCATTAAAGTTGTTCTATTGGTTTTAAATCTGTAATTCTTCGAAAGCAATTCATATAGATATTATGAATTACACTTAATACTGACATAAGGGTAAGGAGATCTGTGTACACGTACTAAATAACAGGTCCACCATCATGCCATCTGTGGAATTAAATACAGGAAAACTTACACGTAGATGTAGTCATTTTTTTCTTTCCTCACACATTTCCAGTTTTCACTATATATTTCTATAGTCTACTCTTTTTTGCTCTCTTCTTTAAAGAAAAAAAAAAAACTATCAGTATAGCATTACATATTTAGAAGACTGCTTCCATTTAGAGATCTGGTTGGTGGTCCTTGAGTAATTCTTTCATGACTATTTGTAAAGATATACTTTACAGTGAATCAAGGATATGACTCACCTAATTAATAGGCATGAAGTGTCAAAATAAATAACTTAATTCAAAACATTTAGTCTTTCAAACTGACCTTCTTCTGTACCACCAACATCCACAGTTATGTTAACATATGAGGCAGCTGGGAGTTGCCAGAAAGACTAACAAACAGAAGGGTGGAGGAGGAGATGTAAAACAAAAACAAATCTGAAAATCTCTCCATTTCCTTGCAAAAAATAATTTCCAATAGAAACACTGGACAGCTGAATAACATTTTCTTTCAGGAAATGATGGAGGCTATATTGAACATTTTAGGTCGTTATGATTTCTGAGGATTTAAATATGAAATACGATCATATATATATATATCTTTATTAGTCTTCTGTTCCACTAATCACCTATCCTGTTTCTCTTCTTTACTTCTCCTGATGTGCTGTGTGCTTGTATGTTCCAAAACAATAATCTCTGTCATATCTAATTATTTTTTTCTATAGGAAATAGATGAAAAGGAGCCATTAATATTGTTAATTTACATATGATGACTAGAGCACAGACAGATTAAGGATTGGATTAATTTCATCTAAACATAGCCATGCAAAATTGATGTATCAAGCCTGAACTAATTATCTTGACTGTCTTTGCAAACAACCAAGGGGAAGGCCTTTCCAGGATTCCTCCCAGAAGTGAACTCCAGAATCCACTTCTGGAGAAAATTCAGCTGAATGCATGGGATCCTAAACAAGCTTAGATTTGACCCTTGCATTTCGGATCGTTAGAGTCTGGAGATGAATTCCACCCTCTGTGATGCTAAGGTGCTACTTACTTAAGAAGGTCCTAAGAGCTAAACAACATTGTCGTGGTACGGAAACAAAAAGCACCATGTCTTAAAAGATGTGTAGTACAAAATACAGATGAATCTTTCAGGAGGAGCTTGTGTTGCAGGAAATTAAATAAATAAACACCTAAAAACTGATTATTTTCCTTTTATTAACTCATAGAATTTCATCCACTATCATGCAATCATAACATAGGATGTGTGCTATGGAAATAACAGAGAACTAATAGTGTCCAAGTCAGCAAGCTTTGAAGTGAAGAAGAGGTAGACTAGGCTTTACAGAAACAGGACTTCATCTGCTCTTGGTCTACTGCAATATCCTCTCTGACACTTTGAATTATATGACTCTGATCCCGAAAAATTAAGGGGTGCTCTTTGGACAGTAAAGGCAAACTCCAAGAAAGAACACTGAAAATAGTATTACATGGATTTTTTTCCTTTCTTGCCTGAGGAAAAAGCCTCCATTGCACACAGCCTTCACAGCATCTATAAAAACACATGCATCCCTGGGGCTGCAAGGCAAGGTTCTTTTTTACCTCTCCCTTTACATCAAGTTTCTAGCACTGTTCTGCCACTGTTCTTTTTTTTTTTTTTCCCTCTCTCTCCAAGCTCACTCTTTTTTCCCTCAGTTTCTTAACCATGAACTAATGTAACAGCCTTTCCTTTTTATATTTTATTTTACAATCTACTTCTGTGGCTTCAAAAGCTCACCTGCCACTGGAGTTACTCTGAGTCAACAGGTCCTGACAAGAGACATGAGAAGGATCAAATGTTCCTCTACCATTTCTGTCTCTCTCGTATTTACCCTAGTTCATCCTCACCTACTTTATACGAGTGAAATGATCCATGAAAATATGTAATGTTTCCCCTGTTACACCCTAAGTTTTGATTGTATGGAAATCTTGTTTCCTCCACCTGTTATCATTCTCATGTCCTTGGTAACCCCATAGCAATGTCCTGTGGGCCTTCTTTTTATACGTCTTACATGGATTCTGTCCATATCTTGAGAATTTGTTCTGATTCCTCTTCTGTTCTGCATGCTAAACTCACCTGTCTTCTGCTGGGAGTAAAACAGCTTGACTACTACTAACAGCAAATTTACCACTCCCTATAAGACTTACCAGAAGAGAGTAACTATCTTACTAACATATGCACTATCTATTCTATGGAAACTAGTATGATTTTTATCACAATATATTTATGAAGAAAGAGAGCATCCCAACTTTCTTGGCAAGGAGCAGATTAAAGAATAAATAAAAAATGGAAGAGCAAAATCAAAAATGCAGGACTTAAAATGTCATAACACAGCTGAAAATACTATTTCAAGACTATCTCAGACTTCTGTGTGATCTTTTAGACTGCTTTAGCACTTGGGAATTTTGCCCGAGATCAGCTCTTCGCTCACTTCTCCTATCGCAGCAATGTTAAATAAAATCTCCCTAGCACCCTCTTCTTTCCCACTTTCCCGTTCAGCAGAGAATGGCACCTCCATGTTATTTAAATACCTGTGTGTATAGAAAGGAACATATTCACTACTGTGTCTTCAGTGATTGACTGCAGCAAAGGTAACAGTGGTACTTAGTGCATGCATGGGGTAGCCTAGCAGTGGTCAGTACTTACAAGAAGCCTCCAAGAGCAATCAAGGTTGTTGCAGAAATTGGTGGCGTTGACTTGAGATCACAGTAGACCTGCTTCTCTTCATGCTAACAGTAAACTAAAGGCTTGGCACGAACACCCACCTTACTGATACAGTGGTGAGCTATTACACAAACTACTATCAAATGACATAAAATCAACTTGACGTCAAAGAAGGTTGGCAAGTGTTGGCAATGAAGAAGGCAAGCGTTGCAAGAAAAAGAAGACAGAAATCCTGGTCTTGTAATTAAGACATAGCTGAAGAATAGACGTCTTGCATGACTTGGGACACGTCATTAGATTTTTCAGACATGGTTCTATCCAAGTTCGTTGTTATTCTACCTGATGGGACTATCTGTGTAGTAAGAAATGATTTAATGGAACTATCAGGAGAAAGTCTTCTTTCCTGTAGCCTAACTCTTCATATTTAAAGTTAGACTGATAAAATACCCTTTATTCATTGCCTAGTTAATGTTCTTCAGAGCAGAATTCTTTCTTTAGGATGTTGCAATGTCTACTTCAATGTGCCTCCAAAATGCTTCTGGTAATTCCATTAAAAATCCCTATTTTCACAACACTCTGATTTGTTTAATTATTTTTCCCTAACCAAATTTTTATCCAATATTCGTATTGGTCAATACTTCCATATTTTCCAAATGCTGTCATATCTTTTTGAAACTGCTACAACCTTTTAAAGGGTAGCTGCATTGTATCAATAACTAAAAAAAATATTGCAAATGAGATGCTTTCTATGCTTTGAAGGGAAGAGGGATGTATAAAACTCATCATTATTTTTTTAAAAAGTACATCTTAGGAGGCACATGGAGATATTCTTCTGTTGCTGTTTTAAACCTAAGAAGAAAAGAGAGAGGGAAAGACACAAAAAATAGGGGGGAAAGGAGAGGAAGACAATAACAAAGAGAAAGAGAAAGTTAAGTGAAATAAATATCATGAAAGTGGCAGAAAGTGGAAGGAAACTATGTTAATCTCCAAACCACTTCTGAAAGCAATGTAAAGTTCATTCAGGTTTTACTAGAATACCTTTTCTCAGTTTCTTTTTTCCCTTTTTGATTCCCTTCCATCTAGCTTCCATTTGTGTATGCTGGTGCAAACCAAACCGTTAAAATCCTAAGCTTTTCTTGTTTTGGAATATATGTCCTCACAACTTAATATTTCAACTTCAGTTTTCCATGATGACTTTAATTTCTTTCCCACGTCCTCTTGACAATTATCGGCAGATAAGAGAAAACAGTATCAATACCTTTATTAGGGTCATTTTACAAGTCCCATGCTATTCGCGTCCCCAGCTGTTTTCTTAATAACCCTAATACTTTTAAATTTACAATGCTACTTTGACTTTTATCCAAGAGTTAGCAGCTACCAAGGAGATGTCCTTAAGCTAACCTGTTTGCACTTGGCCAAATTATGTTTCACAAAATCATTATTTTCACTCTTTACTGTGAAGAATAAGAGCTTGCCAGAAGCATGCTGCTAAAACCTTTCAATTTCTAACCACAGCGAGCATCACACAATGTCTCCAGAATTATTTATTGATCTGCCACAGAGCAACACATATACAGCATAGACTAAACTTACGCTTTCTTCCATGGCCGTAATCCTCTGATACAGGATACACCCACCTTGCAAATAAGGAAATCATGAGGTCTGTAGTCTTCTACTAACTTCATTTAATTAGATTTTGCTTTTCAAAATAGCTATTGACGGACCAAAACCCCCAGACTCCACAAACAGGAAATAGAGCTATGCTTCTAATATAATGGAGCAGTGCCCCATCCAACAGAGTGATGTTGTAGAAGTTGTATGGAAATTGGAATTCTTATTTCAGAAAAGAATTCTCTGGAGATGCAGAGAACAGTATTTTTGAACAAATACCATATTACTCATCAAACAGCAATGCCACAGTTTTCTAGGAAAACTCAAGCTACCATTCACTTACCAAATACTTTCAGTCTCCCAGAGCTATCTGTAATGCTTTCACCATAAGCAAGCAGTGAAAAAGTGAATAGGGAGTTTGGGAAGTTGACATCACCAGAATTTACCCCAAAGTAAGATTTTTGATCCTAATATTTTCCCATGGAAAATGTTATACTGGGAAATTTCCAATCAATTTAGGTCATCCTCTTTTCAGGGGCTGAGCCCCTCTGGGAATCAAAGGGGAGACAGATCCAGAAGTCAACGTTCCTTCAGACCATACATCAGTATCAGAGGTAACTTGCACTCATGAGTTATCATTTTCAAAGCAGCCATCAGGAAGCCCAGTCTAGGTACCAAAAAAAGGCTGCACACCTTGATTAGGGCCATGCATTAAAAAAAAAAAAAAAAATCATACAACTTATTTAGCATCAGAACAAAAGGCAGGACCCTGAAGCTTACCCACAAGCTTTCTTTTCTTTTTCTTTTTGTCATCTTTCAACTACGGACAGCCTCATTCATTATATAACAGATTTATCTCACAGCATAAGTCACTGAGCAGTGGTTATGATCAAAGGCTTAAATATTGAAGTTTAATTGTAAGACATGTTATACTTTGACCAACACTATCATTTAACCTGAAAGCTTAAACCCTCCTGTTGTATTCAGCCATTCACTTCAGGAATTTCCTTTTTTAATTTTTATTTATTTACTTTTCCTTCCAGTTTCATCACATCTACTTTGCACAACCAATTCTTTGTCTCTAAACTTTGGTAGGGTAGGATAGTGACTACTTAACCTCCTGAGGTCGTTCCAGCTTGTATTTTATAATGACTGAATTTCTTTATATTATCTGTTCAACATAATCATTTTAAAAGTACTGTTCTAGTTTGGATCAGAAAAGCAGAACTATCTGACTACTGAAAACCAAAGATTTTTGGTTTATTCTCCTTAGAACATATTCTTCAAGCTTAACCAAGCAGTTTGCAAGAATCAAAAATTAAATGCAATTGCAGCCAATGTAAAACAGAGGAGAGAATGGAGATGGCTGCCATTTAAGTAGTAAACTCACCTAAACCACAAAATAGACAGACATTATTATTATTAAAGGTCAAAGGAAAAGACAACACGTTTAAAATAGTGTTAAGAAGTGAAGATGGGATATTCAGTTTTGCACTGATTTATGTTAGAAGTAAGCTATACCAGCTTAACAGTTGCATTCTTTCTGTTAGCAAAAGAACAAAAAAAAATGTAACAAAACCCAACAAAAAGCCGACGGACTGTTTCTGCGAAGCACATAGAATGAGATAGATGATTTACAAGCTTGAAATTCAGATCAGTGGAGGGTGTTTTTATATAGCTAGTGTAAAACTTTACAAATTATTGTTTAGTCAATTCTTTCTCCTACTGTGTACAATTTTTCAGCACCATATCTCTTTTCACTTCCTTCCTCCCACATAATAAATCAGAAATATTTTCTGGCATTTTCCAGCGACAACAGATGCAACTTACATTGCTTTCTGATAATGCTGAAAAGTACCTTAAGCAGTAAATATTCAGCTCCACTGCCAACCACTCTGTTTTTCTATTCTATCTATATATATTTATTCTTATATATATATGTATATATAAACTATGAATTTCCTCATATGCACACACATTTAGATATATCCATCTATTGTAACATAACAACCCTATTTTTAAATGTTTATTTCTGTGGTTATAAAATACAGACAATTAAAAAAAAAAAAAAAGACATTTTTAATTCAAGTATTAAAGGATCTTAATTTTTGGCATGAAGTCACCACCCACGTAAATTTATGGTCTGGAAACCTTTTCACACAGTCCCTCAGCCAGTTTGATCTGGGCTGCAAATTTTCACAGCCTGCCACCCCTCTCTGCAGCTCCTTATGAAGCTCCAGAAAAAAACCACAGGGGTTTCAGGCGCTGCTTTTCAGATGCAGCTCCAATCCATCTCTCACTGTAACTAAGATAGGTAAGCTGTGAAATCTAACCTCAAAGCCCCTTTTGCCTGTAAAAGTTGTTATTTTTGCAAGCAACTGGTGAACTTTTTTTTTTTTCCTTTTTTTTTTTTTCCTAAACTGTTGCTATTGGTATTTCAAAAATATAAAATTCATTTATACAGTTTGAGTGCCACAGTTGTATCACTGTTCCTAACAACTCACTAGGCACTGTACACTGGGGAACATGTAAAATCCATAGGAATTATTTCCATAAGATAAAATACACTGCAACCTCATAGCAAAGCTTAGTTAGGAGATACATATGAATATACAGGCATCTTGTCAGAAAATTTGATGCTAATTTTTTTAAGATTCTTTAGTAATCAAAATAAAGATTCTGATATACAAAACCAGTAAGCTTGGAAGATTTGGAAAAAGAAACAAAGTATAAAATGGGGTAAAAGCAGGATAATTTCTGCAATAAGTATCAAAACATTAAAATGTTATGAGGACCACAACTAATCTTAGCTATTAAAATAATTAAGAACTTATCTTTTCTTTTCTTTTCATTTTAAAAGTACCTTCTCATTTTAATATCAAAATGCCTTGGTAAAATAATTTCTAGTAAGTTCTGCTTATTGCAGTATTTTCCTTTCAGCTCCAGCACAACAGAAGAAAGGACAGGAGTTGTTAAGAGAAAGAATCAAGCACAAGAAATATTTGCTTAAAGAAAAGATGAAAAGAGGAAGAAATCTACAGACATTACACAAAGCACCCTTAGTTGTGATGAAATATCAGCATAATTTTAACCTATTAAGAAATATGAATAAACCTTTCGCCTGGAATCAGCAACATGCCCAGCATTCTTGGCAAAAGGACAAGACGCTAAAAGCTGACTCTTTCTTTTCTTTCCCAAGAAAAAGGAAGACACAGTAATTCTGAAAAGCAACAATTTGAATGTGACCCCATGACTGAGATGGCCATTTACAGTTTACTACCTTATTTATTTATTTATTCATTTATTTATTTATTTATTTTAACAGCACTATAGACTTTATACGTGGTTCAACCGAATGTTGTGAGTGGTAATGGAAATCCAGTCTGGGTTGAAAACTTCTTGGAAACACCATGTCCCAATGGACACGGCATTAGACGTGGTAAAATAACTTTGGGTATTACTGTCGTCTTCTGTGACTTTGAGTAAAATAACAGACAGTACTTAGCTTCTTTATCTGCAAAATTCAGTAGTGATATTTCTTATCCTTTGGCATGTATTTTGACATCTCTAGATAAAAGGCATAAAGGCAGATAAGTAATATTAAATTCTTTATTTGTGATGAATGCAATTATCTTCATCCACATAACTTTCTATGTTTTTTTTTTTTTATTTTATTTGAGTAGTTAGGTATGGAGAGAGTTACAAAATCAAACTTTATATTATGCTAAGTGATATTATTTTAGAAAAAGAAAGAATAAAGGATTATTATACTTGACAGTTCCAAGGGATAATTCATCCCATCACAAATTGGTATCTTAAAAAGTCTATGATCTTTTTTTCCTCTGTGTATCTCTCTATGTGACTATGATTATCTTAAATTAGGTGCCTAATTTTTACACAGTTGCAGTTAGCTGATAAGTACCTTACCCACACAAAAAGTCAGAATTTGGGGCTTAATCTCAAAGCTTAGGGGTTGTAAACCGTAAAAGTGCGGAAGTTTGTAGTATGCAATTTTTTGGCTAAACGCATTAAATAAGGAGTGTGAATTTTCTTTATTTTTCCAGTTCATTGATGTGATGATCTGGGGAGTTGGATTTTATCGCTGGTGTGTTACAAAATCGTATTTTTCACTGGAGGGGGATAAAAGCATAACAGAGATTATCATGCATCATCTTGATCTGCATATTGGAAGAGCTTATTGCCAATATTTTATTTTGGCTATGGATTTTGGCAACTAAGACACAACTAACTCTCTTAGTTGTCTTGAGGAGCTCATAATCATTGAGCCACTGCTTGAGGGACTTCTGCGGAACATCTGTGTCAGTCCTTTCTTCCTTATCAGGGGAACAAAAGTGCAAAAGAGAGATTGATGTAATTATTTTTTGGGTGAATCAAGCTGTTTTTAAAATTTCCCATTAATTTGTTTTAAATTAAAATTAAAATTTGTTTTCAGTTTAAAAAAAAAAAAAACACACACATTCCTTTTTTCTCTCTGCATTTCTATTTAACTTTAAAATCTTAAAGAATTCATGTGCATATAGTTAGCTGCTTAGCTACCTACAGAAATTCCTCACTATATAATACGAACTTCTTCCAGAAACAGAAAATAACAAGCATTCGAGTGAACAAACTGGATATAAAACCTGGGCACACATATATGCATATAAACTCTCTTATAAATAAGCCATAATTTCCCACTCATTTACAAATAAACATAATTGTCCATTCTTAGAGTTGTCTCCCCATTCCAGCTGAACAACTCAGCTACTCAAAATAACGAATACTTTCTAATATTGCTAATCTGGCTAGAGCCAATATTTGTTCTGCAGCAATAGTTTATATTGTTTTCTTCTCAACCATTTTTTAAACTGTTATAGAGACATTTTTGTATTAAAAAATAATGGATTTAAAAGTAATTCAACATTTATATTCTGATCACATTATCTATCGTATATCCGAAGGCAAGCATCCTGCTGATGGTGAAGGGCTAAAGGAAACAATACTGTTTATCTTGAATTAAAATGGCTAAACTGAAGCTGTTTGGGGCTGGAAGGAGCCTACTGCAGCCTTTACTGAGATGCAGTCAGGACACTGAAGCAAGCACCAAGCAGGTGACAACTGGAGGTGTAAGCACTGGCTGTTCGAGCACCCCAGGACTCAGCAGAGGACACACAATGTCTCACTACCACTCCCACCCCTCTCACTGTTCCCTAGGGTTGCACTGCTGATGGGGTTAAAGCAATTGCTGATGGAGTTTAAAACCTGTGCCTGCATCCTAACAACGCTGTGATAGTCCTGGCTTCCCTTTCCCTTCCCTGGGGGTCTTTGAGCAGTCAGGAAAGCTCTGGAAAAATCGTTCTGCTACGTGTAATTATACCCCTGCCAAGCCAGTACTAGTAAATAACCCAATCTCAGAGCTTCAGGGCGACTCTGTCTTTTAGGTACTGACCCTAAGCATTGGCAATCTATAAATCATAAGGGCACACACTCATACAGAGGAGAGCTGAATGATGAAATCAAACAGCACAGGTATTAAATGCCATATACCAATATCACAGATATCACTTTACATCTGTATAATGCACTGAAATGTATTATCATTATACACATATGCAGAAATAAATTTGCAGGTTATCTTGGATGGCCTAAGTGCTGAATGCAGTGCAATAAGCACATCCCTTCATCTCCTGGCTGCCCTCTTGCTGATGCAGCCCAGGGCACAGTTCTGGCTTTTTGGCTACAGGGATGTGCTGCTGACTCACGTTAAGTCTTTTCCTCAGCCTGCCTGCTGCTGCCACTAATGGAAGCCTACCCAAACAGAAGAAAATTAAATATTTGTTCTTCATCATCATCACCAACATCAGAAAGAAATCTACCTGAACAAGTGAGAGACTGGGAGGCCTTTGTCTAAGAAAAAGTAAATGCAGCTGCACTACATTTAGCTACATTACAGGAAAACATAAAACAAGGACAATTCCCAGAAGAAAATAGTGCTGGTCCCTACATCTGAATCATTTCGTGGACTAACACAATAACCAGTAATTTGCATGACTCCATTTTAGCACCGAGGTTTTCAGACTGCTTGCCCTGGTAATTATTATCTGCCATTCAGATAGTTTGAACAGAAAAATTAACATAATCATAGTCCTAGCAAACCCAGTCAGTGCTACTAAAAAGTTAGAACTTTGCACCTTTATAGTTGTATTAATACATTTTAATTGCCAGGCACTCCACATTATCTGATTTTAGTCAATTATCCCCACTTGTTTTCAATACTGCCTGTAATTTCTATTTTTGCATTTCTAATATACCACCAAACATCTTGAAAAAGTAAAAAGCTAGGTATTCACACAAATCAAAATAATTAAAAAAATAAAAATGTTAAGCCTATTAAAGTAAAACTATTTAAAGGTATGTTTTAAATATAAGCCTGTCTTGGACATTTCAGTGGCCTGTTTTCTCCCACACAGTCTATATTTTTGCAATTCTTTTACATAGGTATAAAAGTGAATCTGAGAGACTCCACTTCAGAAATTGTAATGTCCCCCTATTGCTGCTGGGTTTTTCTCCACCAAAAAGATTTGCAGCCTTCTACAATGTTTAAAGTCATGTATAGCTTTATCATCCAGCCAAGCAAATAATCAGAATTTGGCTGGACAGCAAAGTCATTTTTCAAATCCTGCAGCTACCTGCCTCAGAAAGATGATCGGGCCTGGAGACTTCATTTTAATTAGTCTCTCTTCTCCCTCAGGCTGATCTTCCCTTGATTCAAAGAGGGTCAGGAACTGACCTCATCCATGACTGCAGAGATTGTTTGGAAATTCTAATAATAATTCACCTGAAGTTTGGATTAACAGCCTCAAATCTTCTCAAATGTCAACCATAGACTGTATTCAGTTAAGAAAACAAACAAACAAAAAAACAAAACACAATAACTTTCTTTTTTAAGCTATTCTTGCTCCATGAGACAAATCGTTTCTTACCCAATACGCGTGCTAGAAATGCTACAAATACACGCCTTCAAAAAAATTTGTTGATGAAAGTCAGCAATAATACAGTATTTCATATTGAAAGATACATCTGGTCTACCAAATCACGTTCCTCAGTTCACTTCAGTCATCTGATGATGATCCTTACCACACGTGCTTTACTTGATGATTAATAATGCTTATCACTTCCCAGTGAGCCTTATCTAACAATGGCCAATAGTCCACGGTGCGTACAGACCACGTTTTTGCCAGGAGCAAGCAATGATCCTCTACCAAAATAACACTTTTCTAGGTAAAAAGGTTGGATGGGGCTTTGGGCAACCTGGTCTAGTGGGAGGTATCCCTGCCCATGGCCGGGGGTTGGAACTAGGCGGTTTTTAAGGTCCTTTCTAGGACCAAAGCATTCTATGAAAAGAAAATAATGTTATGTGTAATCCAGCCCTGCGCCCGCGCTAACCAACTGAAACATCTCAAACTGTTAGCAACTCTTCCCCATCTTCCCCAAGACAGGTATCTTAAAGCCATAAAAAAATAAAATTATCTAATTAAACTTAAATTGATAAAATTAAGTTTCCAGTGGACAGCACTGATTTCTCAGCCATGCAGGTGGCAGAGAAAACAGCAAAGTTGTCCATCATTCCTTCAAGAAAGTAAAACTCTTCACTGCAGGACACAGCTTTTTATCGCTTAGCTTGAAACTACAGGGAGAAGAACAACCACAGAAAATAACAAAAAATGTCTATGCTCAGTAGACATATAAAGAAGTCTAAGGAATATGTAAACACGTAGATACACTGAGATAAAAACACAGATATAGGGAGATAAGGAAACATCTCTGGAGAAGAATGTCAAGAATATTAAACATTAATAATGCAAAGTCTATCTTACAGACAAAAGTATTTTTACTCTGAAAAAGGATTGAGGAAAAATAAATAGTTCATAGCAGCTGTTTGCCATATTAAAGTAAAAGAAAATGGTTGGAAAAATCTTCCAGCTAAATAAGCAAATTGAATACTGACATTCCTAGCATCAAAGAGAGTTCTTCCAACAGGTTCCCATGGTCTGTAGGCCACCTGATGCAAGCCTATGCTGTGCATTAGATGACAAAGAAAATCCATTTCACAATTCAGAGAAGAAAAAAAAAATCTGAATCTGGGAACAGCAATCAGAATGTAGCATTAACATCTCCCAGCGGTCACCTCCCCTCCCCTACCATATCTTCAACTATTATTATTTTGAAACACTTTACTGAAGAAAACTCTCTGGGCGACTCTAGCTGAACTGTTGTGTAAGCCAAGCTGGGAACCAGCTGGATCTGCACTTCTCATCGTCCTCTGGGCTGCTTTTCTGTGCCGATCTTCTAACCTGCATCCAGAATTTCAACAGTGGAGCTGCGCGTCAGAAAAGATTGCTGCTCTTCCACCTCTCTTTGGCACAAAAACCTATTTTTCATACCGACCCCCAAACCTGAATCCAGAATAATTTTATGGAAGTAAATAGCTTACTCAACCTGCCGATCGAGCATTTATCTTCTGGAGGCAGCTTAGGCGTTGGTGACTGGGAGCAAAGAGCTGCTCTCACGTTTCAGCTTTTCCTAGTAGCTGTGTAAATTATGATGAAGCTGTTTTCCAAGTCTTACTCTTTCATCTTTCAGCATAAGAAATTCTCATTTGAGAAGAGATTATTTTTGTTGTTTTTCTTAATCCAGACTCCTAAATTAAGTCCTCCTGCAGTTAGGTCTATTTTAAATTCTTTCTCATGTGTAATAGGATTTATCCACGTGAGAACGCTGTTTCAATTTAACCGATCACGATTTGATTTAGTTGAATGCAACCTTGCTTTATTTCCATTTACCTTGTTACAGTTTAAGTTAATGGGGAATTGACTGAAGAAGTGGCTGAGCTGCACAGACGCCAACAGCTGTAGTGATTTAAGAGGATCTCCAGCCGCTCTGTCTGTCCCTCTGCTAAATATTACTGCCCCTAGAAATTCGACAAAAGTGCTTAAGCCTTGGCCACCATGGCTGACATTTGTGTAGTGTTAATGCAAGTTCATCTTCACTCGTTTTCTCTGTTTACCTACTAGATTTGTGATAACCCCCAGCAAGGGACACCACAAAGCATAGACGCTGCCACATATAAAAGCGGCTCAAGCTGGCTGATCAGATCTGACACACCACACAGGGGACCTTCTAAAAACTGTCCTTCCACAGACATCAGAAAAGTACCTCGTATTTCTCAGTCTCTGTAATTTGTTACATATTTCACATATCACAACAGGTTTATCTACATGACTGCTCTGCTTGGATTCCTTGCTCTGAGGGAAACTCTGTGCCTTGTACCTGCCAAGTTCATTTTAGCTAATTCCAACCCCCAAAATGTTAACGGGTAAAAAACAATCCTAACTGAGGGATTCAATTCCTGATTCCAAAAATATGAAACAAACTTAGAGAAGAGAAGCATTTAGCACAATAAAACCTTAGAAAAGATCTCCCTTGCAAGATGCCAAATCGAATTCCTTTGTGAACTCTCCTGAAAGAGAAGGTGAGGGACACGCCATCCCTCAGCAGGCCGGCACCTTTCCAAACCAATCGTTAAAACAGACAAGGAAGAAGGTGACTACTGACTTAACACATCAAGTCCAGGACTGGTTTGTTTTGAGAAGTTCTGTGTACCTGGACACTTCTACGCTTTCGCACTCAAGACAGGAGACCAGAAACACGCTGGCTGGTTTCAAATTTTAGAATCGTCTTCCTGCCGTTCACAACATTTTCATGTTTGGTGGGGTGTTTTTATGAAATGAATGGGTATCTCTCCAAAGCTATCATTTCGCTGTCAGATCTCCCAAGACTATTCATGGCATCGTACAGGTGATCGCTTATGCATGCAAAGTACTTTTTTTTCCAAAGCCATCCTCCCACCAACATTTCAGGGCTCATGATGTCATAGCAACTACCTAAACTTCCAGAAAACAGATCTGCCTCAGAGCCCATCTGTCACAACTCCGTCTAAAATTACATTAGTGACTCTTTGGAGAAAACAAGGCTGAATATGAAGCTTGTATCATTAAAGAAAAAAAATATTTTCTGAACAGACACACTGAAACTGCTTGGGCAAACTTAGGGAAGCTGGAACGGAAGATCTAAAATATCTACAGATTTTTATATTAGCTCTAGAAATAGGTGACACTTGTGAAATGTAAATAGCTATCATGGTTAAAAATACTGTTAACCACTACCTACCAAAAGCTCCTGATACTACAGTAGACTTCATTGTTTTTGTTGGTGGACTTTTATTTTCTATGAAATTCTCTTTTTCCTTTAGATTTTTTTTCCATATATTACAAAAATACCTTCATGTAATTATGGGCATCTAATTGCTTTGGGGCTCCAGCATCATTTCACATTGTACCCTTGAAAACACTTGCTGCCTGAGGGCTATTATTCTTTAGGTTTTACAGAATTATTTATTGCCTAGAGTTTATTTTTTTAACTGATTAGCTGACAAAGCTATATTGTGCAGAAGGAAATAAAATCCCACTTCTGCTTTCACCTATTTGTTTTTAAAACAGAAGCTATTAAACTTTAATAAATGTGCTTTTACTGTAATTCTTCCTTTAAAAGTCAAAAAGCTAACCCAGAAATTCTGTAGAAGAATCTTAGCATCTATAACTTTTTTTTTTATCTTTCAGCACTGAACACAGTCTTATGTTACAATGCAGAAGTCCTTTATTTATTTATATTTTTTTCAGAACAAGATATACAAGACAGCAATATGTTGAAGGTAAGAGGCAAGAAAACTTATCTTATGTATCCCCACTCCAGGAAAAAAATAGTACTATCTGAAGGACTTCCAGCCTTTCTCTCATTGCATGGTATACAATAAATCAAGAGATAGCTCTGTCCAGGCCTTTTCCACTGATCACACTAGACTTGGAGTCACAGAAGACTTTGTTTTCCTGCTTTTCTCCATCATCTTGACAAGAAAGACGTTGCCTAAGGTTCTAGCCAAACTCTCTAACCAATAGCTCTGCACTCCTTCACTGATTATGGCATCTCAGCATAAGGTAAAATATCACATACCGCATGCATATCTGCATTGAATAAAAGCATAGTACAACAATGTCTGAGCTAGTGCAGAAGCTGGCATAGTTTGCTTGGGGTAGATAACTTCTGCTCCTTCAGCTGAAGGAGGGACCCTCTGGTTAGGGCCCATCTCCATAATCATAAGTAATATGGACAGGTTAATGACTTGTTCAGGACTTGCTGATTTAGAAGGTCTTTTCCAACCTAGATCATTATATGATTCTCTATATATACACACAAAGCCACGAATTTGATCTCCGGCATTGTCAAAAAGAAATGATAGGAACAATTGGAATTTATATCACAAAACAGTGAAGAAATCAAAGGATTTCTTAGACATGTCCATGCCTACAGATTCATCCTGTGAATAGATTGTTCCACGCCTCTCCTAGCCTACATACTCTGTTTGCTGGTCTTTACTCCCCTTGTTGCAAGCAGAATTAAAGATGGATTGCCAACACTCACAAAGAAGGAGACTGCCCACATATTTCTACTATGGCATGCTAAGTGGACTCTTAGGTAAAATGAAAATGGAAACTGTTTATGAACAATACCTACTGCAGTGCATAGCATACCACTGAGGAAAGTAAGTGCTGTTAATCTCTATAAAACAGAAAAGTGAACTGGAAATTTAACATGAAAGGCAAATTACAAAGAAAACTGACACAATTTCATGAGTGGCTAGAGGGAGGAAACAGTCTGGTTAGTGGATCGAAAGACTGACAGATGTTTCTTAGAAGTTTGAAGATGGACAGCACTACATAAATTCTTAATGCTGTTCAAAGGAATAAATCAATCATTTCCAAAGCAGTAAATATAGCATAAGGTATTTGGTTAGGTACATTTACTTGCCTACTAACTACTTCAAGTATTTTTATCATAACTTTTTCTACAGCTCATAGGCACACTGACACCAAAGACCAAACCCTAGCCCCATTCCCCAGAATAGCGGTGAGTCCTTATGTCCTCGCCAGCCTGATGGATCTGCACGCTCACAAAAGGCAACAAAATTCTGCAGAATTGCAAAAATTGTTGCCCAGAGAAGTTGTGGATGCCCCATCCCTGGAGGTGTTCAAGGCCAGGCTGGATGGGGCCTTGGCCAAGCTGATCTAGTAGGTGGTGTCCCTGCCCATGGCAGAGGGGGTGGAGTTTGATGATCTTTAAGGTCCCTTCCAACCCGAGCCATTCTATGATTCCATGATTCTATGATTCTAGGACACTTCCACCTCCCAACAACTGTCCTCTTCTATCAGGAGAATCGATCAATTAATCTGCCCTAATGTAGACTAAAGAAACATGAATATGGAGGTAGTAGGTATTTACAGGAGAGGACACCTGAAGAGAGAAGCAAGAATGGAAATGGTGTGTGACAAACAGGTTGCAAATGAATTCCTATTAATGAGCACGAACAGAGGAATCAGCTGGGGAAGATGTGTCCGAAAGGGTCTTATAATTAAGGGAGAAGAGGGGGATCATCTCATGGAAATCTCCAAGGCAAAATGCAGCCTGCATCTCTCACCACTGAATCCCTCTGTTCACTCCACAGGCATAGCAGTTTTGCTGCAATTCATCCAGGTCTGCAGCTGGGTGTAGAGAAAGAAAGGGGAAAGTAACAAGGAAGGAGGAGGATGGTCCCCATGTCTTGTCTTCCCACCTGCACCCCTGAACTGTTTCCCTAGAATGGTGAAAACTTACTCTGGACTACAGAGCATATGCATCTTTACATCTTTTTGTCAAAGGAGAAATAATTTGATCTGCAAAGAATTTAATTATGGTATCTCATAATTTGGTTTTCATGAATGCAGACAGAAAACAGATTAGACAATTATTTTTTTTTTATATAACCTTGATTTTGAGGGAACCAAAAAGAAAAAAAAAAAAAGAAAAAAAAAAAGAAATTCATTTCAAATGAGAAATTGAGGTTGAGGGGAAAATAATCACTACAAATCATCTTTTCTAATGTTCTGGTGCAGCATTTCAGCCATCTGCAAACCACCTCATAGCCTCCCACTAATCTGACTTTTCTAACACACTGCAGGTTGACATCTATTGGCATCAGACTTTAGAAATGCTTCAGTCAAGATCTGTATAATCCTCATAACTAAAATGTCTTTGTTCTGCTTTATGATCAAACATTTCTGAAAACACAGCTGCCACTCCCAGCAAGCATTCAAGATGCTCGCAGGTGAGTTAAGACACAATAAAAAGAACAGTAATCTAGCAAATCTCTTTGGAGAACATGTTGTTTATCACTGTGCCTGCAGACTCTTATCCTACAAGCTTACTGACAAGCATTTCTAGCAGATCATATACAAACATGAATGTAATTTGAAAAGTTTAGAGATGCACAGAAAAAGCAATCAGCAGCCTCGACAGGAAATTTCGGGGGGGGGGGGGGGGGGAATATTTTGTAAACATGAATGATTTGTAAGTCCTTCAACAGAGAACAGGGGGAACTGAAGATGCAATGACCTTTCCTACCCATCCTTCAAACAGCGGTTTTTAGAAACTTTTGTATTGCCCATAAAATTAGCTAGAAGATAAATCTCACTATGGTGATTTGCTCTTTATAAGTCCAAAGTCAGTGTTCTGAGTTCTCACTGTATAATTACTTCAATATAGATAAAGCATGAGTCATCTGTTCTAGTCTAACCTTTGCATTTAAATTTGAATTTTATTCTTGCTTATCTTTTTTCCTAAATTGATATTACTGTCTACTATGTTTATTAAAAACAACTTAAAGCCACAGTGCATGTCAAACTCTGCACTGAGGCACCATTTGTTGTGTTATTTTAATTAACATGTCTCAGGGAGATTACAATTCTAATCATTTCTATTAAGTATGTCATAGTTTTCTTTTTCTTAAATGTCAGATTTTGTTTCCCATTTCAAATTATGTCCCAATATCCAAGAGGCTTTCAGCAGATGCTCTGCACAGCTAGGTATGAAACTCGGAGGCTCTGTCTGGTTTTCCTGCACTGATTAGGCAGAATCCTTGAGCAGGTTCCCACAGTTACCCCTTCTGGACCTCTTCCTCCTCTCCCATCCTCAGTGAGACTAAAATGAAGAATTCATAAATAATATAGGTGGGAAAGAAAACACTGAGGGGTAACTATAGTACCTTCTAAAATCCAGGAAATACGTGCTTTGACAGAGAATGAGACCAGGAGGTGCCCCCCTCCCTCCAATTAATAAACTCATCCTAGAGCAGGACTGTATTCAAATGGAAATTAAAAAGACAGTTTCCCACATGTGGACTACAGTGACAGCACATTTTAGGGTTAAATGCTTGGCTTTCTCTGTGTGTTTTTACCCATGGCTTATCACAATCCTTCAAACACATCCTCGTGTAGTAAACCGAATCTCATCATACTCAAAGGGCTACAGGATGAGCTGCTGTGCACAGAGAACAGATTCAGTTAATACCTTGTTTAAGAGAATTTCTCACAAGGCTTGACCCCAGATATCTAACCGTGGCTCTAAGCCACTGAAAAAAAAAAAAAAAAAAAAAAAAAGAAGAAAATGAAACCACCTTTCTAGACTTTAGGAGGTTGTGGATATTTTGAAAGATTCCCTTTTCAACCCATTCTCTCCTTTTCAGGATATCCTATTAAAAATACATTAGGATATTTGAATGAGTCCAGAGGAGGGCAACAAAGCTGGTAAGAGGGCTGGAGGGCACGTCCTGTGAAGAGAGGCTGAGGACACTTGGGTTGCCCGGCGTGGAGGAGAGCAGGCCGAGAGGCCTCCCTGCAGCTCCCCGAGGAGGGGAAGTGCAGAGGGAGGCGCCGGCCTCCGCTCCCTGCTCGCCGATGGCAGGATGAATGGGGACGGCACGGAGCTGCGTCGGGGGAGGGTCAGGCTGGGCATGAGGAAAAATTGCCTTGCTGGGAGGGCTCAGACACTGAGACAAGTTCCTGGAGAGGTGGCTGATGCCCCCTGCCCGGCAGTGCTCAACAGGCCTTTGGTTGATGCCCTTATGAACACGCTTTAACTTTTGATTAGGCCTGAAGTGCTCAGGCAGTCGGACTCGATGATCCTTGAAAGTCCCTTCTGACTGAACTATTCTAGTTCAGTGACCCAACCACGTCAGCTATCAGTCTTCCCCAGCCATTAGAGAGCTACGTAGTAAGCTGATCTGGACAAATGAAACCACAGCAGCTCTTCAGTGTTTTGAATGGGATTCCCTTACTTCATCAGCTACTCCTCTCCTTCCCATGGCCAATGGATACGGGAAGAAGCGGTGAGAGCTCGGTGCTCGCTGCAACTGTCTGGCTGCTCGGCAGGTAGCTGAGTCTGGGGAAGGTTTAGGTTTTGCAAATCACTATCAGACAAAGCAGACAAAAGCATGTCAGTCTCAGAGACTCCCACACACCACGCTAAGACACTATACGAATAACTCATTTTTTTAATGTCCCTCTTTTTTTTTTTTGGATGTTCAAGGATGAGCGGTCCATTTACTATCATCCAGACAGTTCCCCAGTCTGACAGACTATGAGAGTGTTTAAGCTCCTAGTTTTCAGACAGTGGGATGCGCTGACAGGTGAAACTTCACTACTGCTAATTAAATTCATCAGTACTGTCTAGCTGTTGCTTTGGAAATCCAAACAAAACTAATTGACTCTAGATTGATTTTTTTTTCTTCAGTATAGGAAAAAAAAAAAAAAAAAGAAAAAGAAATCAGAAACAGTACATAGAAGTTTGGTTGTACAAGCCAATCTTAAGATATATTATGTAACTCAACCGCCAATATGTGAAAGTAGACCTTTATCTGCAGATTTTTGTTTGGTTCTTGTTTATAAGTGGGGGTCAGGATCTTTGAATGGAGAGGACCGAAGTGTTACCTATGAAAGAAAAATCCTGAAGTCTTTACACAAGCCCAGAGTGCTTTACCTCCTCTTAGTTGTGAAAAGCAAGAGAGAATACAAGGAAAAGCCTGCTATTGTGCCAGCAGATACACGTAAAGCCAAACAAGGTCATTTAAGGATCCATCTCAACTTTTTGTTCTTTCTCAAAAGCATGGTATCCAAGAGGATGGTTTCCATCCTCTTAATCCCTTCCCACACATTTTTGTTGAAAATCCTTTTTTTATTGTTTGCCAAATTAGCTGCAATATGTTGGTGCAGACAACTGGATTCATACAATTATTAGCAGGATTCTACACGTTTTCACAATTATTTTTCAGTGCTGTAGCTGTCTGCACAGATTTCCATATCACAGTAGGTATAACCCGGGCCCTGCTGCAATCAGCAAGAAAGTGCTCTCTCAGGTTCACCTGAGCAAGAGGTCACTATTTTGCAATTTTTAACACAAACATGGATTTTTTCACTCAGTGCCTGAGGGTTTTTTGTTTTGTTGCTGTTTGTTTGTTTCCTTTGCATTTGAGTGTAGTTTCCTTACCTTCCCCCTCCTGGTGGGGAAAAAAAAAAAAAAAAAAAAAGTGATTTGGGTTTGATTATCCATCAGCCCGTGTTCAGAAAGTACGTTTTGAAAATACAGCAAATGTAGGAATAAGGAGAGGCAAGAGCTCCTTTACCCTAAAAACGTAACAAGCAAGCACAAGAAAAAAAAAAAATCAGCTCAGCCATCAGCATTTCAAGCTTTTTTTTTTTTTTTTTAATGGACACTACAGTAACATTCACATTTTCAAGACCTACTCCAGTGGGGGGGGGAATGGAGGTTGTCTCCCAGTGTAGGGCAGTATTTCACCACCTCTGCTCACCAGACCAAGGTAAATAAAAACAAAAAGAGGTTCCTATCTGGGTCCATGTAGTGGAGATAAATGCCAGTCTTTTTAGAAATTGCAATCCCTTCTGGCTCAGCTATGTATAAGGAATGAGATTAATGCCTGAGCACAAATATTTCCTATCCCCTGCACTGAGCTGGGGTGGAGCAGGGACATCACCCTTCCCTGGCACCCTACTGCAACCCTAATGGGGCTGTGACAAAGTCTTGGAAATCCTGATGCCAGTTGATGCTGGCAGGATTGCAGAGGGCACTTGAAACAAAGCCGCAAATGCAGGATTTCACACACACATCTTCCCATCCTTGTTTGCCTTAAGTCCCATCGAACTGAAGTAGTTTAGCAAAATGGACGCTAATGATAATAACAATTAAAATAGTCTGATAATCTGTAAATCAAAATGCAATGCTGGCATTGCTTCTGCCTTCCGGGCAGCCAGTCTGGCTGGAAGAGTAGGGGAGTCCAGCACGTGGGATGGGAAGCAGGTAAATTTGGAAACCAGGTCTGCCCTCCTGGGAGCCGTGTTGCGTAAACATCCTTTAAGAATTCCTAACATCCCTTTCAGGCTCATGTGGGGATGTATTTTATAGGTGAAGGGCTCTCTCACAAAATTACATGCTGGCTTTAGGAACACACCTGTAGCAGTGATCTTACTGCAGAAACTTATAAGCACAACTTGGCCATAAGCCCTGTGGAGCTACTTAGCAAAGTAGCATTTAAAGCACTTCATGGGATTTGACAGCTTTCCCGCGATAACCTTCTTCACTGATCGAGGAGATGCAGAATGAATTTTTCTAAGAACTGGAGTCTCCCAGTTTTTGCCCAGACTTTGTTAAAAAACAGTGTAAGGAAATTCTTCAGATATGGCCAAGACGGAAACCTTGCACTTTGGAAGACGTTAGGATATATATACATACACATTAAAATAATAATAATAAAAAGCAGCTTTCAGTTCTATGCATTCAAGACAAATAACAAAGGAAGTATAAAGCAAATACTGTACAGGACCCTGTTTTGAATCAGTTGCTAGGAGAAGAGCTGAATGGGAACAAGGGAAAGGGAGAAGCTGAGGAAGAATCCATCCACGTAAATTGTTTTCAGTTTGCAGCCCTCAGTTAAGCCTTCACTGGACTTGTCCACACGAGTCTTTACCAAAGCTTGGAACGTGACAGGACTACAACACAGTGGGACTAATAAATAATAAGTATTTTGATTTTCTATGTCACTGCTGATCCTGAAACAGTTTCCAGATCGATGACACTGACCAGTACCTACAAGGTACACGTAGATCTTGGCACCATGTTAATACCGAGCAAATTCTTGCTAAGAAGAGTTAAAATGCTTCGCTAGGAGTTTCAGTGTTTGACAGAGACAGATAATTAGTAAGGTTTGCTGCTTTCCAGTATTTTGTCAAAGTATTCAAAATAATGTGATATGAAATGATTTTTTCTGTTTGTTTGCTTGGCAGCTACCCAGCGTTTATGTAGCAGGGTGGCTGCTGTGCTCAGTGCCGAATTGTCCCAACATATTATAATTGTACAATTTCATCTCCATACTACACAATCAGGCAAGGGAGAAAGATAACGTTTTTTTAATATTTGGTCTTTTCAACAAGTAAACAACCTGGAAGAGTGGATTTCAAATTTTGGTTGGGGATTAACATAGTAATGTTTGGAAAATTAGGGATATAATTATGTGAAGTCAATTACAATTTTCAATTACGTATTTCCTAAGGCTTTATATTAGCAATATTGGGCATCCTGAGCTGTAACTCCCTCAGTCTTTCGCAGCATCTGCAAACAAATAAACATCAAAAATGGGCCTCACTCAAGAAAAAAAAGATATAGGTGTTAAGAATTTTGCAAGTAAGCCGAAAATGAAAAAAAGAATTGTCTATCTGTTTCACAAAATATATAGGGTGGTCTTGGGGCTCCCAGCCATCCACAGCTTTCACTATTCCTGTGATAGCAAGAGAAAGCTGAGCAACCAGATATATTTTTTCGCTCCTAGGTCTGTTTATTTTAGGATTTAATTGCAATACAAAACAAAGTTACTGATTAATAAAATAAGTGTGCGGTTGTGTGCCTTTCTCAAATTTTATTCACAGTTTATAAGTAATAAAGAAGTGTGAGTCAATTAACTGTATTGAATGTAATCATAAACCCATAAATTCTTTTTACTGTATTGAGTTACTGCTTTGCATACTAATGGTTCATATTCATTTCCTTTTTTTTTTTTTTTTCCTGGAAGTTTTCTGTGCAACATGGTAATTACATCAATTGCAGCATTTTTTTTTAGCGGCTATGGCAAACAAGCCGTTATGAATTTTAAAAGAATCATTGTTTCCTTGCTTTAAAGAGACTCCCACATCCGTACAACCGAGCATCACATGCTTGAAGGCAGTACTGGAGGGAAATACCTGCTATTTACATGAGTGGAGAAGGTCAATTAAAATATTTTTCAGTATTAGTAGAGTCAATAATAAATAGAAAGACAAAGGAAAGGTGACAGTGGCTGGGGGAACAGATCCTCAGATACAGCACTGAGTCCAACTAGAGCATCGTACTTTAAGATAACTGCAGTCTTGTTGGAGAATGGACATAGGAAAACTACAAACACCTTGAAGAGATGCAGGGAACATGCCCAAGGAGAGAAGATTATTTGTTTTCTCTAAAGAAGAAAAAAAAAGGATGGATTGTTACACATTAGTCGAGTACAGCATGAGTAATGCCAAGCTCTGGAGGACTTCACCAGGCTAAAAGAGCATCTTTTAGAGATGAGCTCTATTTTATCCCGTCATTAAATGAGAAGAAGGGTCAGGGTGATTTCTTTAGGTGTACTGCAAACAGTTCCATGATGATTTAAAAGGAAGATGAAAGGGCAAATTTGAAACTGAAAAAAAAAAAAACCTTGAACAACTTCATCTGAATTTTTAAGATCTACAAAAGCTGATCACCTTTCATTACTAGGTTACATACACCATAATTTCCTACACACTCATTGCATGACTACATAACAAAAAGTATTTAAATTATGGGTGGCCACGGGAATTGCCATGTTTCTCAAGCAAGTTACTGACTACCCTTAGCACAACTCAGTCTCTATACTAATGACCAAACTCATTGTTAGTATTCTTTCTGCTTTCTGCTTTTCACTTATTACAGTCCAGTTTGGGAATATAAAATGTGCTTGATAAAATAAGAGTTTTCATCACTTACATACTGCCGGCTAGCAAAGCAGAACACAGAGAAAATGGCTATTTCTATTTCATATTGCTTAGTATCCATCACTTTAATGGAAATGAGATAAAGTAGATAATGATAATAAGAATAGTATTAGCAGCACATACATATATTACATATTTCTCAGAGGTACCATTGTTGTACCATTTACACTGTTAATATTAAAATGTCTCGAGCAGCACAATCCAATGTAACCAATACTATAAATATTACCTTTAATAAAAAGAGTTGAATGAGATTTTAACCTTGAATTTGATACAATGTTGAAAATAACTTTTATACTTATATGACCTAGCTCATGTGAATAGCTAAGTACTTTTTCCCTCAAATAAATCTTTCTCCAAAGTAAAACTTCCTTGGACTATTCTTAGCTGTAATATCTATTGCACATTAAGTGATCATAGACCTTTTCTGTACTTCTTGTAAGCGTAACTGAGAGGCAGAAATGTCGATTTAGATGAAGCCTTTGCAGGTAATATTAAATACAAAGAAACACTTTCAGAAATGTTCCATTTCAGGGTTATTTCATTAGAGAAAAGTGTTCAGGAAGGCTGCCCACATGTTCAGATATCCCAAGTCCAAGCAGAAATAGGATGTAAAATGTTTTTTGAATTAGAACACTTTGCAAAAGAAGAAGAAGAAAAAAAATTTTGGGATTCTTCCACGTAAGCGGAACCTGGACCACAGAAACACTGAGGTTGGAAGAGCCCTCAGGAAGTCCCCAGTCCAGCCTCAAAGCAGGGTCACCTACTGGAGATGAGGAGTAATTATTGAAGCTCATCCCATGTCTCTGTACCCTGGCAGGCCAAATACCGAGGGTGGAAATGTGCAGTGCACTCAGAGTGCAGCTCTGCGCACTGAGGCTGTGAACGAGCAGGTCTTCACCTTGCTCATCAAAAAGAGCATGTACTGTCATCTGAATCAGGCTGCTGCTATGACCATTTTGATAAAAAGATGGTTGGATCTGGAGTATAATATTTATAATTTGCAGTTAACCACATAACTATGGAGAGTCGTCATGTCTCCCTGCTCCCCCCCCCCCCTTTTTTTTAGCGTAAGATACCTTGATTTAATGTAGATAAGATAGGGCAGATCGTACCCTCAGATATTCATGCAGGCAGTCATGACTTTTGATTGTGCAGAAAAACTGGAATGAATCTTCAATGCAAAATTGGATGAAAATATCACACGTGAAGAAATGGATAACCGTGAGGAACCATGAGTGTTAAATATTAGACATGGGTTAGAAATTAAGAGTATGAAGCCCAACCTCTTAAACTAGGAACTATTGATATGAATTTGTTGTAAGTCAGGGAATCATCACGTGCAAATAGCAATGGAGGGAAGACCCATTACTCTAAATAAATATGATGTGCCTGTGAATAAGGGAAATGCAATACTGGGACTGTCAAGTGAGCACAGAGAGAAAATATTATTGATATTGTGTAAGGCAATAGTGAGTTTTCATCTGGAACACTGTGCACCTCAGTCATTTATATTCAAGAAAGAGGAATTTACATGAGCAGAGCAGGAAAAGGTGTTAGGAGGATGTGCTAGGATGCTGTTGTTGAAAAAGGCTGACAAAGCTGGGATTGTGTAGTTTTATCCAAAGGAAGGCTGCAAGGTGACTGTTCTGTTGAAAGATACCATGAAATGCACCTGTCCAGAGTAAGATGTATTTAAGTTGAAGGACAATGATGGCAGAAAATTAATGGGGTACAAATGGGCTGGGACTAAATACAATCTGAAAACTACAAAATTTCTGAAAATAACAAGACTGAGGTTCTGAAACAGCACTTCAGAAATAGCAGGGGAAAAATAAACCTTAATTATAGTGAGACCCTTCATAGGTACATAAGCAAGGCTAAAAGATCTGTTTGCAATAGCAGGAGTCTGGTCACAAGAAATGCAAGAACTTTCTTTTTGGCTTCTACTCCTTCTGTCATACATCACTATACAGGGATGCATCAATTGTTCATCAGTATGGGGCTTTCACTCCATATGCCAAGACACAAACTGCTATCTCCATGGCACAACAGGAGAAATAGGAAGTCCACTATTGAGAACACAGGTACTGTTTTATTTTTCATAAAATGCTATGATGGAGTGATATAGCAACCAGGAAAAAATAAAAAAAATAAAAATCAACTTCAGATCTCCCAAGAATGACATTAAAAAGTTAAGCAGCACTTAGACTTCTGTAGGATGTCATTTCTGCTCAGTGTAACTGTTAGATGCTTAATGCAGATAGATGGGCTAAGCAGACTCTGCGAAGACAAAATTTCCTCCTTTACATCCACTCTAAAAGCTTTTAAAATTTCTCTGTCAGGAACAATTTGACTGCGTATCAATTGCATTCCCCTACTACTGCAAAACTTATAATAAGGGAATATCATGGAGAAGAAAAAACACGTTTTGATAACTCTGACAGTAAAATGAAACACTGTCAATCTAATCGGCTGGAAAGCTGGGCTCGTACATTAACCTCACTTTGCTCATTAAAGTTCTCATTCAATTAAAATAGCAGCTGGGATACATCTGAGTGATACCACACCGTTGTGCTGCCAACAAGTTAATTACTGGTGTTTCACTGTTGACCTTAAGGATAACGGGATCTGGCACTCCAGAGTTTCACAAAGCATCCACATGGTTTATAATACAGATCAACTAACAAAATATAAACTGCTTATTTATACCCTTGGCACAAAGGATGTGCAGTGCCTATGGGTAACAAATGATTCAGACATTTCCCAGTTATTTTCAGTGTACAGTATGTGGTTTTATACATCTTTAGATATAGGATTTATGTAGATAAAATCACTGCTTTGAAAATGTAAGATATGGAATAGGTCTTACTGCATATTCTTCAATTTTTCCAAGTTGATTTTCTTTCATGAATTAGAGAAGAAGAAACACGAAGTTTATAACTTAGCCTGGAGTTCTTAAAAGAAAAGAAATCAGTTTTACCCATGACTGTATATCCTTATCAACATACTAAAAGGAGCATAATTGAATCATCTTCCATATATATCTGTAAGAACAATCAAACTGATCCCCAGGGTGAGAAGCACCATTTCCTAAATGCCTATATTCTATGCATTTGTAGAATTATAATTCTGCTCACATCAGTCTCCATTTCAGCTCATAGTTTTCATAATGCCCCTAATAAATAGTAATAGAGGTGGAGATTTCCAAAGGACAAACTGGTGGCTTTATCCTCAATTCACAATACCAGCTAAGCGAAAGCAAAAAATAAAAAAAAAATGCTAGACATGCAGGGAAGACTGGGAGCAGCTCCATTAAAGTCAATAGTTATACATAAAAATACATAAAACTGGGGAAAGAAGAATAACAAACGTCTTTAGATAATGTATGAGAATCACAGTATGAACCCTCAGCAGAGACACATTTACGAAGAGAAGGTAGTCAGGGATCCAATTTTTATCTTGCCATTCCAAGCTAAAGGGGGAAGGAATAAAAATTTCATAGCATCAGCATTGTCTGAAAACTCCTTTGTGCTTAAATACTATGCCCTGAACGACCTTAGAGCTGGAAGTATGAAAATTAGCATCACAATCCATTGCATCTAACGCATCCATTTGTGAATGGAGATTGTTACTTCACAGGACTGTTAATCTGGCATCTTCAATGACCAATGCATTGCTTAAAAAGAGAGGTCTTATCGGCCAAGGATAAAGTATTTGCATCATTTTTCGAAAGCCTTAAAAAGTGCTTAAAGGTTTAATAAAGTTGAACACATCTCCGATTTTCACCCCTGTATCAATTCAAATTAATAAGGGGGAAAAAAAAGCAAAGTTTTGTTTTGTGAAGATTTTATAAGAAGCTTTATTTTAAAGAGGTAGGATAAATTTGTAGGATAAATTTAAACAAGCAGGATTACTAATAGTGCTGATCTGAACTGCTTGTGTACTGATAAAAGAGACATCAGTGACATTTCTAAAACATGTATTTTGACATACCCTTCCACTTTCCTAGGAGCACATAAAAGGCTGTATTGCGTTTATTCAACAGAAAATCACTGTAAGCTTCTGGACAGGAATGCTGGGCTGGAGGAAGGGATCTACAGGGACACAGCAAACAAGAAGACTAATTTCCAAGCTTCTGCATTAAATTCCGCACTATGGCTTTTGAGACTTGTTTATAGAGTTATGATATTCTTGTGTAGTATTTTGGTATTAAAAAGGAAAAGAAAAAGAAAACATTTTGGAGATTAGAAAGCTTCACGGTGTATCTTGGCATGCTTTCTCCCAACAACAGGCAGTTATCACATGGCTCTGACAAGTTCAGTTTTACACCCTTATCTTGATAGAGGGTGGGACTTCTCTAAAACTGTAGACATGTCTCTAATGCAGATACAAGATGTCTACATCAGAGCTAACTGTCTAGGATCCCTTTACAGTCAGTAAGAGGAAATCTAAACTCCCAGGGTACAACATTTGGATCTCCAAAGTATCTCTAGGATACACAATAAAAGCGTTCACCTCCCTAAAACAAAAACTTATTTTCTCCTTTGTCTAGAGAGTGGGCCTAAGGTGAGAATCATCTCAGAGATGGATCTCGGGCAGAACAGCTTGCAGAGACGTAACTTCATGAACATAATGGGAGCGTCCTTTCTCTCCCAGTAGACAGCAGATGGCACTGATGAAAATTGCACCACTGCAAGTATGACTGTATCTGATTCCTGGATGAGTTTGTTCATGTGGCTGTAGAACTGCTTTGCTAATTAGGTGTTTTCTCCAAGAAAGGAGGGGAGAACATTCACGTTGCTAGCAATCATGTCCATTGCTCTTCCACAGTGTGCTTGGGTTGTGGTACTAGGACACCCTAATGAGTAGCATATTTTTCATTGGTATTCAGGAAGACTTTCAGTTATTAGGGAGAAGATGAACAGATTTTTACCACCTCGACAGTACTGCCAGATATTACAGAGAGTAAATACCATGATAAAATGAGGTTAAAAAAACCAAGATCTTTTATTTTAATGGATATCTTAGGTACCAAAAGGTTTTTAATCTTCAAATAGTAATCTTCTGTCCCCTTAATAACACATTTAAGGAGCTAAACGAAACATGTTTTAACATTACATGACTTCCCTGTTTTGTTCCATGGATATGATTTGACCTAAGACTTGGACAGCTTCTCTTTTTTTTTTTTTCTATTTTTTCCTCACGTATTTGTTTCCAGGGTCTTTCCCTGGGTGACCAGTAGCTGCATGGCTCTTCACTGTCAGGCAGTGTCACTGAAATGCTGAAAATGTGAGACCCCATAAACCTAAAGTCTGAGAGCAATGCAAAATCTTTTTGCTGGAGGAAAGCCAGGTTAGCAAAAAAAAAAAAACACTGCACCACATTGTCTCTTCTCCTCTTTGCAGACAACTACCCTGTCTGTATGCCAGCCCTGTTGTCTTCTCTCCATCCACCTGCTCCACCATTTCCCCTCAACAGAGAAGTTAGCACTGAGTTGACCTGCAAGAGGCACACCAGTGGCACAGAGGACCAGTTACACCAGAGCACCCCATGTAAAGGCCACAGGAGCACAACTCAAGGTGCAGGGACCCTGTTCCCATCTCTCTCTATTCGCCTTTGAATGATGCTGTACGAGTTGCGCCACCTCTCTGTTCTTCAGATTTCCATACAAAATTGAGATATTAATATACAATCTTTTGTGAAGTAATTTGAGTCTACAGCTGGAAAGCGATACTATTTCTTTTTCATCATTAAGCCTCCTGATTTTGGGACTTATTTTATTGACACTCTTCATTCTAAGTTTGTTGGTGGAGTTGGAGGGAATTAAAGAAGTTTGGCAGCATGCTGCACTGTAGTCCTGCTCACTGAGCCTTTAAGATATAGCTCCAATGTCTGGGAAACTCAAGGAGTGGTTACGTGGTACATCCAATTTGTTTTAACTTTTAACAAATACATTCCAGCTTTACGATGCTTCAGATTCTTATCAAATAGTTTTTTGCTTTTAAGCAAGATTTTTTTTAAATAATACATACACTGAATCAATAAAATGCCATCTTTTGCAGAATATTTTACACAGCTGTCACCTAGCAGTTAAAAATATTCAACAGATTCATAATGAACATCGTTGTCCCCAGCTGCGCTTTTGTTTTTTACATCCTTTCACACCTAATCCTCACCATCTGCACATTCAAGATTAGACATGATCCCTAGCGGACCTCGCAGCGGATGAGCCTCCAGCTCAGTGGTTCTGACAAATTTCCCTCATCACTCAAACCACGTCCCGTGCACCTACAACTACTTCATAGCATTAGAGAGGGAGGGACTCAGCTGAGTCAGAGAAATGCATTAATATTACTTTGCAATTGTTTAGTACCTGGGAGAATTATACTTTTAAATTACTCATAGATAGTTAGCATGCAAATGTTACGGGTTTTCCCCTTATTTTACATTTTTATAACAAAATTTTAGTGTCTGTTTATCTCCATATTGACAGTGCCAGACTTCTTATTGTATCAGATTTAGAATTTAAAATAGAAGTTTGATTGTTCACAAACAATCTGGGTACAAACTATGTAGAAATACCTTTTAAAGGTCAGCTCTAAAATGATCATTATGGTTTTGGCATTTTGTATATTTTTTTGCAATTATTTGAAATCTTAGCCCTAGAGCTATTTGCACAGATAAATATGCAACACAGTTAAAAAAGTCGAAATACTTAAGACAGTGGGTGCCACATAATTTGCCTTTGACATCATTCAAAGATGCTTTTACAGCTTTCATTAATATTGCAAAGTTAGCAGGAATATTCTTGGCTACAATGCTTTTGATGTCATGATTATCTCTGACTTTGAACCAAACAATAAGCTGACATATCTGCTAGCTTATTAAATGCTGTCTACTCTGATGTTTTTTATTAGTTTGCGAAGGAACAGATTCTAGAGTCATTTTTCATGTGAGAATTAAAGCCTGGAGTCCAGCATTAGTACCCACGGGATCTACATGACAGTCCAGTTATGTATCTACATTTGTATGCAGCAATTTCAGATCCAGAAATTTAGGCTTACCAAATCAGTATGTTTTTCTTACTGAACGTGTATAATTTAACCAAAACTGTACTGTTTTGGTCGCCACTACTGAGCCACTGTAGCTGGATGGGACTGCATGCTTTTAACTGGAGCAGAAAATGAGCATCAGCTCCCCTCAGCTCATGGCATGTTCCTCAACCCAGATACTTTGGGCTACGAGAATGGTTTTACACTCTGATTTACGACAAAGGACTAAATTCATTCAAGTGGTCACACGAAGCTAGGGAAGAAGGTGCTTGAATCTAGTACTGGCACACGGCTGAGGCACAGCTATGATGTGTACACGTGCACATGGCTCTGGGGGCTGGAAACACTCCTGCCCACTTCTGTTGAGATACAAGTCTTCTTGGGCTTTTCTACCGTTTATTATCTCTGCACTACAGTCTTGGGTACACCTTGAATGGGGAGCTAAACCTCAGTCTCCATCTTCAGAACAAGCTACTAGTTGAATAAGAAATAAAATGATGATTAAAAGAAAAGCCTATAGGAGTTGGTCTCCACCACAATGTAAAACTAAAAATATTTTTCAATCCTATGTAGCGACTCTCTTCCTTTACAAAAATCCTGGCTTTCAGAGATGTTTGAATATATGGGAAATACCAATTTCAAGCTACTGTATTTTCCTTGTTACTTTCAAAATAATGAATAGTTTTACACAAGAAAGAAAATATAGTAATTTTTGCCCCAGAAAAAAAAAAAAATCTGAAAAGCAATAAGCATGTTTATCTTCTATTGAAGTACAAGAATAATAGGTTTTAATGATGGCACTTCTGCTAATCTCATAACCCTTTCTCCCAGCTGACTGAAACAGGCTTTGTTCAATGAACCTCAATAAATTCAAACATCCGAGCAGCATAAGGTAGTGCCACTGCAACAACATACAGCATATCTAAACAGTACAAGTGCATACATTTTAGTAACCTTCAGTAGGTAATAGATTGGCTACATTTGCACTCCTCAACAGCAAAAGTTCTTTAAAACAAAACTGGCCTTTATAAAGAATATTCCAAAACAGACAGTGAGCACACTTAGCTTGGTGAAATGAAGTGCACGTTCCGCAATAGTATGTCCTCTAGTTCCATGTTACCGGTCTCAGTGGTTTCCCATGAGTTTTCTCATCCCTCGTGTTAGAAAACAACTGTCTTGCTCATCAATTTATTGAGTATATAAGATTCATTTCCAGGAACATGAAACATGGATGTCAAAAAGCTTGGATGTCAAAATCCCCAGCAAGAAGATTCCAGAAGATTCCTGGTACATAGGTCCAAAATTTAATACCTGTTGTCACAAGCGTGATTCTTATTATTCTTTGAAAAGCTACAAAAAATCGGTCAATTTATGATCATTTCCAAAGTTGGTGGGACATGACAACATTCAGTTGGGACATGACAACATCCAACCTGAGCAAACCTTTCTGCCTTCTGCAGTCCTGCAAGTCAAGTTAGAAATTGGTTCATGTAACATAACTGTAACTAGGTAGATGGTGCCACTGTGTTCACTCGAGTCTGTTGAACTCCAGGAACTGCTCTTGAGAGATGTCAAGGAAAAAAAAAACAACAAAAAAGAACACCTGAGGAACTTCCCAAGGACATAAAGGTGATGGGGAAAAGGAAGAGAGCTGGAAAGAGTCAGAAAGGAGAAAGAAACACAACTGAAGCGAAACTGAGCAGTACCAAAGGAGTAAATTCTAGTAGAAGGTGTCCCTGCCAATGTCAGGGGATTGGAATTAGAGGATCTTTAAGGTCCCTTCCAATCCAAATCATCCTGCAATCCTGTGGAATGTGTTGGGTAACAGAGGTGGAACTTTGCAGCTGATATGAAGTGAATGAGACAGGGTTTCTGCTGGGATAACAGCATATCAGAGTATAATTAAATATTTCCCATAATGAGTAGTCACAAGGGAGTAGCCATATGCAAAACTCGCATTTCCTCCTGACTGCTTGGCCTTGCGGCCCTAATAGTGCTCTTTTGAGAACTCCAAGTGTGTGTGTATTAAATGTAATTATACACACACACTTCACACCACACACCAATTTTCATATGGGCATATTAACATTCCTAACAAATTAATTAAGCCTAACGAGACACCTATAATTAGACCGCTAAGGTTTATTATTTCTGTTCTACCACTGGGGAAAAGGCCCAGTGAGATTAACTGTATTATCAAAGCAAATGAACCTCTAAATGGTGGTGGAAACACAAGCCAAAGACCCCGATTCCCAAACAAACAATGTTAAACTCTAAAGACTCTGTGCACGGGCAGAAAACAAATTTGCCTCTGTTTAGTTTTGAATGTGTCCTTTTCCAGCTGAAAAATTAATTCTACAATTAGATATTAACAGCAATAGTTAGGAATATTTTCTGTAAAAAAATTAATCAATCCTACATCTTTCTGAACTTTTGCTCTTAATTTTGTGGGTTTGCTTTCAGATGACTTTCAGCAACACTTAGTCCATTTGTATACGTCTCTGGGAGATGCAGGAACATTGCCCTTACTAAGCCACTGGTCTAATTAGAATAGAATAGTTCAGCTGGAAGAGACCTGAAAAGATCATCAAGTCCAACTGCATTTAATGAATTGAAATGCTTTTGCAGATTGACAAATACATTAGATAAATTACAGTTTCTTGCGTCTAACCATCCGATCAATTTAGACAGGAGCACATACATATATTGAAGCATCATCTGATTATTTTTAACCTTCAGCTATACATGACTTGATAACAAGGTAGTGAGATTTTAGGAAATGATTCCTCTTTTAGATCACAGATAAGTAAGTACTGAAACACTACTTTCAGGTGACCATCATTTTCACAGGCTATTTCTAACAATCATGGAAGAAAAAAAAAAAAAAAAAAAACAGGTTTTTGTTGTTGTTTTGTTTGTTTGTTTTAAGAAAAAAGCTATTTATAATACAAGTTTTAAGAGTCCAGTGGAACTGAAAGACCATTAGTCTAATCCAATGTGGCAGTAGCTATATTCCTAATGAAAAGATGCCACATAACGACCTACAGTCAAAGCCATTAGTACAAGTAATGACCAACTGGCCTCAAATCACATTTTCTTACTCTCTGTTTAATTGCAAAATCAGTGAACAACTGCAATTTGAGGTCATCGAGGTCCAGCTCCTCATAAAACCTCGACACAGGGGGCAAGGAGCGAGCCATAACCACTCCACCAGAAGCCGTCTCCCAACAGATCAACTTGCCTTTGCGTACAATTCAAGAACATGAAAGACAGTTGTCTTTTTAGGCTTAAAATCCCTTATTATCAATCTGCAGAACATAAAAGTACTTCATGGTTTGTTTGTTACATAAAAATAGTAACTAGATTGTGTTAGTGCCTTCTTTTTTTTTTTTTAAAGAAACAACAAAACACAAAGTGGGACAGGCCTCAGCGGGCAACTGGGTTCTGCTGATGCTCTTTGAAAAGGTCAAGTCTGTCAGCTTCCACTTTGGAAAAACCAGTGTAAGAAGCTCCTCTACAGCCTCACAAGACTCATCTGTGCACCAACCATACTCTGCAAGGGAATGGAAACCTCCTGTGCTTTTTGGGAATCTGCTGTGCTACCTTGAAACTGCAACTGGACTGAGCTCTTCTGCTTTTCTCTCCCTGACCTCTACAACCTTCCCACACATAAGCCCACCCTGCTCCTTCACATTTCTTTTTTTGGATTCCCCTGACTTCTGCCACGTTGGTGATGGCTCAGTGACTCTTTGGGCTGTATCAGTATTTCTTGCACAGGGGCCCGATACGATAAAACAGAATTACAGAATTAAGTGATGGGAATTTGAATTTCTACTCTAAGAAGATATGTCAGCAAGCTTTTTTTTTTTTCTTTTTTCCCCTATTCAGCATAACAAGTCTTTCTTTTTCCTGCTGCCAAAGCAGTAGGCACTCCCTAACCCCTCCATTGCTCTCCTACTGCCAGTACCTCTGCAGTTTTGAATTCTTGCTCTGCTACGAGAGCACTGAGAACAGCCTGGCTGGAGATGCAAACACCAGCAGCACCGGCAAACAAAATAATTTCTGACAAAATGCAAGTACAGGGTAACCTTGTCTAACACACCAGATAATGAATTTGGAATCAGCCTGTAAGCTACCTGAACCAAAGAAGAGCAAAGTTGGCCAAACAGTGATTAGTTACTACAATGTGTTCAAAATTTGTCAGATACACAGAAACCTTTTGGCAGATAATACTTCCTTCCACTCCTAAAAACAACAGGGAAAACAATATATATAAAGAAACAAAGGATTCTGTTTACTCAGCTCTCAAACCTGCGAGTTGAGCAGGAGTGCCTGGAAGCCCTCCAGTTTCTCTCCTGATCTACAGAGACACTCGGAAGGGCTCCAAAATTATCTGCAGACATAAAGAGTTACCAACTACTTACTCCCCAGACCTCTGCTCTATCTCTGTCCATAAATGGAATAGCTAAAGGCAGGCTAAATGGCAGACAAAAACATGAGAGTGAACAACTAGTGAATGTCGAATCAGTCAGACAAGAAATAGGTATGCTTTTTAAACAATGAGACTAATTAACCATTAGAAAAGTTTGCTAATGGTTATGCTAGATTCTGGATAATGGGCCACTTTAAAAGAAAGGAAAGATTTATTTCTGGAAGATGTACTCTACTTTGAATAGGAATTAAATGAGGGAAATTCATTGCTCTGTGTTATGCAGAGGTCAAAACAGATGATTGAAATGATACAACATCTCTAAATCTATGTCTGGTTTGGTTTTGTTTTGTTTTGTTTTGTTGCCAGGAATTCTATTTATTTGTTTCTGAAGGAGGATGGGAATTAATTAAAACTTTAGCAAATTTTACTTGTTTTGCACTTCAGTCTATAGCAATGGCAGCAAAGTAACACTTTTTTCATTAAGGGAACAAGGAAACATATTATACCAAGACTACGATGCCTTTATTAAGATGCATACTATTATTTAGAGCTAATTAATTAAAAATAAATTTAGCTAATTAAAGTAAAAGTAGCCTACATTTGGAAAAATGAATTCAACTGTTCATAAACCATTAAGTGTTGCAATTGCAAAAGGTAAAGTGATCTTTAACTTGATGTGATATCCAGTGATGTATTAGATAACATGGTCACAAGATGGAAACAGACAAAAATGGGGTAACCTAATTATGGAGTTAATATACGGTGACCTGTCTGATAATTACAAGATGTACCATATCATAGTGATGTCCCATTGAACTTGCACACAAAATAACACAGAATCCTAAATTCTGCTGCACACATACTTCCAAAATACACAAAAAAAGCATTTCTTTCAGAAGGCAAACAGATATATTTCACGGTGCTGAAGCTTTTTGCCTCTACCTTTGCTACCTGGGATACAAATGTTTTTAGGGTTGCTTTCATTTACACAGTTCTGAACACAGCCTTGTGGTACATATGGATGTTATATTATACAAAGGTCTCTAAAATATTTTTCCTGGCTTTCTGCATTCTTTTTGTGGAAAAGCAGAACCCAACAGGATCGTTGTTCTCCACTTGCTAATGAGCTTAGTTCTGAGCAATATTCTTTGTATTGATTTATTTTTTCATGCTTGAAACAGAAACCTTCCGGAGCTTAAGATTTACAATGTGCATGCCATTCTTCTCGCCTATCTCCCCTCATTTAATCTCCTTCTCACTTCCCTTTTTCTAGCTTACTTTATTCCATTGCAGCAGCTCCATTGCTTTTATTTATCCACTCTCCTTTCCTTCTTCTTTCCTCAGTTTCCGCAGCAATCCCCCTCCACCCAGCAGGCAGGTGCATGTGCAGACAGTGGGGCCAAACCTCTTGGTCAGAGTTTATCAATCACACGGAGAGAATATGAAAACGAGAGGGAGAAACATAACTGTACTATCGAGAATGAATAGAAACAACATGTTTTTAAGCTGCATGAAGATGCCTACACCACGAACAATAGCACGGTGAGTCACAGAACTGAAGAGTTTTCTTCAGAAGAGTTAATGTTGGAAATGAAAACCTTGACTCGCCAAAACAGAAAACCTTGACTTGCCAAAACAAACAAACAAAAGGCCCCACAAGGTGAATTTCTGCTATTTGGCTGAAATAGAGTAGGCAAATATATCAAGGAAGGGGAATTTAAATGTTCCCAGGTTTTCAGACCAAGCTTTCCTTCCATGACCTACAGCTTTGACTCTCCCTGCCTGAAAATTCAACTTCCAATGGCATTTTCTTCCGTCTCTCCCAGTTTAGTTGAGCTGTGAACCACCTGCTCTGCTGCTGCGGGGTGCAAGATGCTGATAACAATTTGACACCGCTTCCCGCTGTGCACTGAGCGCATTCCAGCCCTTGCTCCTGCTGATTGCAAACGGGGCTTAGGGATCTCTCAGATGCACGTTTATTTTGGTATCACAACACATGGCTATACTTATGCCTTGAAGGCCAGCAGTACCTATCTAGCAGTAAAAATCTCCGGAATATGCAACTCTGACAGACAGCACTAAAACCTAGGGTGGACAACTGATATCTCCTAAAATACAGAATTGCCTCCCAGCGGGGTTATGTTCATTGCATGTTAAATGCCTGTGTTGAAAAGGGCAGTAACATAGTTTTATCCTAAATCGTTTACAATCTGAAAGACAAGAAACAGACACACGCATGCACAATGTGACAGAAGATGCTGACTCCAGAAGCGTGTGATCAAATCACAATTGCAAATACGAACGGAAAATGAAATTATATTGATGTCAATTAGTCTTCATGTCTTCTAGCAAAAGTCCAGTGTCCTGAATGAGAGACCAGATCCACCAAGCAATGTCAGTATATCTAATTCTTATTTACTTATCTACTTCTACCTGCAGTAGTGTTTAAATAGCTTTGTGGACTCATGTTCAAATTCCTGGATTATGCGATATTCGAATAAATCCACATGAAAACTTTGGCTCGGTTTCTCTGGTGTACTTGACTGCAGCAACAGCTAACATCTCATTTGCACTACACAGCTATGTTCATCCTCCAATTATCACTAATGACCACCTTGCTTTATAAAAGATCAAGGGTGGTGAAGGTACATGAAATAAATATACCCGGAGGTGTAAAGAAGCTGGCTGAGAGGTACTGAAAAGCATATGGAAAAAGAAAGAAAAAAAAAAAGTTCATTTTTTCTGCCTTGTAGGGGGAAAAATTGAAGACAATAAAGAGAATACTAAAATTATTTTGTTTATGAAAAGAGTGGAAATACGCATGTGAAATACAGGGTTCACAGTGATAGTTTTTGCCTTCTTGTATTTCCAAATAAATCAACACTTGGGAGGTATTTGGGTGTGAGTCTCTTTTTTTTTTCTCCCCCAACCTCTACTTAAAAAAGACAGAATAAAAACCTCATTCACTGATTAATAACTAGAAACTTAAAGAGTTACCAGAATAAATGTGCTAAATATAGATACGAAATTAACTGCTAAAGCATAAAAAGGAGAGATTTTTCATCTTACTTTTCCCTTCACATTCACACATCCCTTTGCATGTGTGCTTGTACCCACAGAATATTTTTTTTTGAAGTGGGGTGTTACACTTTTGAATGCTCTTTCCCACTTTAACAAACATTTTTTTTTCCATGTCTGGGTCTACAGCAAAGAAAAAAAACATTAAAACCAGATCTATCCTTCCATGACCCGACTCAGCAAACATCACCCGATTAAGACAGCAACAAAAATGGTGACCTGCAAGAGAAGTCTGGCAAAAAAAAAAAAAAATACTAAGTGAAGGAAACCAGCTCACCTCCCACATCCCTTTATGATAAAAGCCTGAAAAAGTTCAACTGTCCACGAGGAACAGCATTTCTCTTTCCCGATGGGAGCTTCCCAAGAGCTGAAACTGCAGCCATCTCACGGCAGACACCACGCTAATACCCTGGCTTCAGATTTTGACATTAATGGCTTTCATTCAACTGATGATGGAGAAAATGCCTCATTTCTCCCCATCTCTCAAAAACATTTTAAGTTTCTCCAGTCATCCACAACTATACCACCTCCTATATGCCATTCTTACAATTTTGAAGGGAATTGGGAAAACTTCCAGTGTGGAGGAAGCAGCAAGGACTTGACTTACTTTATTTTATGCAAAACAAGCACAGAAAAATAAAAAATAAATAATAAAAAAAAACATAAAACCCAAAACAAAACACTTCCAATTAATTAGCAAGACACCATTATATGTCTTCACAGGTAGGAAACTGGGGATTGGACATGACTCTATCGAAGTCATGAGAGAAATCAAAAACCAGATGATTATTTTATAGAGAGCTGGAAGTAAGCACCTACAAAAAGACGTCATGGCATGTTGCATGCAGTAAACCAACCATTCCTGGGATGCGAGCTCCAAAGCTCAGCAGTAGATGTGTCCTCATAGCAAAGCAGCAGGAGCTGAGGCTGCCCCAAAATCCCAGCCTGTGCCCCAAGAGCAACCACACCAAGGGCTGCGCGACATGTCGTGGCTGTTGGGCCAGCCACCGCAGCTCTGTGGGTACCAAATTCATTGCTGGTACTGACACAAAACCAGCAGCCCCGAATTATCCTAACTGCTGTCTGGAGAACGTGCTGCACTCCTCCTAGTCAACCCACGGTGCTCCCTTTCCTCTTCACGTGCCATATCCATGGGGTTCAGCAGAACCATATTTGCAACGTTAGCATACTTTCCTCAGTCCTTTTCTTGTATTTTATTATTGCTATTATTTTTAAGAGGGGACCTGGCAGATATATCCATTCTTTTCTGTATCGACAGAATTACCACCTTTTTCCTGAAAGCAGCCACTCAGAACGATGTGATATTCTCTTTGAAAGATCTTCAAGGACAAAGGTTGGAAGAAGATATTTACCTATTACATAGGAGATACGATGGCTTCTTTTATTAATTTAAATCCATTAAAATTCAGATTTTATTTATTATCTATGGTCTATGATCTCACAAATAGCATTTTTGACCCCACTCCCCATCACTTTTGTTCTTTAGTGAAACGACAGCATCACAAAGGCGGCATTAGAACAGACTGCTACAACCCTACTGCTAGGAGGGCAAGTGTGAATAAAGGATCCTGGATGCTGAAAACATGAGCGGAGATGTTTTAATTATTGTTTGCATTGTGGCATATGATTCAGGCTGCACCAAAACCAAAGGGCAAGTCCCTGCTGGTTATTCATTAAGTAATTTTCTTGTGCACAATGAGCTACTAAGGTAATAAGGAAACTCCTACAAAAATAATTTAGGAATAGGTACATGCTACAGTCAATCCCTTTATTGTAGAGCTTGAAATTTGTTTTCTACTTCATGGGGTATTCACGGTCTTAAGTTTTTCTTCCACAATGCACTTCATAAGCAAACCAGAGGACCTACCCTCTGGCCACTTCAACAAGAATGCTCTCACAGCACCCAGTTAACCTCTTGAGTTATTTCTAAGTATTTCTAAGCATGTCTCCATGAATTTGGAAAAAAGAAATAGGCAGCATAATTTTGCGCTGCATTTGAAGTACACAAAGTAAATATACAAAATATTTTATTGGGCTGACACAGCTTTTGGCACTGACTCTCTGAAGTGCCCAGTAATGCAGAAAGAAGAGCAGAGAGCAAGGCCGGAATTAATTTACTCTAGCACCAGAAATGGTCTTCAGCCCTTCACATGCAGTACAAGGTTCAGTTTGTTTCAATTCCCACGCATAATTCTGTCTCATCTTTGCCACACAGACTCAGCAGAAAGGGTTTTTGTGGTGGGAACTTTTGTCCTTTTTTCTTCACATTTTTCCTGGCTCGCAGGAAGGCAGAGAAATAATGAGAATGTTTTTTCTCCCCAAACAAACCATTATTGCATTAAAATATAATTTGGCTTTTGTTTGTAAGCCTAAACATCGTTATACAGTAAACAGCCAACATGTCTTGCAAAATATAAAAAAGCAAAGCTAAAATCTTCAGGTTTCAGGTATGATTTTAGAAATGCAAGTTTCTGCCTTGGCGAGCTTTCCCTCCTGTTGGCATTGTAGTACCGCGATTCAGTCCTGGAACGAGCACCAAGGAGCACACATATCCCTGTATTCTCCTGGTGTGTTTGCCTGGTGGTGTGGGCATTCATGGCACTTGGTCCAGCCACGTTGAGTGATGCGAGGAAGGACTTGAGCCGCCACACCGTGGGCTGCGCGACTCCAGGGACACAAAGCTTGCTGCAAGCTGGGGGGTACAGACACGAGCATGGGTCCTTCTCTTGCCTGATGATCCTCATTTTTATTATTCTTTTGTTTAGAAGGGAAGACTGCAAAAATTTACCCATCTGGAGTAGGTCAAAGAGATGCAAAGACATTCATACACAAAGCCGATCAACTCTTAAATCACTGACACGTACGACTGAAGCCTTATTCTGTCTACGACACACGTCTATAGTGGCCCTTTGCTGTACTTCATTTGATGATAGCAACAAAAATTTTGCCTGTGCTCAAAGGTGACTATCAACTGATGTTACAGCTTTCAGACGGGAATTAAAAGTCACAGCTGCTCTAGGTGTGCTCCTGCAAAATTCCTAAAGAGAGTTACAGCAATACTGTATGCTACTCCATGGAATTTATCCTACTACTAAAAAGCAACTAACAACTTCAAAATATCCTCTTCCTCCTTTTTCTTTTGCTTTAAAATTAAGCAATTTAAAAACAAAAGAAACAAACAAAAAAAACAAACACAGAAGTTAGATAGGAGAAAAAATAGGGTACTTTTTTCGGCCCTTTAATGTTAAAGACAGGCGAAGGGAGACTTTTTCCGCGATCAGGTAACAGCAATCAGCAATTTTCACTCACTTCATCAAATCAGGCACTTTTTATAATTTATTTTGTTCAAACTCAACATCTGACGCATGGTTGCCTTTGATTCAAGACATTCAAAGTGACAAGAAAAAAGTTTACTGTTAAAGATTAATCATGTTCTTCTGTTCCCACTCTCCTTCTGCTCTTCGCTTTAGGAGGATGCACTGAACTGTAGCTTTATTTTCACATTATGGAAAAATCTGTTTTAGATTCCATTTATTTGTAATTTATTCTTCCACATTTCATTCTCAATAGATAAAAGCATATATTCTGTGTGTAATAAACATTCATTTCATTCATTATTTTGTACTTGACTAATAAATGGTGACTGCTTTCACAAAGTCCTTCTATTTATCCACGACTCTAAAATGCATGGATTGTCTTTTTCTTCTTTGTTCTTTTCACCTTTAAGCAGACCTTATGGTCATTAATTCTCCATTTACTATCACCTGGCAAAATTCTTACTCCTGCCTCGCTGCTTTTGGGTACAGCAAGCATTGCTCCTTATTCTTTTTCAACTGTTTTTAAGGTGCAGCTCCAACCCTTATAAGAAATCCTGTAAGAAAATGCACGTGCTGTTCACTGCTTGAGGACGTGCTTCAATCTCCTACTATATCAGGAGCAGAGGACCTGCCCCTCCAAAACTGACCTTATATATATCAAATTCCATTAGTTAGTACCAAAAAGGGAAATAAAACCCCTTTTTTTGGTTCAAAATATCTCATGCATTTCTTATCCTAAGCTTAACGAAGCTGTATTTTCATGGTAGGTAGGAATACTTCCCACATGATTCCCATCAATGTCTACAGAAGTCTAGCTTTTATTTTAAATGAATTAAGAAGAGGTTCTGTCATTTATAGTCGCGAAGATAACTGCTGAAACATGAAAGCAAGAATATCAATGCCATAGCTGCCTCCTCAGCCTGACAGCTGCTGTGCCTCTGCTGCTGCTCAGAATGAGATGCCAAGCAACCACAGAGTGAAATTAAAAAAAAAAAAAAAACACGCAACAAAACACAAAAGCAACTTTTCTCACTTTTTTTCAGAATGCCTCCTCCCTACTTGCTGTTGCTCCTAACAAACCTACAAGTCAAATCTTTGCTCTTCTGCTTGTCTACTATGACAGCTTCTGATTATGTAATGCAGACAGACAATTAGAAAGGATTGCAATTGAAAAGCGTTCCTCTTTCTAAAAGGCGAGCACGGTGTTCTGCAAAAGGGAAAAGAGGGGAAAAATTGTATCACAGGGGAGGAAGGGGAAGGACAGTAGATTACCTAGTTCCACCTCTACGCTTGCTCTGCTATCTCTGTACTTTTTGTCCTTTCTCAGCTTCCACGAACAGCAGCCCATTGCCCCGTGCCCGTTGCCTTACCTGCAGGCGGTTACACAGGTGTCCTGCCCTGAGGGATACACACGTGTTGGTGCAGCCCCTACATAGGGCACGGCAGTCATCACTTCTACCTGGGATGGATCTAATGGCTGTGACACCAATTCATAGATCTCTTTGATATCACAATCTGTCCTGCTCAAAAAATGTTAATTCATCTCAACGCAACTCTTCAAATACAACATTTTTTTCAACAGGACTGCCCCTTCCAGCACAGAGGTAATCAAATATTTGGGCTATCCTGCTGCTGATTACATCGGTATCAGAAGGACAGATAAAAATAATGGTGAGATGAGAGTATGGAAACCTTGCAACAGTGCAAAAAGACCATGCATCATGCATCAGCAAAATCCCAAGAGTCAAGGGGGCTAACTGACTGCAACACTAGAATGAAACATATAAAAGTAAATGCATTTTATAGTCAATTATTTGCAAATGTTTAGATAAGCAAAGTAAACAAATGTAGCATTTCATTTTCAATAAACTAAATACTGAGTGCCACATGTCACCAGTAATTAGACAATTTAGCAGTATATTAAACAAATGAAGTAAATATGATAGTATGAAATACAATACCTCTTTAAAAGAATGAAGAAACTTTATTTCCAAATAAAGAAAAAGGCAACAGTGGAATTAAAACTGGGTAAACCTCAGTTATACAATTACATTAGCAATTACAGCAGCCCTACAGGGTTAGTTATTGCCCTGTGATTGACTAAATCTCTCCATGGTAATGCGCATTGCATTCAGAAATGAAGGATGATATTTTATGGACTGCTGGAGGCTTTTAATTCTTTTATAGCGCATTAAAATATAGTCAGTCTTTTAGCCATTTTAACCTTGTTTAGCACAAATGGTTGTACTTGAAATTCATCGACTTATATGGCCCATGGAAGATATCATTAAGAATTGCTGTACTGATTTTTTTTTTTTTTGACTTGCAATGCATTTAATTATTAATGTCCCTCTAACATTTATGGCCCACTGTTTTTCAGATTCCCCACATCTTTCACCTTACTTGTTCAAAGAGTTACAGGAGCCAGAACATGATATTCCAGGTACAGACAAAGACATTTGCTGTTATCACGAGACCCTGCATTAGTCAAAAGTACCTATACTTTGAGTCGTGGTGATTATACAAATACCCAAGGTTAAAATGAATAATGACCTGGGGGCAAAGCTATCATATACACAAGACAGTCAGTCTGAGATCCTATAAGCTTGTACTCCGTAGAATGTATTTTTCAAGCATATACATATGCATTATTTCAGTTGTTCTTCCTCTAGGATAAGATGACCTCTGAAAGTAATTTTATTTACGTTTCTGTGATCTATGATACAAATTCAGGAATACAGGTTAACTACCTGGTCTTCAGTTACAGGAAGGGCTGCAACCTTCACAGGTTATTAATTTTCATAAGTCTGCCTTGAAAAACACAAGTGCTGTTAGATTTTAATCTGTGATCTGCAAAAGCTGATTTCCTTTCTGCAAAATTCAACAGCAGAGAGACAAGCAGGACTTGCCTCTGAAATAGAAAAAGGGAAAAAAAAATCCCATAAAAACTAACCTCAGTCACCTAGCTGATACTTGCCTTTTACTTCTATGTATGCAAAAACAATGATTTCTTTTGCAACAATGCCATGGGAGTCGAGGATGGTCTATTTTTTTCCTTGGACAAGAAAAGCAACTGTGTGAATAAAACACTGAACACAGAGTTAGTTACCTCTCATTCAAATCATTAGCTTTTGGCCACTGTTTTGTAAATAAAATTGGACCAGGTCTTCCAATGAACCTTCTTCCTCTGGATGACAATTTTACGTCAGTTGACGTGGCTTCAGCTGCACACCCTAAACTAAATTTTTGGTACTCAGTACTCAAGTATAACGTTCTCCAGGTGCATAAGAGCCACCCCAAAGAAATGAGAGTGCTCTGAGCCTCACCACCATCATCTGCCATCCTCCACAGGGAACAGTCGGAGCCCAAAAGTGAATTCAGAGGGATTGAAATAGCTGTAGAAGGAAGCAACTGAGCTAAAGGACTGGCCTTGTTTAAGATGTGGATGTTCAAGCTCTCAAGGTGACTGATGGCCAGAGAGGTCCTGGTTAAATGGGCTTTAGCAGATGTGCCCACAATTTTCTCAACCTTCTGTCAGTGCTACATGACTCACATATGGCCCCAAAACCCCTTGGAAAAAAGTGTCAGAAAAATGATGTTGGAGGAAAGAAGGGAATAGTAGAGATAGGAGCCCCAAACTCTGAATGCTCACTAACTAAAAGGATTTATAAGAAAATACATACTCTATATCTACAGCAGGAGGAAAAATTAAATTTAAAAAAAAAAAAAAAAGGATAAACTCCATGCAATATGGGTCCATTAATACTATCAAAAAATAATTTGTCTATGGCTTGATTATAGTTTTCTGTTGAAAGTACTAATTTATACAGATTTATATAGCCTGTGTGATTCTGTTAACACCACTGATACGTTGACTGGGTCCCATCTAACCTGCTGTCTTCCCTGAGCTTTGAGGAAAGTTATCTGACAAGGTATCAGGAAGCCCAGAGTTGAACTGGTCAAATTCATATGCTCCCTGATTTTTTTTGGCAAGCCATCTCTGGGAGCCAAGAAGCCAAAGGTGATTAAGAACACTTTCTTAAAATGACATTTTGAAAATAAATCTGGGAAACACACAACATTTGGCACTGATCATCAAAATGATGGGAAGTCTTGCATTTTCTGTTGTGGCCACAGCAAAAACTGGCGTAGCAAGAAGCCTGTGTTGCTAAAGAGTATCTGTATATCTTTCAGCTCCACCAGTGAGCACAAACAGCTTAGCTTCAGCAGCAAAGAATATGTTCTTTCCTTTTCTGGGCATACCCTCATTCCAACCTAATTACTACAAAAGATCAATTTAGCACCTTCCAGTGGAGCATTAAGTAGCACAGCTCACATCAGCTTTAATAACAGAAAGCAGAAATACAATAGCAAAGCAGGGAGTTCAGTATGGTAATCAACCTGGGACACCCAACGCAGTACATAAAGCAGGGGCAGGCACTTTGAAACATACCAGACTTTTTATTCCTTTCACTTTTCCTTTTAACTTTTAAAGTTCTTTACAACTTGTCTATGATGCTGCTTGATAAATAAACGAAACAAAAGAATTCACTGGCTCTTGAAGAAAGTAACCATTTGAATACATGCATCCATTTTGAAAATATATGTATGGCAGTACCTTAGAAATAAAATAATGAACAGTGTTTTATGCATCCTGATTCAAATTTGTGTTTTCTTGCCAAAAAACAATCAAGAATATCAGTAACCAGTTAACCATAACAGTTTAGAACTGTGGCTATTAGATATATATTTATAATATCTGCAGAAGGAATTATTGGAAATAAAACTTGTCCACTAACTTTTTAACAAATGCATTTTACATTTTCAGCCTCATCTTACTTTACAAGCTGTGATTTAGCACAGGCTGGGAAAACATTGCAGGGAACCGTCACTCCGCGCTTCTTCTATTAATATATTTTTCTCCTAGGCACCTCCTGGTGCCTATGCTGTTCTGTTTTTTTTTCACAAAGTTGCAGGGATTTTTATTAGAAACTGTTTTCCAAAGAAGCTATGCCATTCATTCTGCATATTAAATTATAGGAAAAAAAAAAAAAAGAAAAAAAAAAGGAAAAAGCAAGGGTCTAGTCCCACAGGCTTCTTCCATAGCTGGAAATACAGAGGCAGGAGCTTCCATGTGCAAAAGCTGAAATAGATATATTTAGGTCTGGTAATTCAGTAGAAGCAGAACAGAATGTATTTTCTATATAGGAAGTCCAAAATCAAAACAAAACTAAAACCTGCTCAGTATGGTCACAGAACAGCCAAGTATAGTCCTAAAATTCCTGCACAGTAATGAAGAGAAACCCAAACTTTCAAAGTAAAACCAGAACAACTTTTACAGAATACTTTATTTCTTCTACATTCAATGTCACGTTTGGTATCCATGTGGCATTATAACAAGGACAGCAAATCAACAACTATGTCTGCTATGACCAGCCATTACAATTTCGAAGAAAACAGAGCTCTAATGCATCATGTCCTCTGTGAAGAGCGGGTAAATGATGTTATTTTATCACTGGGGTTCCTTCAGCAAACAATCCACACTGAATGATCAACACAGAATGACACCAAGAGATCTACAGTACGGACAGAGCATTGCCTTTGATTTTTAATTTCCAAAGTTTCATTAGTTTGTGTAATAATTGCTGTATTACCTATATTTATCTATTTATCTTTGCTGCTTACATCTAGTCCTAAAAACATCAGTAAGACATCTGTATCTATAATTTGATATGTACATACATATACATGTATATGTAATATCTGCTTATTCATTGCATTACCTAAAAGAAATATGAATGTCACAAAGAGAAAAATCTATGAAAAACCATTCCCCAGGGTTTTAAGATGTTTCTGCACAATATTCATCATAAAAGGAAAAATAATGAGGAAACTTGTTTAAAAATTGTCTTCATTTTCTCAGGGGTTTAAGATCAACATTTTAAAAGTGCATGAAAGCTCGTTTTGATATGTTACAGTCCTTAGCAATAAATAAGTCGTATTGTTTCTCAAAATTACTATTCAATTAATCTTCTGGTGGTTTTGTCATTTTTAACATTATTACAGAATCTCAGCAGACAGCTAACGCAGTAAACACTCTAACATATCTCCCTTACACAAAATCCTTTCCAATTTTGTTATTAATTGGCCTAGGAATGGTCATCCCCTTTGGTCGTGACTATGTGAACAGACAGAATGCAAAATGTAAATTTAGACAGGTGCAATGTGCAACGTGAGATAAACATTTGCAAACAAATAATAATAATAAAAGAATGAGTAAATAAATGAAATAATAAATGCTTGGTCCAATTGCACAGGAAGAAAAAAAAAAGTCAAACTGGAGAAGAAATTAAAAATGAGCTGGGATTTTCCCTTTGAGAAAAGGAAAGAAATGATCTTCTAATGGATAGAGGAAATGGATAACCTTAGATGTACTAGAAACAACAAACATCATTCCTTTTTTCCCCTGCTCTGGTACTTTTCCACGTCCCAGAGGTACCAGGGATTTCACACATACTGGATTCTCCTAGCTTTATGAAGAATCCAATTTCAGCTCGCTCTGTATTTCGGGATAATTTGTACAAGAGCCGCCTCATGACTTGTACTGCAGTTCACCTTTAGTTCGTAAGTAATTTCAAGCAAACATACTTTCTCATTATACTTGAAAAATATAAAAAGCAAGAAAGCCAGGCTACATGACCAGTACCTAGCCCCTTTTCCTTTTCCACTCACTCTCCCATGGAAATTTCTCACTTTTTATTTCTTGTTGCTGCTGAAATGTGTTGCTGGGAGGGAAACCACATACTTCATATCCTCAGGTCAAAATGTGAGACGAAGTTTTTCCCTAATGTCAGTGGGATTACTTGTGTGCATAAAAATATTCTTTTTTCTTTTTTTTTCTTTTGCATCAAAAGTCACTAAATCAATAACCTGTTGACTTCATGCAAATCACTGTTAATAAATGCAATTTAAAATGTTTCCTCCAAGAGAAAATATAGTTCAAATTACATAGTGCATAGAGCTTCTCAATTTATTATTTAAGGATATCATAATACAGAATTTTGGATGTGCAATTTTTCCTCATTCATCACCACTAACAAGAGTTCTTTAAAGTAAAGCATTAGAGAGTTTGCACTGAGCATTTCCTTTCTCTTGATTCAACCCTAATCCAAAGTGAACTATTACTTTTTGTAAATTATAATCCAACAAAGGTGTTATAATCAAGTTCATTATGTGTGTGTGGGAGGGGAAATGAGTGTGCTTGGGTCTGAGTTAGAGAGCTGAGAAGTTTTCCAGTGAAAGGCTCTGTTGATAAATGGTGGTTAGGGGAAGAAAATTGGTTATTCAATGAACAAAGTGGTGTGTAATTTATTTTACTTCATTAGATGCTGAATTCTTCAAACACTGCTAGGAATTAGAATGCTTTGAAACTAATTATTGTAAGTATGTTTAATGATAGCTTTGAAGTTACTTTCAACATAGCATGCTTTTTTAGATTAAATTATATCTTTCTGCCATTCTACTGCAACCACCCAGCTCAAGGGCAGAAAAGGAGGAAAAAAAAAATAAGCAAAACCTAACAACAACAACAACAACAAAATCCTGTTAAATATTGTAAGAAAATGTAACAATAGTTTTGCCTTGTTTTTTCAGAAATATTTCCACAACCCCCTATTGCTACAAGTTCACCAGTTCCCACAGAGTACTATTTAGAATACATAACTTTATCACAAAATTTAATAATAATGTTATTATATATAATATAAATAATTTCAAGCAGAGGAATAAAATAGGACAAAGATAAAAGAAAAATGCACATGTAATGTGTGGATTTGCTGGAGCAAGGATTAAAGGACTTTAATATACTTTTTCCCTTGCTGTGTGAGCCTATATTCACTTGTTATGTATAATATCAGGATTTCAAGCACGATACTTAATATTTGCATGATACTTGTCCTGATCATGACAAATGAGTGCTGAAAGGAGCTATTTTGGCTTGGGCCTGATACTTACTTGAAAGAAAAATGTGGTTCAGTGATTTAAGCAGGGCAGAGCACTACGAGTCCACTCCCCAGTCATGAGCTTGACTTGGACATTCTTTGCAGATTGAAGTAGGTGTTTCAATGGACACAAGTACCTTGAAATTTTATCGGTCTGATAAAAGAATGCAAGTGTAGTTTCAAGTAGCTTTGCTGATCTCACCGATCTCCAATCACCTTTCCTATTTTTAAATGTTCATGTTGTACTTCAGTGATTTAACTGGATTTTAATTGGTTCTGGAGAAAGCCCTAAGTGAAGAAAAAGAATGGTTCTACACTCATCTCTTGTTTTTCCTCTCTCTTCCCATTATGCATAGCACCAATACAATACAGCAGGAATATGCATGACATTAGAAAAGTCCCATCGTCTCACAGACGACTAATATATTGAAGGAGAGAATAGGACATCTCCTATTCTTTCCTAATTAACTGTAAGCATAGATTGCAACAATAAATGGTAAAATTATCTTATGGCAGAAATTGATGCATTAGAGTCAAATATTATATTACATATATTACAGTATTTCTGTCTTCACAGCACGGGCTCTTTATTGCATTTGGCTGAAAGGTTGAGAAAGTTAACTGGGTAACATTTATTCACCTCTATCTCTTTGCAGAGAAACCCTACAGCCTCAAATAACCATAATAATAATAATAATAATAATAAAATCCCATAGAAAGACAGAGGTCAGTATCAGCCCAATTGTCATGGTTTCATAATAGAAAGTGGTACATAAAGCTGTTTATGTGGATAAACAGAACTAAAATATTTCTAAAAATCGCATAATGTGGTCTGGAGACAAGAGCTTGTGAGGACAGTTAGAAATGTCCAGAGAAAAAGTAAAAAAGGTAAATAGACAAGCAATGGCTTAGCTCAGCAAATACAGGGCCTAATTAATAGGGATGCAGTGGTACACAAATAAATAGGTATAAAATGGAAAGAAAAGAAAACGTACAGATTATTATCAGCAGCATACGGAGAAAGAGAGGAAATAAAAGAACATGTCTTCTTCCTTCAACTCAAAAGCACAATATTCAATGAATAATTGCAGCCTATCCCCCAAATGTCACCCAACTAAAGAAAAAATCCTTAATGGCACTAAGTGGAGGTTCTGCTTGTTCTTTTTCTTCTTCTTTCTTTTTAATGGCATATTCCATCAGTTCCGAATTTGTCAGAAACAGTGATTAGAGGAGAAGAAAAAAAAATCTTTTGTTATCTTCTACCTAAAAGTTCAGATAAGCAGTGACAGTGAGTGAAACACAGCCCTATCAAAGTGAGCATTTTTCAGTTTGTAAGATTGATATTTATAAATTTACAAGGCTTTCCTAATCATGCTTCCCAGAACTATCCTGCAAGCAGCACATCACAGAGACTGCAAATAATTCTGAGGCATTTAGTTCCATCTTGCCAGTACCCAAGAACTTCAGTGCAGACACACTGCCTCAAGAGATGGAGGGAAAAAATAATAATTTCCTTGTCTGCACCTACAGAAAAAAGACTCATGAAGAGTTATTAGGTACCATTTGTTTTACACACATGTCCTGAAATTCATTAACTTTAAGGATTGGCTCACCACTTTCGCACCACTTGTTTTGCAAGGGGTTTTCTTGAGGAAGATTAAAAATTCTTTCTTATATCCATCTTGAATCTAACTTCTTTCAGTTTAAAACACTGCACCCCATCCTGTCTGTACAGGTCCTGGTAAAATGTGTTTCTTCATCTTTTTTATAACCTCCCCTTAGGCTCTGGAAGGCTCCGGCCCTCTGAGCATCCTTGTGGCCTCTGGACCTGCTCTACCTCCAGCACTGTGTTCAGCTTATCCTTGAACATCCAGATCACTAGGAGCTGATATAACGTCTTAATCTGTTTTGCACTGGATATTGATAAAACATTACGGGTTTCCTAATCACAAAAGAAATTCCCATTATATTATTTAAATTAACTACTGGATAATTTCTAAGTAAATTGAAAGACTCGCTAACACGGCAGTAACCTGAAGCTGGATAAGAGGCAATTATAGACAATTTTCAAAACGAAAAATATGCGCAATGTTTCCTTTGACAGAGCAAGGAAATAATTTAGTAAAGGTCTTTTCATAGACAGTTGCCGTTGCATAAGATTCAGAGAAGAGCAACGTAATATTTTCTTTAACTTTTTGCAAGAATTTTAGCATGTGTTGTAGTAAATACTTCTACCTATAAGTTTGGTACTGGAACCACATTTTTAGACCAAAATCCAACAATAAATCATGTACTTTTTAAAAGACATTTTCAAATAATCTCAGTCATAAAAACCTGTCCCTATATAACATTACTGGGAAAAAGAACATGTCTTGTGTCTTAATTAAACTTTTATCACATACATTCTGTGCAAGCATCCATTTTGAACATATGTAAATTATTTTTGGAATTAGATGTCAGTAATTAGAAGAATAGAAGTATATAAGACATATATACACATTTATTTATCATTTGAATGCTTACATTGTTTCCATGTATCTTATAGCAGGATACAACAATGAAAGCTTTCCAAAAGAGAGATAAAAAAGAGGAAATGACTTATCAATTTTTCAGCATTTTGAATTCCCTGAAATCAATGTTTAAAAGCCAGCAGTTTATGAGATGCTGCAAAGTGATACATTTATTCCCCAACCCTTACTAACTGACACAGTAAAATGCAACAGGAAGCATATGCTGCAAATGCCAAAACCAAATTGCTAAATAAAAAGTAATTTGAAGTCTGTTTGTTGTGGGTCATATAATTAGGAATATGGTTTTAATAAGATTCTAATTCTCAAGCCTCTGATACCAGTAAGTTTTAAAATATTAATATACTGCTTTTATCACTTCCATGCTACTGTGTTTTCAACGTTGCAATATTCAATGCAAAAAATGCTACATTATATGGGGTTCTGAATTATCCTATTTATTTTTTAGGTACCTACATCTCCATTACATTTTACATCAAAGCCAGCTTCTCAAATGTACCAGTTTTAGATACCAACTTACCAACTTATTTAGCAATGCTATATTGCTAAATAACAAGTTAAACTGAAAACATAATGTTCAAAACATATTGTTTTATCTAGATATTTTTTCTTAAAGTCTACAAATGTATTCTCTTTATCTTGTTTTAGTTCCCTTCTATTCTTGTATGGGAAAGCAGGATGAGCTTTCTGGACAGAGTTACTTGAGTTTCACTGTCTAAGACTTGGCAAACTTGTACCATAAATTTTAAAATGTATATGTTAGATTATGAAATAAGGTGTATAGCATTATAAGCACGGAGATAATACAGGAAGAAGCTAGTAGTAAACTGCAGTAATTTCTGGTGGGCATTTACAGTCAAGTAGGTGTCAATAAATAATTAAATAAGGGTATTAACAGTTGGGGTAACTTTCTTTGTACATATGTCAGCGTCATTAAAATAATAAGATTTAATTATGATTTTTTAAAGGCACCTGTAGTGCTCCCTGTAATTACAATCAATGGAATAAATATTCACAGAATCATCTAGGTTGGAAAAGACCTTCAAGGTCATCAAGTCCAGCTGTCAATCTGACCTATAATAACAGTAATAGAAAGATACCTGCTTTCTTCTATTCAGAATTTCTGAAATTATTCTGGTCTGGATTTTTCTAACCTTATTATTATTAGAGATGTATTCTTCAATATTTTGTAGATTCTAAATTTTCATATTTATTATACCAATCAGTACTGTTGTATCTAGAGGTTTAACTTCCCTCCATAATAATCACAGACTACTAGTCTGCTAAACCAACCTTGCAGAGAATTGTCAACTGCCAAGTAAAAGAAGTAAAAGAGATGTCTAGCAAAAGGAATTACAGTGGAGAAAAATAGAAGGAACAGCTTAATGTATTTAAATACTTATTGTTTTAAATTTCAGGCAAATAAATATTTTGCTATCCTACCACGTAGACTGGTATTCCAATAGTTTAAGTGCTCTACAAGATGGCAAAACATACAGCTGCTTAAGAAAAATTCAATATGTTAGGAGGCTTGAAAATTCAGTCTTTTGCTCACATTGAAAAGAGAAACATCCTTAAAATAAAATAGACAGGTGTGATTTTTAGTCACAAACTAAATTCATGACTGTGACCTTCATACAAAGACTTGGCAAGCTCAACAGTCAACACAGCCCCTCCAGGATACCAAGAAAACCCACCGATGGTCAGCACTGAGTTCCTCTGATTAAATTCAAAATGGCAAATCAGATTTTCACTGTGTGTTTTCTAGTGCTTTCCAAGGATCATAATCTAAATGTTATTTGGTAATTAAAGAATATAACTGATGTTTTAAGAGACATGTAACCCCTCCAGGTATTTTACAATCTGGCTTAATTTATAACCGTGATGTTCTGTTGTCACTGAAATGATAAGAGTAAGGATGGAAAGAACCACCAATGAAAATGAATAAATATGGCAGTGTTAAAGGAAGACTTAACAATAAGAATATTGCATATGGTGAAATGTTAATGCTATAAATGTAACTATTTTCTTTACAAAACAGAGTACCAAGGAACTTGTAAAAAGTTTATATAGCAGAAAAGTACAAGAATAGTGGCACAACATTATAAAAAATAAGATGGCTAAGTGAAATAATCAAAATCTAAAAAATCCCTCTTATGTGGCAGTTGTTTGTAAAAGTCAATAAAACGATAGTCTTACTAAAATGAGAATCTCAGAAATGCACTATTAAAGACTTATTAAAGAAAATAGCCATGAAGAAGATTGACTTAGTATCAGATATTCCATTTTACTTCTGTGTCAAAAAAAAGGCATAAACTATTCATCCTGACGCTCATTCTGGGGATTGCAAACTGACCATGACCAAGCACCTACACTGAACTGTTTATTTGAAATATATTTTGTGTTCTAGATAGGAAAAAAAATAAAGAGATTTGTGAGAAATCTGAAGAAGCACAGAAGCTTACCTTTCCACAAAAACTTAAATATATATATATGCATTATATATATATGTATATATATATTACCTTATTTCAATAGTAACAAAGAAAGAAAATGGTTCTTAAGTAGGAACGTAGACTCAGACCTATCAGTGTGGACTTGTCAAACCTTCCACCAGTGCTATCATGGAAGTTGCATTCATGGGAATCTAAAGAACCAAGATCCCCAATGAAACAAAGCAAATGTGCAACCACACCACCAAAAATTGGACAACCCATGCAAAAGCCATCACTCATTCAGCATCAAGTGTCCTACATAGATTGCCAGTTAGTCATACTATAGACTTGATACCATGAACTCAACATAAACTTTGTATATGAATCAGCATTTTCCTGGTTAAATCCAAAAAAAACCCTAAAAGTTGTAAAACATAAACAATATTCACTCATGTTACAATTCATTCATGTCCAATTTGATATTTCGGATATTTTCATGTGCCATTTGAAATTTTCCAATCTGATATATATCAACACTGCGTTGATGAATCATGCAATGTGTATCATCATTTATGCGATGTTTTCATTCTAATATTTCATTGTGATGCTGTAATAAAAATATTGACCATGTAAGGAGAGACCATAAAAGGAGATAAAAGGAGACACTCAACCAATCAGAAAAATCCAATTTGCCTGTCATCCTCAGGAAAATGAAATCAAACTGAAAAAGATGAAAATTGCCTGGTGATAACAGATAGTTTATGATAGTTTTTGTCATGGGTTTTACAATATTTAGAAAAAAAAAAAAAGGAAGTTAATTCTCTTTATTATTCATTGTTTTCATCGTTATTTTTACTGATCTATATGTTTTCAACTCTCACATGTAGAAAAAAATATATACCCTTCACAGTAGAGAACCAGTACATAGCAGATTTATGAGGGCTTCATATTTTTACAGAAAACATCAAAAATACTTCATATACCAAAAGTTAAAACGCTGTCTGCAATCTACTCACTTTAACAGATGGGCTGTTTGTAGTACAGCAGCAGAGAAGGAAGGAAATGAATTACACCAAAGCACAAACCGCACTGTTGGTGTAACCGGCTGTTCCACAACGCACAGAGCCCCAGACAGCACACACGACACTCCTGCTCAGGTTCGAGAATCTTCAGTATTTTTCAGAACAAATTTAAAACCGTTTCTGACAAATGACTCTATGGGAAAAAAGAATCACAAGGACCGACTTGTGCTTTTTTTTTTTTTTGTCAACGATTTCCATGCACAAAGCCCTGCACTTGCAGCTCCTAACTGACCTAGTAGCTAATACCTAGGTGTACCTAGGGTTTTTGTGTGTGTCTTCTAGTAAGTCAAACATTAAAGATCAGTGATTCAAAGTAGCTGGTTTACTTATCTCTCATTTTTATGAGTAACGTAAAAAATGGAAAAATGTCAGTGTGTCATTTTTTAGGCTCTGCAGTTGAGACACAAAACGCATCTCAGTTGGCAGTACTGCTGCTGCTTCTGAGAGCCCCAGCGGCACCCAGCTGCATACATACTGGAAACTGGGTGTGCATCCTGAGAGTTCTTCCATCATTCCCATACACGGTTATACAGGAAGATTTGTGGCATATAAGTGGGGACAGAGAATGCAGATGGCTAGGGCAAAAGAAGTTTATTCTTGGCAAATGCAAACCACCTTGGGAATTCTCCATAAATAACCTCAGAAAAGAGACAAGCCAGCAGAGTTGTACTGTCAATAACATTTCCAGAGCTCTGACATCCTTTGACAATCTAGAAACTACCTGTTTCGTTTCTGAGGCTGCCTTAAAATACGCTAAAACATACCTGTGAAAGGAAATGTAAAAGCCTGCAATATGCCCCTACAAACCTCTGTAAAACACCGTTTGATGTACCACAACCTGGACTAGGTCTTGATGAGCCCTGAGAAAAGCCCCAAAAGAAAGCATTCGTAATTTGCTTCCTTTGGCAACTCCCATCACCTGCATGGGTCTAGCTTCTTTCTCACAGCTTCAAAAGTTCATTTTAAAGCAGATCATTAACCAAGAACTTCAGAATGAGTATGATATTCCTTGAGCTACTTAACATCTCATCACACAAACTGATAAACCATTCCAAGCCAAAACAACTTAAGAAATGATGATTTGAAAACAAGCCCAAGAAATTTGTGTGATAGCCACTAAAACAAAAAAAAAAAAAAAAGGGATTTTTTTTGGTCCAAAGCTGTATTTTTTCAAAGCACAACCTTATCAAAGTACAAAACAGTGCTGGGTCACTCTCAAGGCTTTCATACTGACAGCAGGCTGCTGTCAGACTATCAATAAATTGTACCAGAAGCAGATTACAATGCTTTAAAAGAGCAGTTTAAGGAAAAGCCTAGAATGCTCTCTGTTCTATACAGACCCTCTTCCAGAACAAACAGCCCATGACAGCTTTTTTCCAGGCTTAAACTTACCTCATTAATGAGAAAAGTTTGCCTAATTTAAAAGTCAAACTTCCCACTTACCTTGCTTCACCTACTGCCTTTCTAATGAATGTCTAGATTTTAACATTTCTACTTGTGTGACTTAAAATGGCAAAATGATTTTTGTGATTGGATGAGTGTCTGTCTTAATACACCATATGACGTGATACCTCATAGCTTAACAGTATCTAATGAGAAAAGATCTGCTCATTTCTGCAAATCCCCTGTTGTCCAAGACCTTCACTAGACAAAATGTTTCTGTGAAATTCAGTGATCTAATTAGCCTCTTTGATTATTTGAAACAAAGTAGTCTCCAAAATGATTAAGCCACCATGTACTTTTCCATCAAATTAATTTGCTCTAAGTAGAGAAAACCTGAATATTTCTCAGGGCACAAAAAGAATGAGAAATCTATGGATCTACACATGCTTCCCTAAGTTAAAATACCTGTGATAACTTCTGATGAGCAGTCCATACCCTATTTAAGACAGTGGGTGAAAGGAGATTCTTATCACATGCAGATTAGGGACAGATCAAAGCCTGAGACATTTCTGTCCTTAGCTCTTTATTCTTCCAGCTCAAAGAAAAGGCCAGTAAGAGCATCTTGCACATGGAAAGCCTCCAGGAGTATCTGCAGCCCGTATTCTTTTCCCTCCTGCCTGCTCATAGTCTTCCTCTCTTGGAGATAAGACCATCATGTTAAAACTTAAAGCAGAGCCTATGTCTCCCCTGTGTTTAAAAAGCATCACGTGCATGGTTGTATTGGGTTTACACGGCAAGGGTTTGGTAGCAGGGGGCTGCAGAGGTGGCCTCTGTGAGCAGAGCCCAGCACCTGCTCCATGTCAGAGCAGAGCCCGCTCCAGCCTTTAGTTTCTCACTGCTCTAGTCTGCTAGTGATCGGCAATATATTTCATTAAGCTCCCTATGTCAAGTCTGTTTTGCCCGTGATGATAATTTTTGAGTGATCTCCCTATCCTGATCCCAATCCTTGAGCCCTTTTCGTTGTATTTTCTCCCCCTTTCCCTTTGAGGAGTGGGAGTGAGAGCGGTGTGGTGGAGCTCAGCTGCATAGCTGGGTAAAATCGCTACCACAGTGGTGTTTTTAAGTGTTTATTAAGTGTTTATCACATATGAATTCTTTTCACTGATTTTGTATCTTCTCGGTGCATGGAACTCAAGGCACTACACCATGTAGTAATTTACAAGGAGTTTTTATCCTTTGACCTCATCTATTTAGCACCTACATACTGCCCTGTGAGAAGCCATTCATGTGATAAAACATATATATACACTAACACAAAGAGGATAAAAGATGGTATATTCCAAATTTTGCTCTTCCATATTAAAATTCTGTTAGACTCCCTCCTACTCATGATTAATCTCATTATTCTTTAATTAATTTAGGAAGACCAGCAACTCATTTTACACTACCATAATTATTTTTATAATGCTAGCAAAAGCAAATTATCTTAATACATTACAAATTAACACATGATGGTCCACATTAAGGGTTTTTTTTCCTCTAAAAAAAAAGGGATGGATAGAGGAAGTTTAAGGAATATGTCTAACACTGCAAATGAATCTAGGCAAAATTGAGAGAACGCATGTCAAATCTACAAACTTATTTTCCCCATCATCACATCCCATTAAACAGCTCGCTGTAACTTCATTACTTTGTCTCTTTTTTTTTTTTCCAAGCATCCACTTCTTATTTTGATCCCTTGTTTGTTGTTAAAATGGCAGTAATGTTTTACAGAAATAGCCTAAAATTAAGGCATTGTGCTTATTGCTGCAAGTTTTGAATTCCTTCCCCAGTATCCTTTTCCAACATTACAACGAAACCTCCTGAAAATCTAATTTCAAGAGTAATTAGCAAATTGTATTAAAAACAAATTAAATTGATCCACCCTAATTTGTCAATATTATTCAGCTGTAGCTAACTGTCAGCCAAAGGTCACTCAAAGATAATAAATTGTGTAGCATCAGCACAAACTTGCCATGTTGTATTTCCGTGCTGCTGGTAGCGACCATGAATACCGATGAAGATACCCTCTCTGGATACTCCCCACTCCAGTGCAGAAGGAGTAACAGCACTGCCAATTCCAAGAAAACTTCGCCGAACCACTTGGCTGAAAACCAGCCCTGTATAGATTGGGATTTGACCTCATTCTGTTCGATTCTGTGAAGATGCAAAGCAATTCTCTAACTGTCCACCTAAGGTTAATAAGTTGTACTGCATGACTTATCACAGCATCTTTCTTCGAATGTATTATTCAGCTGAATATGAGCACTGCCTCCACATTTTTAAATTAACTTATTAAATAACACCAAGTTACTAAACATTATATGAAAAGGGATTTTGAAAGATAATCATATACACACTGTACGACCAGAGTATTCTCTCTTTAAGAATAAAATGACAAAGCAAAATATATATTTAAGGGCTTAGCATCTCTTGAGAGACTAGTGTATGGAGCAGTTAGGCTTTCAATGAAAAAATGGTCATTAAGACTGCAAAATAGAGAAAGGCAAAGACCATTATTTTGTAACTTGGCCATTAATCAATAAATTAGGAGATCTAAAACAGAATGTCTTGAAAATACAGAATAATAAGGTAGGACATTTAAAATGAACAACAATTATTACTATTTCATACAATATCTAATTAATTTCAGAAATTCTCTGTTGCAGGCAAGCTCACACATGTGAGTGGGTTCAATAAGTCTTTAGAAAAATGAGTGGATTATAGGTCCATTGATGGCTATTAAAATGGTGATTCAGATGCTAATTTCAGCTCAGAAAGTGTCTAAATCACAGCCGAGCGGAGGCTTAGCAGCGGAACGCTCACCCCATGACTTTGTTGCTCCTTGCACTCTTTGCTAGCAGGTGTTTGTTTAGCAGGTGTTTACCTGCTACTGGTAGACATCAACTCCACGACACCAAGCTAAAGGACTACAAGGTCTGACCCACCATGGCAGGGGTTTGGGGTCAGGTTGTTTTTTTTGTTTGTTTGTTTGTTTTTCCCACAAATCCTATTTCTTTCCATTTAAATTTTTCCCTCATGGTATATTCTTTTTCCTTTCAGACCTCGTTCTCTTTTCTCAGGTGACAAGTGATAAGACACAATGAAATAGCCTCAAGTTGCACTAAAGGAGGGTTAGATCGGATGTCAGGAAGAATTTCTTCATGGTGAGGATGGTCAAGCATTGGAATGGGCTGCCCAGGGAAGCGGTGGCATCCCCAGCCACACAGGTATTTAAGAAATGTGTGGACGTGGCACTAAGGGACACGGTTTAGTGGTGGACTTGGCATTGTTAGGTTGATGGTTGGACTTGCCAATCTTAAGGGTCTTTTCCAACCAAAATGATTCTATGTTTCTGTCAAGAAACACCACCAGTAACTTGTACAATTACCTCTTGTATGACTTGGTATGATTCCTGCTTGTGTGGGTTTTGTTTTTGTCTGATGGAGTTAGCCAATGAGCAAATGTTTTCTGCTTAATTTTACATGCCGGTACACTCTTTAGTATTTTCCAGACATTGTTCTCAATTTTCAGGCACAGGTTTGCTTACCTCTGTAGGGCTCTCCTGGCTCACATAGTATTGGTATGAAAGTAGCCAAATGTTATCATTTTCCGAATGTTACTCTTATACTCTTCCTAAGTAGGAACCCTGGTTTCAACAGTACAAGCTACAGACACCTAGTATAAAGTTACCAACACTACAATCTTTTTCTTGGTGACAGGATGGACTTTTTGCAAAATTCTCCCATGAATAAAAATGAAAACTAAATCTCAGCCAAAAAAAAAAAAAAAAAGTCATTGGCCTTTTCTCTTCAAAGCTACTTTGAGCCTATGTCACTTTACCAACTATGATGTTGAGTTCACAGTGATTCTGACAATTTCCAGTACTTTTGCATGGTTCATGCAATAATATAATGCTGAACAAATTATATTAAAAAAATGGTTACAAAATTCAATGACCACCACCGTTTCAGTCTAGAAATGAATATTAATATACTGAATATAAGTGGTAATACTGACTTATATGTCTGGTTGAGAGCAGTCTTTTACGATGCAATTATATCCTAAGTGGTTTCCATTCCATTTATATACTGAATGTTTGGTAGCCAATAGTCATAAGTGAACCCTAACTTCACTCCAGTTTATTTTAACTTTGCAGTGAACAATGACATGCAAGGTCTTGACTATAATATGTGAAACTGAAATTTCTGTATGAATGTTTGAATTGATACAGACAATATCTGCTGGTGGGGCTGATAAAAGTCCTCAGAAAAACACATTCATTCAATTAACTAAATTACTATATGACCTAAACTCTATTTATGTGTTTTTTAGTTTTTTGTTTATTTATTTGTTTATTTAAGAGCATACTACAAACAAAAAGGAAAGATTATCTATAAAATTTCAGTACTCTGTCAATGAGATTACATTCTCTGGTTAGGACAGAAAAAAAAATGATTTAATTTTGGAGAAGGTTTCCACCTACCAGAAAAGAGATGTAAAATCCAGCAAGTTACATTATGAGCAATAATACTGATTTTTTTTAAAAGTATTTTCATTTTCAGTTTTAGTTTTGTAGTGACAGCTTTTTAATGCAATCATGTTATTTGAACATACAAGAAACAGCACCTGGCACTTAGAATTGCCTGTTATTTATGAATTCTTTTGAAAATAATGATTTCGTTCATGGGCACCAAGTGGAAACTACTAGTCATAACATGACAGCAAAAAGAAAAATGTTTAACTAAAGGAACAGAGTTACAATACGTGACTCCAAAGCTGGGGCAGGAGCGGGGGGAATCATCCACCCAGATCTCTCTTTATAGATAAAACTCCATAAAGAAGCAATTTGGGAACTATGAGTGACTCTGCATCTGCATTTTGGGATTGTGCATCTGGGATGGCTCCTGTTCACTGCACTTTGGTTCATATATATGGCCTCAGGATATGTGGACAGGATTGCTTTCAGATAAAACTAAACCAGGAGGTACAATTCGGGAGCACCAGCCACTGCCAGGTGCTCATGCCATGAGTCTGGAGCAGACCTAGATCAACACAAATCCTTATGAAATGGGTGTGATGTGGACATCGGGTCCTCAGCACCAACTACTTTGTCCTACGGATGCGCTCCTTTTTCTGTTGGTCTTCTCCCATGACACAACTTTGCACTAAGTTTTCTCAGCTCTGACACCAGAGTTTTTCTTTATCCTAGAATACCATGAACTTTATTTTGCAATCAGTTTGGTAAGGGAAAGTAGTTGCTGTGGGAAGCCTGTTCCACAGCTTGCTTGGCACTGTGAATTTGTTACTTCAAAGACACAATGAAATCCTTTGGTTCTGATTCCATCTTATGAGTGACTATTTTTGGAGCAAATCTTGAGATTGGCAACATAGCACTTTGAGACCTTTTGCTCCCAATAAAGTTGAAGCTGATTTATACTAGTAAATTAACACACAGAAGCCGATGCTAAGTATGTAGTTACGAATTATAAGTTCAAAAATAGGAGTAACAGTTTTGTATTACCTTTACCAGATCATGCTAAATTATTACCCCAGTTCTCAGCCTATAGGACTGTACAGAATGTACTTTATTACATTTTATTTTGAAAGAATTCTATGCTTTTTACTACCAACAAAATATACCCTTTACTTCACAAATTTTACAGTATTAGGAAATTAAGGCAAACAAATAAGGTAATAGTACAGGAAAATATATTTTTTTAACCATTATAGAATTTCTGCACCATTCTACCATTTGCTTACTGACAGCTCAGTTTTTCTTCCATGCCCTCATTCCCCTTTCATGACCTCCCACTCCTTGGTTACCTTTAAGGTTCATTCCAAGATACTCCCTTTATTTTCCACTGACTCTTTCTCCTGGTTTTGTGAAACTTAGAAATAACAAAGCAAAACAGACAATCTAATAGTACTGAAGGAAGGAGAGGAGAGAAAATAACTGAAGTGAGGAAAGTGGCCCTGAGATGCTTAACTTGGAAGAAAGGTATTTTCAAAGAATCCACCTTTAGTGACACCAATATGGATTTTTTCTGTACTTGGGAGAAGTAAAATGAGGGAAACAAACAAATGAAAAGCAACAACAACAAAAAGATCCCCAGTGGATCAGATGAAAAATGGGAGATTTAAAAGGGAGAAAAAAAAAAAAAGTATTATATATCAAGTTTGAAAAACAAGAGAGGAAAGAAAAGAAGCAGGAAGTAAACCAATCAAGATATTTCAGTGAAGCAAAAAACTCAGGCACTTCATGCAAAATGTGAAGTACATACAAACAATAAAGCATGCATTTTTGAACGGTTTCAAAAAGAACTATTAAAACAACCGTGAAAGAGTTTCAAGTTGCACTTGTGAAATTTAAAGCTTCATTTTGAAGACTAAGCAAAGACAAAAGCAAAATATGTTGAAATGCATTACTTGTCCACTACTTCTGAAACCCTGTAATTGTGCTTACTCTGTATTCCTGCATGCAACATTGAGTTCATCAGACTGCTGCCAGGTTTTCATTCCATATTGTGTATTATTGAAGTGTAAAACCGCTGAATGAATTCCAGTGCAATTTTAATCATATTATAGAAAATGTTCCAAGCTGATATAATCAAATGCTTTTAATTAGGGCAATCAAATATATTATCAGTTTACTATTGCTAACCAATATTCAGTACACAAAAACCACCCTGAAGTACAGCATAGAATAACAGAACAGTTCGGGTTGGAAGAGGAACCTCAGAGCCCCCCCTGCCCCCAGCCCAGGCTGCCCCCAGCCCCATCCAGCCTGGCCTTGGGCACTGCCAGGGATGGGGCAGCCACAGCTCCTTGGGGCGGCCTGGGCAGGGCCTCACCGCCCTCATAGCAAAGAATTTCTTCCTAATGTCTACTCTAAAACTACCTTCTCTTAGTGCACAACCCCTTATCCTCTCACTACTCTGCCTGACAAACCATCCCTCCCCAGCTTTCCTTCACCCCCCCTTTAGGTACTGGAAGGCCGCTGTAAGGTGTCCCCAAGGCCTTCTCTTCTCCAGGCCGAACACCCCCAACTCCCTCAGCCTGGCTCCATAGGAGCTCCAGCCCTCTCATCATCCTCATGGCCTCCTCTGGACTCACTCCAACAGGTCCACGTCCTTGTTGTGCTGGGGACCCCAGATCTGAACACATTACTCCCGGTGGGGTCTCATGAGAGTGGAGTAGAAGGGGAGCATGCGATAGTAGTGTCTACCATTTATACATGACTTGATTCAACCTTACAGCAAAATACCTACTTCAGTGTAGGCAGAAACATATTACTCTCTCTAAATTGTCTACTTTAGAAAACGTGATCTTTAATGGAAACGAACACTTCAGGCATGACAGGACAAGGCTCTAAGCAACCTGATCTAACATTGAGGTTAGCTCTGCTTGGAGTAAATTTGAACTAGATAACTTCCACTGGTTACTTCTGACCAAAATTAGTCACTGATTTTATTAATGTAGGAATGGCTGTTCAAGAACTTCAATTCTGTGCGCTACCATTGTCAAAAAAAACACCTAGTGTTACTATGCTACTGAGAAGATAATTCATGGTGAGAACTTCTAAGAGAGAGTTAAGTTTCCTTGTTAAGTACACTGAATGTGATTATTTAAATAAATCATAATTTCTTACTAATCAGACAATCCTTGCCAGTACAATAAAATAAGAAGCTGCCATAGTTACGTGAGTGAATCAGTTTGAGTGGGCTGTGCACGTTGTCATGATATTAGGAATTCTATTTCAGGAAATCATTATCCACACATGATGAAAATGATCAATCACCTCGGAGTTAGTAACAAATGTGCAGTGTTACATGGTTCATTAGAATCCATGATGCAGATACACAAAACAGAAAGTTTCTCTGTCACTGATAGTCACAAGTGCCGCAATATGTTTTTGCATGACTGAAGCAGATACGAGTTCTGTGGACAAAGAAAACATCCTCTTTTCTTCTGAAATAGTGTCAGGAGTCAGGAATATAGCACTATTGCAAGGCTATAAAAGGAAGAACCTAATCGCCTATGATACACTCCGAATATCTGGCAATATTGTGAAGGTAACTGCCCCCTCAGCTAGCGTGAAGTAGTAGACATGTCTGGCAGGACAACTCAAAAACTATGGGTGACACAAGCACCAGAATGATCCTAATGGGATAAGATCAGCAATCTCCTCTCAGGATGTAGTGTTGGGTAATTTTAGCACTTCAAAGACAGAAATGGGATTCATTGACAATACTGACATGAAAGACTGAATCATTGACACAGACTCACTCATGGACAAAGAAGATTTTTAGACACTGTTCCCAACTGCATTATGCTCTGCAGTTGCACAGTTTGACAAAGAATAGGTCAAGAGACCTGAACTTAAGCAGAGTGGAAGAAATCTTGGGATACCTGCACCTGAGTATAAAGAAAAAAAGAACACTGTCACTGGTTGCAGGAGGAGCATTTACTTCTCTTAGTACAGCCGAACTCTTGTATGTAAGGAATTATTTCGTTTGGCAGTACTTAATTACAAAGAAAGCAGTGTTTCACTGTGATGGCCCCAATTCATGAGGTGAATTGACTTCAATAAACAGCTAATTTTTTTAATTACTATTTTAAAAGTGTAGATATTCAAATGTGGCTACAAAACGTACGGTAACTCTTTCAGATTCAGAACCAGTTTTTCCATTGGACTCATGGGGGTTTGGGGTTTTGTCTTCTTTTCTTGAGGGAGATGATTTTCTGTCAATTTCTGTCCATTGCTGGCTACATCTTTTTTGTTGTTGTTGTTTAAGCAGTTAACACTTGTCCCATCTAAATTAAACCTAACAGCATATTTTGTTGAGGGAAGAAAAAAAAAAAAAAGCAAATGCTATATATAGCAGACTGGTTAGTACGATAAACCCTGCTAACACATAAATTTTGTGGGTTTTATGTGCTAATCTCATCAGAAACAAAGCCTGCTCACTACTTAGAAGCTGGACACTGGCAAATATTGCTAGAAGAATCACAGAATCACAAAATCACAGAATTGTAGGGGTTGGAAGGGACCCCAAGAGATCATCGGGTCCAACCCCCCCAAGAAGATGGACTAGAGATTAGAATGGTCCATGTAGTAAAATCCTTAAGTAAAAACTCCCCAAAGACCTAAAAAAAAAAAACAAACAAAACCTCATTACAGATCCATGTTCTACAACTGGACTTGGATTTGTATGCTCAGAAAAATTAGATATTGATTCTGAATTTTCATTTTTACCTCCAAGAAGAAGCATTGCTACCACTGGTGCTGAAGATATTATCTGACGTGTGCTTGTTAGAAAATTTTAAAAAGCAATGATGGAAGATAATCACCAAAAAATGTAACTTTATGAGCTCAGTTGCTCATGAAAGAATGTGCATTTAAACACATTACCTTAAGGTAGGATTATCATCAGCTTAGTCATTTTAGCCAAAAGTTAGGCTAGTCCAATTCAGATATTTGGCATTTCTAAATTTAGCATTTGGCGTTATTTAATTCCCAGGTGACATTCTGGATCTCAAAATCTTGTCTGCTGAAATGCGTTTAATGAAAAGCTTAGGACCAGCTTATCTGACCATGTACTCTGCAAAGTTAAAAATAAATAAACAAATAAATAAATAAAACAGAAGGATCTGTATTTTTATAAATATTGTGAGAAAGATGAAAGTGAAAATTTAGATTAATAAAGACTCACACAAATTAAAGCCTCTGCAACCACAAGACTACCGGTGTATGGTGCATGGTGCACATGGTGCAGGGTCCAACCCTATCAGCAGTGGAAGAAATGAGCACCATTCAAACCTGTGATCTATAAAAGCAGCTTTGACTACAAAACCACAGAAGAACAAGTCAGATTATATCTGAGAACTCATGAAGTACACAACAGCTTATCACTCAACATATTATTTCTCTTTTGGCAGGAGAAAGCATAAGGTAACTGCCCTTTGAGATGAAATGCATTGAAATATAACAAGGAACGCCTCAAACATATTTTGGCTGAGAAGATACGTATTTAGCATACATTTTAGACTTTCAAATTTTTCCCTCACAAGCTCTTTCCTCTGAAATTCATATATTTGTTATTGGATATATTAAAGAGCTCTAATATTTGCAGACTGTCTCAGAAAACTCATTAATCACCTCCTCAAAACACCGTGCCAATTAGTATGTATGGCACCTACGGAACAGAGCTCTGAACTGTGTTGTTGTTACCTACTTCCCTCTGTAATATACTCTGCTGTCATCATTATTATCTGCAATGGTGACCCACTGTAGACCTTTTAAAACACACACAGAAAACAATGCGTTTTAAAACTGTCATTTCTTTAGTAAATGATTTCTTCAAGACCCAATCAGAAGAAAATAAGAGGCAGAGGTTCACTAAGTTAATAAACTAGTTCTATATATTTAACACTCAGTCCTGGTTTTCTCCCCTTAATAGAACTGGACAACATTAAGAGGAACCCCTATATACCCAACACGGTATCTCTTTAAATCTTGCTTGAAAAACCGGCATTGAGATGCAGGAGATTCACATGCAGCATATCAAAGTAAGAATTTACCTGTTTTGCTATTAATGCGAGTTTTATATTAAAGATTAAGGAAAAAAAATGATTTAAAGAGGATGATTTACTGCAAAAATTTAATTCATTTAAAGGAAAAGGATACAACGCCTTTGAAATAAAAGCAAAAATACTAACACCCAAGTATTAGTTCCAGAAAGACATACAACCTATGCATCAGACAGCTAAAATATCCACAGGTTACCTATTTTATTCATAATTACTAGCAGCCTACACTACCATTACAAACTGCAATAAAGTGATTCTTTAAGAGAATATCTTTTATCATTTCCAACTAAGAATATAAAAATATACTACCTTAACTAAAATATGAATTGCATCACCTCTAAAAATATACCGGTATCTATAAGAGTTCCTTATCTGAAGAAATTTTTAGTGATATAACCAGGCAGTAGCCCAACAGCTCTTTCAAGAATTAACAGGAAGCAAAAAGGGGCAAAAAATATCTATTTCACTTAGGTCAGGCAGACTCATGCAGCATCGTATGATTTCTAAAGGCTGCCAGGCAACAACACGCTGTCTGGCAATTCTTGTCGCCACTTCCTAAATTTCTGAAATTTAAGGAGCAGAGCAGTATGAAATGTGCATTAATGAGCAGAGCATCCCTGTTTGTGTACCTTCCTCCCCGATGCCTCCCCAAGTCTTCCCCACTAACTCACTCATTTCAATTCTTGCAGGTTTTGTACTTTTAAAGGCCGAATTCTTGGAGTCAAAAAGAAAACAATCATGGAAAAAGTGAAAAACAGAGAAAAATGTATGAATACGGCTCAGTAGTAAATCAACTAGCATAGCCCAAAGGCCTGCTAACAGGTATTCACTGCTTTCAAAATATCTCTAAATGATTTCAATACTGCTTAGCAACACCAACACTATTTAAAGGGCTGTGACAATAACGTATGTGTGAATACGTCCAGAAAATAACAGCTTCACGACATTCATACAGGTGCTTTATCTAGAAAGCAGTGCTCTTCTCCCTTGTATCCTCCCTCTCTTGAAGGAGCAGGTTCTTATCCCACAACCCAAGTAAGTTTTATGGGGTCTGTATGTGGAAAAATAATGTTTCGGAGACCAGGCACCCCTGGTTTTAAATCCCTTAAGAGCACAGATATAATAATTAGGCTATGGCTAAACTTATTGTTTCTCCTTTGGTAGGCGTAATTAACACATTACCGGGTGTTGATTTCCTGTCCTGTGCTTATAAAATCTAAGAATGTCTTTAAAAATGGGTAAAATGAAGATTGTTTGACTAAGAAAAAAAAAAAAAAGAAAAAAAAAACAGGAAAAAATGCTGCAGTGGGGCTTCTGTTACTATTTCAGATTAGGAGAAAGGAACTGGAGAAGGGATACAGAGATGCTCATGCCAGCCTAACTTTTCCCAACAGCCTATTTCATTCCCCCACAGAATGGGGCTGTGGGACTAAAATACCAATTCCCAAAAGTGAAAAGGTGGCAGCAAGTCACCCAGCACCTGCTCATTCAAAATAAATCAGAGAATTTGTACACTGGCTGGCTTCATAAGCTTAATGTACTGTAACTGCTGCACGGGTTTTAGAGTTAACCCACAATAAGGTGTTGAAGAACGCAGGGCAGCAATGAAAAGAAAGAACCAATATATATTATATGCACTACCTGCTATACAATATAGTAGCAGACAACATTATAGGAAAAATATATATATAGAACAGAGATTTGGGGACATTATTTTCTTGATGTGGTACATCATAGGCATGAAAGGGTTGAGAACTTCAGAATTATTGCAAAGAGTTTTGCAAAAGAAGCCATTTGCAAGGCACAGTAAATTTTATTAATTCTACAAAATCCACAAACAATGCTACAGGGCTGCCACCTACTGGAATCTTGTCTGAGAAAATACAAATCTAACGCAGGATTGCTACATTAGTGACTGCTGGATGGAGAAAAAGAAGAGGGAGTGGCTGGTTACAAGGGAAATTGTGATATTTATAGCAAGGACATCAAGATAAAATTGGATTAGATTCACGCATCTGAGAAAAGAACAATGATAAATCCTTCAGACAAATCATGTTTAGGCATCCAGACTTCAGCAACATCTCTACACTTTATGAGGAATATCTTGTTTCCAAAGGTTTTGGGCAATGGTCCAAGGCACTGATAGAAGAGCAAACAGAATGCACATCCTACCCCATAAGCATTCGTCCTAGCGTAATGCATCTCAGCTGTAAATCTCTACCATTATCAGACTCGTAAAACCATGAAAACATCAGAAAAGACATGAAAACATCAGAAAAAAAATGAAGGTTTTTTATTTGTTTGTTTTTGTTTCTTTGTTGGTGGTGGTTTTTGAGTATTTCTACTGAATGGATAAATGATTCTTATTTTTATACGAATTGATCAAACTGACCTGTATTTCAGGTCTAAAAACTATTGCTTTTCCAAATGGGACAGAGTTTCTGAATCAAAACAGTATCCAAATAATGAATGTCTTAAAACTTAATGCCCTGCTGCATGCTTTCCTTTTTTCTTTACTTCTTCTACTTCTTTGTCTCTACCTTTTCATCTTCTTCCTACAGTTCCTTTTAATTCTAATGTTTCCATGGCAATGACAGGAAAAGAAAAGATTAAATATCCTCTGTGTATTTCTTGCTTTTTTACATAAAATTTTAAAAGAAAAAAAATCACAAATCCCTCAGAGAATGATGCAAGAGTCAGGACAATAGCTCATTATGCAATCACGTAGATTTAATAGCTAACAGCTATTTGTACGCTCAACTTCATAAACATTTAAACTGAGCATAGCAGTTCTAAAGATACCATGTTAAAAGAGGAAGAGAGAGTAAGAAAGTGCAATGAAATGGAGAGTTAAACTATTTAACTAATACCTCTTAGATCTTATTTTAAGCATGGAGATACCTTCAGGATAAACTCCAAAGTGCATTCTGCATTTTTCTCATTGCAGTCTTTACATTATGGCAAGAAGTGGAAGTCCTACAGTTACAAATAAACGGTGTTTTGCATCTGAAGTTAAAAATCAGGAAATCCACTTGGAGGAACCTATCCAGTATCTGCATTTTTTAACCCTTCTCAAAGCACAGAGTTCTCCTTTAACAGCTCATTAGTTTGAAAAGGAATTCTGCAACCAGGCTGCGATTGCCACAGCTCAAGAACCTGGCAGGTGCCCTAAAAAGATAAATGGGACTGCTGAAGATAGAAATAATTTAGAATATAACTAGTAGGAATTCACTCTGTTTTTCAAAAGCCTTCTCCTGAAGCATCCATGGTTCAACAGCAGACATTCCCAACTCTTTTATGTTAACCAAAATGCACTATACATATTCAATCCAACTCTTAAAAGACATATACACTCAGATGTGTGTGCCCATGTAATTTAAGAAGAGCACACTGTTGTGAACTCAAACTACCATACTTTTTCATTTACAGCTGTGAGACCTCAGCAAACCTAAGCTTTCCTTCCATCCTGCCTCCCAACCTATCCAAGTTGGAAAGATGGGAGACATCCAAGCTATTTGTCAAATCAGGCAAAAGTTAATGAATAGTTGTTTTTTGTTTTGTTTTGTTTGTTTCCTTTTTTTATTGTTTTGCTTTTTTAGTGAGAGCTGTGAAAAAAAAAAAAAAAAACATTTCCAGATTAAGACACTGAATATAAAAAAAGGTTGCAATGTTTTGTTTCAGAGCTGTTTTACATGAAAAGATTTCAAAGTGGTAATTAGGTTCTCCAACTACTATTTTTTTGAGAATTTATCTGAGATTACTTAACCTCTAAGTAAAACACACCTTTTAGAGTTAAAATGGAGAAAAACAACCAAGCTGCCCTAAAACACAACTGCACTGTACTTAATTTTAGTTAAAAATAGCTGATTTGGCTCTCCAGCTCTCCCTCAAGTTCTTCTAGATATCCACTTTAAAGTTCTTCGGTCCCTTTATTTAGACATAGGAATTTGCTACAGACTTCTTCAGTATTCAAACTTTGGTAACTCTGGAATGTCAGTACACTGATACTTAGAGAATTGGCCTATTCTCAGAGGAAGAAATTATTAGTATTTCTCGTGGCGTCCAGGTACCAAATAGAAGCATCCAAGGCTGTAAACCTTGGGAATTCCAGTTCCACTACTTAGCTGAAATGTTTCCCCTCAGCGTGGTTCAAGTTAAAATAGTAGAAAACATATGCATTTATATTTAATCTTAATTTAATCACATAGTTACCATATGTAAATAGAATATATAAAACCTTTCTAAAACTCAGATGGGGTTGAAATTATACAGAAAATTGGTTGTTTTCTGCCTATGTAGAATATGTCTTAACTTGAAAGGTTCAAATATCTTTTGGGCGACTTTTTCTTCCCTGACTCTACTTCTTAAAATATGCACCTCAGTTTAACCAATGAGAAACACTGGTTTTTTGGCTCTTGCAAATTGGTTTTGCTTTGAAGTTTTCAAGATTCCTACAAATCAACATAAGTGTATACATTTGGTTCTTTAAATGCAATGGGCAATACTGATTGTATTGCCCTTAACCATATTTTGGTCCACAGGGAGTTTATACCACCAAATAACCACAGAAAAGCAAGTGTTCCAACTTTAAAGTTCTGATGGGATGTTTAAAGCAGCCCATTATAAGAAACCGATAAATGTTAGAAAAGATGACATTTCTAGTGACTGATGTCCATCTCACATTTAAAACTGCTTACACAGTTACTCTGTGGATGTGAAGATTCCATATTAATAACTGGAATGTGTGCTAAGGAGTTTAAAAGCTAATAAAATGTATTACTTCATTTGTTTGCAGAAGAAATAAGCATACTGGCTCCTCACTGCATATCAAACCTCCTGTTTAATGTTCATACCAGAATTCCTATAATGTGAGCAATCTATCTTTATAGACTCTTTCAGTGACAAATTTCATTGTTTTCCCTCAGTAAACACTCAGCAAAGTGACAATAAGTACTTTAATGGGGGAAAAAGTGATGATATGAGCATGTACTAAATTATGTTTCAGTACATCATATGACAACATATATTTTTCTTAATCAGAATCCATTGTAAAGTATATCTGTGTTTCTTTTTGTTTTATTTTCTTCACTTTGAGTGCTTGCTCAGGTCATGCCAATTTACAGAGCAACCTTAATTTTACAGCCTTTCAGGCCTCCTTGCCCTCTACTGGGAGTTTTCTTTAGATGGATCTACACCCTTCTGACATCCTTACTTGGCAGTCAAAAGTTGCATTAAGTTGTCTGGACTGAAAATGTGAACTCTTTTCCTCTAGAAACCTGGGACAGAATAAGTTTCCTATAAACAAAACTGTTTTTCCAGAAGCCATTCTTTCCAAAAATAAAACGGAGTTTAATTGCAAGGCAAACGCACCATTTCAGAAGATGAATCTTGCATTCTTCCTAACGTGCAGACACATTGTCTCAGCTGTTTATGAACTTGTCTAAGCATAATTCAGCTTAGTTCCAGAATCTCCTTTTTGCACCCAAGAGCCTGTATTACGCAGATCCACTCCCTATTTTTGCATTGATTCGTGCGTCATCCTGCTCAGGCAGTTGACAGTCCTTTCTCCAGATCCCTTCCCTTATTTGCAAGATGAATTCCTTAACTGTCCACTGGCTTTTGATTGCTTTCCTTGCTGCTTTTCCAATGCTGTCATCTAAGCTGCTGTGCACTAAATCAGCATCTTCCTTAAAACTAATTACCCCCGCTATTCAGGTTTAAGTGTTTCCTTATCTAGATCACTATCTTGACTTTTCCTTTTCAGTTCCTCTAACACTCTCTTTGATCTGATGTAACACAGATTAGCTCACCATAAACAGGCAGCCAAAATGGACAGAGAGAAAATATTGATGTAAAAAATATATAAATATGTTCCCGCATGCACAGAGACAGCCTCTAATGATCACTCTGTCTTTTCTGGGCAGCACGGCACGTAGACCTTGTACCACCAGATCTGATGCTTCCCATGTAAATACCTTGGAGTCAAAACAATCTCAAGGCTCTCCCCTCATCCTTCTGGTTACTCAACATTTTTCGATATCCATTTCTCTCTACTCCCCTGGCTTTCCTTCTTTCATTTATGCAGATCCATCACTTCTATGCTCAATTTAAACATTTATTTTAAAATTTTACATTACAACACAACAGAATATTGTTCCTCACCTGCCACCCAACACCTCATTGTCCTGACTGCCAGAGAGACACGTATTTTAGGGCTGGGAATACCGACTCCGGCAGTGTGTTGTAGCTGCTAGGCTCATTTTGCCAATAAGCTGGAGGCCAAAGAAACCCACAATCCTACAAGACAAGAACTGAACAGCAACGAGTGAGGGAAGGACATATATCTATTATTGGAACCGTATAGCTCAGCCCCAGGCAGCAAGCACCTTCGTGTGACATGATTCCCACCTAGCACCTTATAATGCCACCGTGAGATTAGTGATGAGGATGGATGTGTCCATGAAGATTTGTTACCATATTGGTAACACATGGTAAGATAATCATGTTGGTTATTTTAACCCAGAAAGGCTGACAAACTGGTAAGAGGAACCCTTCTGGGAGCAGAAGGTATCATTTTGGTCCATCAGATTCTCAGGATATTAAAAACATCTGAAAGATTTCCAATAGAATTTTTCAAACAGGGAAATAACCTCTTATAATAAAAATGTGTATAATATTGGGGTCTTTGCAAATACATTGTCCTGAAGTGCGTGTTCCCATACTCTTATATTTAATTGAGGTAAAAAAATAAAATAAAAAAGTCAGAGCTGGGAATATATAACCATAAACTAAACACAAAGCTAGCTAGGAAAACCAACATTTAGAGAAGCCCTGATCATTCCAAAAGGAATTTATAAAGGAAAACTACACACAGGAAGGTTTAAATTGCTAATTTAGAGAATGATGTGAAGGTTGTCTATTAAAAATTATTCTTAATGGTATTTGTGACAGCCTAATTTGCCTATTTAAAATAAATATACTCCAATTCCTTTTTCAAATGCTCTTCTCCCACTCTTAAATGATACAGGCTCATTTAACAACTGGTAGTCAAACATGTTCCAACAATAGCAAAGCAAACTGCTGAGGATTATTACAGGCAAAAATAATTCTGCCATTCTAAAAAAAGTGGCTGGCAATTAGTGATTTCAGTTGGCCTTTTCCCCACAGTATTTAGCAGAATGTTATATTTAAGCCTTATTAAAATGTACAGAGATTCTAAAATCTTAAATATAGATTTCCTTGCTAATTCTCTTTCAAAGTCAAATAGATAAAACGTAAATGCGGAAACAATCCTCAAAAAAAAAAAAAAAAGGAAAAGTCATACTGGGTTATAAAGGAAATCTTTCCATTAATACAGCCATCTGTATCACCTTCTGATATTACAGAGCAGTACTTCCACGAACACTGAGGCTAAAAAACCTATCTATGTAAGAGTATCTTGAAGAGTGTGTTTCTATGTATGAATTTATGCTGTTGGCAACTTTGCCCTCTTTAAACTCTCAAATTCCTCATACAACTTTTTAGCACACAAGAAAATCAGTGCTTCATTTGTCAGAAATAGTCCAGTCAGAACTGAGGACTTCAAGAAACCACGGATGAAGCATATAAGTACCTGAAGTTCATTAAACTATATTCTCAATTCACTTCTACATCCATCTCTACATTTATTTATATAACACCATGGTACTAAAAATAAAGTTACAACAATGAAGTGCACCACACAGTACCACGGTACTAAAAATAATGTTACCAGAATGAAGTGCACCACACAATACCATATTTTTGTTTGCTTTTGTCAAAAAAAAAAAGGTAGTGAGCTAGACTGTAGCCTTCAAAATGACTAGCAAAGATTGTCTTCAAAGGTTTTCCCTTTTGCAAGAGGGCATCATTAGAGAGCATAAAACCTCAGAACATCTTCTACTAAATCTACAGGGGAAGAAAGTTTATTCAAATGAAAACAGAAAAAGAAATAAAAGGAAAAAGAAGAGTCATAGTAATGAACCACAACTATCCGGATGTTCTTCAGGGCCATGCATAGGCCTGATAAAAGCTCGATACACATTCTGACTGACTCCTGCTCGCCCATACTGCATAAACAAAGAGGATATAATGCACCTCTCTTGATAAAGCTCATTTAGATTCTACAAGCTATATAGCCCCTGTGGAACAAAGAAACACAGACCAGCTCTGTCTAGCAGTAGGAGTGGACGACAGGCCTCTGAGTTTAAAAAAAAAAAGGGGGGGGGGGGATGTCTCCCCATATCAAGCAAATCCTACCACATGGTATCAAGAGAGATGACGCAGTGATTTCTGGTAAAAAGTAGTAAATTTTTTTTTGAAAGAATGTAATATTTCCTTCTTTGACTTAAAATTAAAAAGCATGAAAGCTACTTCAATCAATACTTACGCTCTCACTGACTATATAGCAAACATAGAAAAATAGAAACTCTTCAATTAGAATGAGTATAATAAGAACATTAAAAATTAATGCAATTAACTAGGTACTCCTGAATATCCAGCACAAGCACAATAATTTGCCTTCCACAACTTACAAGCTCAATATATACAACAATGTTCTTTTTCACAGGATTCTCAATCAGCAAAGACTTTCTTTCCCCCTTCAGCTGGAAGTTAGGGTATGTATAACAATATATTAATATGGGAGGGAAACTTACAGCTTAGTGTTATGAAATGAGTTACAGAATAGGGCTAATAGTAGTTATTGACTTTCCAAACTTTTCCTGTGCATAAAACTCTACCAATATTATAACAAGTGTCCCAGACACAGGTGATAGAACAGCACTGCAAGAACATCTATGCTTCCATTTTGCAGACGTGTATGAGCAAATAAATACATATTAGTAAATATCAGAGGAATGAAGTCAAATTAACGCACACAATCAAGCAAGAAGTTTGTGAATCACAAGCAATTGACGATACACTTATTCATCTGAATGCTAAAAAAAATTGTATTAAAATACAGGTGAAACCTACGTTACGGTACAGGAATTATAATGAAGTCAAAGGACACAATACGCCTAAACTATCCTTATAAAGAGCTGACAAAAGATTATCATTTCTCAGTGAACAGGGGAAAAACATGTCAGTTTTCCAGTTCATTAAGAATGTAGTGGAAAAACAAATCTTGTACACATATAAAAAAAAAAATCTGAAGATCTTAAATTCCACAATCTCAGATATGGATATGCTCAGGATCTTTATCACATAGAATTGTTAATGACAATCAACTGCTTCAATCCTTTCATCTTCAACATAAGTTATTCAGTCCTTGGACCTTCCAGACACATAAAGCCCCTGTAAATATGGTTGTTTACTTCCCACATAAACAACCACAGCAGATACACTGCAAATCCTGCCCTGCTGAAGCTGGAAAAACATAATCTAAATAAAATCCACAGTTTCTCTGACACTATTCCTACACCCTTCCTCTCTCTAGCAAGCTCATTCTCTGAACTCTTTAACACTTGAAGGAACATTTTACTTTTTCTCTTGCAGCCCAAGGACTGCATTTCCCACACTGCTAGGACATGAAGTGTTACGTTTTCATCTCTAAAATACGCATTTTGGAGCCTGTACCGGCATGTTCTTGTATGCAATGAAAAGTTGGAATTCCTGCCTTTTTTTCTCCCCCCGATTTAAATCAAGGAGAATCACAGAGTGGTTTGGGCTTGTAGGGTCCTTAAAGTCCATCCAATTCCAGCCCCCTGCCATGGGCAGGGCCCCCTGCCCCCAGCCCAGGCTGCCCCCAGCCCCATCCAGCCTGGCCTTGGGCACTGCCAGGGATGGGGCAGCCACGGCGCCTCGGGACGGCCTGGGCAGGGCCTCACCGCCCTCACAGTGAAGAATTTCTTCCTCGTTTCTAACCTAAATCTGCTCTCTTTTAGTTTACAGCCGTTACCCCTTGTCTTGTCACTATACCCCCTGACAGACTATCCCTCCCAGTACCTGAAGGGGGCTATGGAAATGCCGGGCTTCATGAGCTTGAGCTCATTGCTGAGCTGCATGTTGAACAGACTAAAATACGATGTGAAACCCTCCTGTTCATTTTGAAAAGCACAGGCCGCATTTACGCAAAAGGCTCTCATTACCATCAGGGCACCTGTCCTTGGAAAAGTTTTAGGTTGACAAACCCAAAACGAAGTATAAAACACCTCACATTTTCCCATTCCCCACCGTGTCGGTGGAAAGGCTGGGGGGAACTAGCACACACGGTTTGGTATGTTTTGAGAAGTGACCTTTCTCTAATAGGGAGAAATGCAGTTGTTGTTGGAAAGCAAACTTCTCCATCAAGATCCACATGAGGTACGTTTCAATGAGGCATTACCTGTTGAAAGGAGCTAATTAAACAGAATTGATTTCCTCCCAAATGTTTGTTCTGAGTTACGGTTTAGGAACTTCAGTAAACTTCACTGCACACGAGATCAGTGAAGAAGGAAGGAAATTCCAAACTATGATATATTTGAATGGCAATTATTTTCTGTCCCCCAGCTGGATCTAGCACTTATTTGAAAATGTCAGAGAATTCATTGCTGTGAACAAGATGGTCCAGGGCACAAAGTTCAAAATGCAGCATTCACAGAAGGCAATAATTAGAACTACTCAACCACACTAAGATGCTACCGTGATTGAACAGCTCTGTCTGGGAGTAGTAGGGTCAGAAATTTAAAGTTGCACCATTTGGTGTAATGGCTATGATTACTGCTTGCTTGTTTTCACACCTATAGTGGAAGGCAATTAAAGTAATATCCTTTTATTTGTAATTAGTTTGCATTACTGCTTTAAGCTGAAATCGAAGAAATGGGTATAGTAAAGGATCAGAAAAATGAAGAAAAGAACCAATTTTCTAACTAGCAGGTCTGTATCTTCCTGAAACTTCATTTATGCCAGAAAACAAAATTATTTAGTAAAGGCCTGAGAATGAAATGTCTCTGGACTTTATTTTCTTTTTTTCTCCAAACAATCAAAAAGACTAGAGAAGGAATGAAGTATTTATACATATATATATATAAAAGGATATATATATATATATATGTTCAAATGGAGCTCTTATATTTAATTTTAGGAAAAAAATGTATTAAAAGGATAGTAAAAAAATAAATGTTTGATGTCACTGAATATTCTAATTAAAACATACACACACACACCCCTTGGGATAATGGGTATATCCTTAAGCATACATAGAAGAAGAAAACAGTCTCTGAACCAGAGACTGTATTTGGAAGAAGCTTCTTTTAACTGTTGAATTTCATTTCACGACGTTCCTGGACTTCTGATGAGGTGAAAGCTTGCACTGAGATTAGAGAAAGATTTGACAAGCCATTTGATATATTTGCCTTTAATAACTTTGGCATTGCAACTTTCAAGGAGACAGAGAACTGACAGGCAAAAAGAACAGACAAAGAATCTAGTTCTGTGACTACAAGCTAGTCCCAAATAAAAGACTCTTTTTTTTTTTTTCTTGTAATGAGTGGAAAAATTATACATTTGTTATGCATTTAAAAAAAAAAAATCTCTTATCCTAAAAGCAAAGAACATTTGATCACTTGATATATCTAGTTATCAAGATGAAAACTTGTGATAGTTTGAGCACAAAACAAAATTCAAAAATGTTCTGCATGTGAAGATGATTAGAATATCTGAATGTTCAAATCAGTATTATAGATCTGTTTGAGTTGTTCTGATTTTAAAATCAGTTAAGATTGGTGAAAAGGTCTTACAGAACTAAAATTGTTTCATTGCTAATACGGTGTTAGATCACCAGAAAAATATCAAAGAATTTTCTTGTTTTTTCTTTAATTTAAATTGTGAGATTTACTACTTCTTTGGGATTCCTGAGCGCTTTCAGAAATAACCTCTACATTCAGCTGTTTGCCTTCAGAAGTCCTACCAGAAAGGTCTCCTACTTGGCTTGTTCTAGAAATGCTGATGATGATATCGCAGAAATACAGGATCCCTGTAAAAGTCCATATATCTCATTTTCTAACACTTTGTTTGGTCCCTACAGTATTTTCTTCTGCATGCAATCCAGTAAAAAACTGCAAAACTATTTATCTAATGAATATAAACCTACATGGGCCAATAAAATCACTATAGAAACCAAAATAATTATGGGTACAATTTATTTATGCATTCTCCATCCCTTTACTTTTGAAATGAAAATATAAGTAACAAACAAGCCAGTGAAATCTTTCTTAAACATGCAGATGTATCTTGCACAATTTCCCAGTCTTGAGTCATATGAGCTGAACACAAATCCTAAAACACTGAAATAACATGAATTTGTTAAGGGGTAAGCTTCTCCTCAATCAAGTGCATAAATGGAAGTACATCAACGGAATTTTTTCAATTACTTTTTGTCTACTGGGACTTAAAATTCTTTATATAAGCTTGGCTGAAGATGAGTGCTAATGCTGGGGAGAAATTCCTGAGAAGAGCTACTAGAGGAAACATTAAGTATACTGTTATCAAGCAATGTGAACATTGTGCGCAACAAAATCTTAACTATAAAATCAATGCAGCACTGCCATAGCTAGAAAAGCCTCTAAATGCATATTTAAGGAATTATAATTTATTCAATTTAAATGGCTCTAATAATAATACAATTCTAGCAGTATCTTCTCCTACCAGGGCTGAAAAGGGTACTTAACAGAAAAAGTATCAAAAAATTAAACTGTTATCAAGATTATTTACCAATTCAGTTGAAAGATTAACTAAATGCTTCAGTGTTCACACCACCTAATTTTATACAGAATTACACTGTTACTGTTTTCCAATGATAAGTAGCACCATTTGACAGTACCCAAGATGTATGAAGCAAAAAGCCTGATTCCCTGTCTTGATAAGTTTCCCTACAAGAGCCATAGGCTTCCTTAAATCTGCTTACAAAAGCCTCTAAGTAGTTACTGGTGATGTTCAGTAGCATCATTATTGGAGAACCTGTGTTTTTATTTTTTCTTACAAAATCTTACACGGGTAAAATTCTGCTTGGAGACAGGAGTCAAAACAACATACAAGGAAAGGGAAATAGTGTCAGAAACAATCAAATAAATTGTTGGGTTTGCTTTTGAGTTTTTAAAAATACAATCCCCTCCCTCAGCTATACGTATGTCTGTGTTACCAAGAAAGAAGAGGGAAACTACTTCATAAAACATTATTAAATAATAGTGTTAAAAATCTGTTTCAGTAATAGTAAATGTCAAAACTCAGTAACAGCAAATGTCAAAGCTCTTGTAGTCTCTGAGCTAGCAGTAGCTTCTGCAAACATGATTTATTCCTTCTGCATAACATGCTCCCATTTCTTACCTGATTTTGCCCAAGGAAAGAGATCCAGAAACTCAACCGAAATTACTGTCAATATTCAGGAAAATTATTGCAAAAGTAGGGCAGTGAAATGGTGATGAAGTAAAAAGGCAGGAAAAAAACAACTATATGAGAGAGAGTCAAACAGAACAGGAAAAAACCAGTATATATAAAATCTGCCTAATCTCAGGATGTTAATTTAGATGTTAATCTAATCTCAAATGAAATTAGTAATAAACTCTAGATGTTAATCTAATCTCAGGAAGAAGTAATATGATTTGTACATAAGGGGCAGAGGGATCACGCAACAATGTATTTAGAAGGAAAAATTTGGGGAGATATAGGAAATATGCCAAAAGTTTGGAATTGAAAATGATGATACAGCCTAAAAATTTTGAAAAACCAGGTTATAGTACGTATCTCCTACTGTTAGGTGATATGCTGTTGAGTTAGCATTGTTGGGATCTATTGGTCACTCATGATGTGTGCACTCTTCTCTGTGCATGGAGAGGAAGCCACTAGCACTGAATTTTCTGAATAGTCCTTGGGATCCATAGCTAGCCTTCAGGACCCTAAGTTTCTTCATGAGTTTAGAGGGTATTTCTCATTTAAATACTACTGAGCGTATTGCATAGTCTTCTATTCTCTCTCTTCATGAAGAATTCCCTAAAGATCCTTAATTCAGTGTAGGCTGAGATAAGTAAATTTACAAGCAGAAATGATTGTACAGGCATTTATTCTTGCATTTTCAAAAATCTGAAGGAAACTAAACTAAAATATTAGATGATGTTGAGCTCTGATCAAAATTATTTTCCCTAAAATATTTAATGAATAATTTATAATAAATAAATAAACACGAAATCACTAGGAATTAATATATTTCAGTAGAACACCCAAAAACTAAAAAAACATTCTTCATACCTATTACAACTCCTTACTCAATAAATGGTTTCAGTAACGTACATCATTCATTAAAAATGGTTCATCTCCCTTGGCCTTTATTCACTGTTTAATATCTCTAATGAACTTAATGTAGCAAGTGATGTAATCAGACAAAAGCATGGTAAGAGCTCTTTCTGCCACTATAAGCACAGTCATATTTAATTAAGAATTTAGTGCTAACTGAAGGCATTAGTTAATTATTACACACCCAACACGTTGTCTACCTTATAGAAGCAGTTTCTTCATTAACAAACAAGAGCTAGGATCTAATTGCTGCGTCTTTAATCTTCTAGGTGCGCTTGTATCTCATTAAATGTGCCTTAGAGAATAAAATGAATTTTTTGATATTACTGGAAAGGATTAACAAAAACATAGTAAGTTCTCGGAGGCTTTATCTGGGACCCATTTACAAAAGAAAAGGTATCATTTCCCATTAAATACAGCATACCTGAAAACAGTAAATAAACGATCCATGTGGGTCCCTTCCAACTCAGGTATTCTATGATCCTAAGTGTGTGTAAAAGTATAAATTTGGAAGGCAGTGATTTAAGAAGCTTTTCTACCATCTACTAATTTTGTTTTCTACTACTACATACATTTTACATTATTATTTTGTTATGATTCTACTATGTATATGTTGATAGCACTCTTCTCTATGCATTACACTTCACATAAATTGTAATATATATATATTAGTTTAGTTTTTCTGGGGGAGGGTGTGTGTGAGTTTTGGAGTATGAGCATTCCAGATCCTCCTATTTCGCTCCCTTCATTTCATGAATATCCCTTCCGTAATTTCATAGATCAGCATCCCTGTGATTACCATGGATACAGGATTTCTGTTAGAAGTTATACATTACTTTGTTGTTAACTGGGCAGTACTATTTCTTAAGAAGCTCTCTAAAATGTTTATCTTTCATAGCTAAAAAACAAATGTGGATTATTACTAAAAGAGTACGGTAAAGCATTCAGTAGATGTTTACTTTGCTCTCGTTATACGAGTCTGAAAATGAGATTGTAACCAAGAAAAATCTTCCAGCATCACCTCTGCTAGATGCTTCAAGTCATTTTGGCTTAGGGATTCAGTGAGCCACAATTAGCACCTTTGTTTATATAAGACTATTAGATCATACAGTTTGGCAATATTTATAAAAATAGGCATAAATTAACCCCTTATATATATATATATATCAATTTTCAGTAAGTTAATTATGTAAGATAAGGCTCTGAAAAAAAAGAAAGCTGAATGCATGTACACTATGAAAGCAATTTGCTTTTCTGACCAAAAAATAAAAAATAAAAGCCTCAAAGCTATCAGTATTTTTCAGAGGTGTACTGATTTTTCACTGAATAATGTCAACAGGTCAGAAATGCAAATACCATAAAATATTACCTCATTTTTTCTAGCACACCGTGCTGAGCAATTTGATCCATTATTGCAGTCTTCAAAGAGTGCAACAAAGTAGTTCATATTTAATGGAAATTGTTATAAGTAGTTTCCTTTAACAAAAAAAAATAATGAAGTAGAGATGGGCTTGTTTTCCTTTTCACCTTCAAGAGATTGTTATCCCTATGAGAAAGCAAATTACTTAATATTCTGAAGAAACTGATAACAATCTTAGAAATTTTAGATTCACGTGCAAAAGCAAACGTTCATTTCCAGTCCACGTTCATATAGTCACTGCCATAAAAATGTAATTCAAGCTACTTATGGGCCAAAAGAAACAGGACAGCCCTAAGCATGATGTAAACTTCAAGAAAATATACAATAAAAGATGTTAAAGATGTACCAATGACAATCGTTGCACCATTTAATCTAATTACTTATAATAAATCCACATTATCACTGCCATTACGCAGTGTCCAATGTACTGCAGTTTCACCATGAAGAAGTTGCTGGGTGATGTTATATATTAACCAGTTGCAAAAGGTGAAATCTCTGCCTCACTGAGTGCCATAAGGGTTTAATATTGGCTTACAGGGATTATTACTGTTTTTTGATGATCACCTTAACTTTCAAAATAATTTAGACATTTAGAATTCACTACCTGTAGATGACTCAACTGAAGACAAAATTCCCTTTTTTTTTTTTTTTTTCCAGGTGGCGTCATGTCTAATAGTGTGGTGCTTGTTCATCATGCTTGCTGGCTTTTACAAATGAAAGGAAGGCTCCCCTCTTCCCCCTCCTAGAAAGTTTTATATATTCTCATTAAATACATCTTTCCGTACTGAGTATGGAAATAAAACATCCTCTTCATATTTATCTCTGTAGATCTCTTGTGACCCCAGCAAGAAACTAGAACACTAACACTGATTAAAACTGAATAATTTCTGGGGTATTCATATTAAAATTACTCAGTTTTAATCAGTATCTGTGTTCTATACAATATCTATTCAGCTACTCAGTATTGGAAATTTTACTAAGGACTTCAATGACATCAACCTATCATACCTTAAAAAACTAAACAAGATATAATAGAGACACCCCAATAAAATCATGTATTAATTGTCTTGTTCCTGTGCCCTCCACAAGTATCTTCTAGTTTTATAGAAGAGAAAGCAGATTCTCACACCAGCATAGAAAAGTGTTCAATGTTTTTTTCGTTTTATGTGCTTAATTTTGCATTAGCCATTAAAAAATAAAAACAAATACAAATACAAATACAAACAAACAAAAACAAAACAAACAAAATAAAAGCAAACAAAATAAAAACAAAACAAATAAAATAAAATAAAAATGCCTTGAATCGCTTTAGAGCAGATAGTACGTAAACAATCTATTTATCCAGATTTTGACAAGTACCACTTATAAAATCAGCCTCCTTCTCTGAAAATACAAATCCTATGCAGGTTTTAATGACTATAGTTGATGAAAAGACACTTCAGGAGTTAGATTCAGGTTTCAGATTTGTGAATTCATCTAAGAAGGAGACAGCCTGACCTCTTGTTAAACATGAGGACTGAAACATCAGAAAAAATAGCCCTGGGGCAGTGTCAGGAATTTAACTCTCAATTTTAATTAAATAGACAGGTTCATCTACTTTGCAATTCCCCAGTAAAGCTACAGAAAAGTTTCTAAATACAGTGCAAGAGAAAGAAAATCTGAAATAAATATTGAAATGAAAAAAAAAAAGTATATTAACTTTCAAATCCACACAAGTGAATATACTTTCAATACACTTGAAATTTCAAACCATTAACTGCAGCACTGATCAAAATAAATAAGTATAAATCAAAACTCACAGAAATATACTCAGGCGAAAATAAGCAGAAAAGAACAAGTACATATCTAAGGAGTCTAACCAACAAATTCACACAAAAATATATAGATGCACCCCCTTGGAAAAACTTTAGCTAGATAAAATCAGTAATAGTTTTGATTTACATTCACAAATAACTCTAACCACCAGCGTGGCTGTTGCAATCTATACAAGATTTCGTATTTATCATATCAAGGCCATTAAAACATGAAGGCTTATTTTGTATAGGCACAGCACCTTATATCAGAATGAAATATAAGGTAGATCAGAAGGAAGAGACGACATCAGTCAGCCAAAAGATGCAGTACTGCTATCATTCAGTGCCTCTGCAGTTATCCTGTGACTTATTTCTGGATTAGTTATTTATTTAGAATAAGGCAGGAAGTAATATATGAGAAAACAGTAAAAGAATATTTATTTGGGCCATTTGAGCAGAAAGCATTTGAAAAGTTGACCAAATTTCCACAGAAGGCCAAATTCTCTCTCACAACTGGATATCTCCTGTAGATACACTTAAATATCTGCCCTTGCTCTCTACTTAGAGCACCTGTGGTAACACCACTCCCTAATGGTTTTAACCACTTTTATTTGCCTCTTTGCCTATTTTAAGAATTTGCAAGCTTGGTCTCCAGACCAGTTTCTCTGCAGGACCTTAACGGAACGCCTTCTCTTTCTTATTTTTGAATTCAGTAAGTTAAGATTGAACAGAAAGATATTCTGTGTAACTTTCCACTTAAAAAGCAAATAATACAGCATGTATTTGTAATTACAGGTATAAAATTAAGCCGCAAATGTTTTTCATTAACAATGTTGCAGTATGTGCCCATTATTAAAATAAATAAGACTTCCAAGTAAGTGCTGAACTATTTGCTCTGATTGTGCAATAAGTTTTATGCCTTCTTCCATCTTCCATAAAGCTTCAATTTTCTCCATCTTTTGTCTTCTCGATTTCCTTTTGTTTTGTTTTTTCAAAAATCTTTCTAATCATAACTCTTCTGCTAAGTGTTTAAGCAGCAGTTTACCTGATAAGTTGGTTTTTGTTATTTAATAACTATTGAACCAGTACCTTGTGTGTATCGTAACAACAATGCCCTCCGCCCGTCTGATTATCGGCATTTAAAGCTATGACAAAGTCATTTACTGAATTGCAGGATTGAGTGGCAATTGTCACCGAACACAAACAATTTACATGAACTATCAGACTCTATTAATACCAAGTACAATGAAATAAGCATTCTGCACCTTGTGCTCTAAAATAAGTTTCACTCTGCTTTTGTGTTTACTTGCTTTTGTAAGATTTATTGCAATAATGTGTTCCCTCTGCAAATTAGCTGTAAAAAAAAAATAATCTCATTTTGACTTTTTTAAATAACAATTTTTTCTCTCAGAATCGTGCTGTCCTTGCCTCCTAAATGCAGCACATCATTCTATGGAATCTAGTAATGAGTTAAAACTAAACCAAGGAACCTAAAAAGTTCAGAAGATAGCCTAGAAAATGTGTATGCAACATTTTGAAGGCAGCAAAAGATTATGCCAGCAAGAAATTGCAAATAACGAGCAAAATGGGCAACGAGTTATGTGCTGACTTCATGCTTATATCTGTTCTTTCAATCTACAATGTCAGTTATACTTTTTAGTAGCTACCGCTGGTTACAGTGACAAAAATAAATAAATAATAAAATAAAAATAAAAAATAAAGAAATAGAGACTTTTACTTAATTTGGTTTGTGCAAGAACATGCATGTTTGATTATTTATTTCTTTTATCTACGGCTAGCAGTAGGAAATCCTTATCAGTATGTAACAGTACCCAAATTACAATAGGTGTTTGCCTTTTCCATGGTAAGAATCAATGTCAGTGAGCTCCAGAGGCATTTTATTACTAATTTCAGTAAGCTCAATTCTAAAAAACTTGCATGTTAAGATGGTCACACACAATGTATTTTTAAGCGATATGTAATCAAAATATTCATTCAAGATAAATATACTTTTATAGTAGAAACCAGAGCCCTTATTTGGCACTGGACTTATGCAAATAACATTCTCCTTATGTATTTTTTTCCATCCTTTAAAGTTATGCTGAGATAGAGTTACATAGAAAAAAATAGGTTGCAACCCCCCTCACCAACTTCATTAAAAAATGGTGCAATAAACATATATACTATATGTACACATTTTCAAGCAATATCAGTAACAATGCACTGATTTTAGAGGTGCTTTGCAATGCTTATGAAATTCAGCAGGTGCCAATTGCATGCAGAAGTGGAAGAAATGTAGGACCTGTCTGCGAAATGGTAGAATTCCTCGTTAGTCTGCCTTCATGCAATCTGTAGGTTAGAAACTCTCCAGGTGACTACAGAGGACTATCAGGATTAGGTACCACCCAATGTTCTATTTTCTGTGGATTTATATAATCCTTCTTTGAAATCACTTAAACTCCTGCTTTCAAAACATCTAAAGGCTAAGTATTCTACACATGACATGCAAAAGAAATTACTTATGTCTTGTTTGCTTTAAATCTGATTTCTTAAACTTATCTCTACTTCTTTATGGTACAAGAGAGTGAACAATCATTCCCAATCTACGTTTGCTGTAACACTCTTGGCTTTATCAGATCTCCTACAGTATCTCCCTTCAACTGTTCCTTAAAGCAAGATGAAAAATAATTTCTCTCCCCTTTTCAGAGGCAACTCTTTATTTCTAATCATTATTGTCAATCTTCCTTGAATGTTCTCTGTTCTTCTTAATATATGAATAGAGCTACACTTATTCAAAATACAATGAATTGGTACAGAGGCAAAAAAAGCATTTACCATATAGCTGTCTATTTCTTAACAAATGTTTTCTAGTACTCCTTTTGCCTTTTGAGGTCATGAGATGATGCTTTCTCCCCTTTCTCCCCTTCCTCCCCAACTCTCTGGCCCAAACGATAATGGATAATGTAAAGCTGAGACATATTTAGTAATTTTGTCTTTAATCACGTGCTGCAGAGATGCAACACCGAATTCATCACCACTGAGTTTCATCCATTTCTCTCCTGTTGACTCTCTATATATGATACCATTCAGACCACTTAAACAATGCTGTACCACCTGCAAACTTCATTACTTTATTACCTTTGCCAAAGTTATATATACCTGCACACACACACGCGCGCGCACACATATTTATTTAGCCTTTTTGCTTCTACCAGTACTCTTCAGGTCTCTCTTTAAAGCTGGGTCATATTTGTCACCGTCCTTTTCTCTAATAACAGTGCCAAGTTAGGCAAGAGCTCTAGATAAGGGCCTTCACAGAGGCTCGAACTGTCCTTTCCTTTTACAGATGCTTTCACCAAAGCAGCTGGGAGTCCAACAAAATATTTCTAACCATATCAGTAGTTCTGTACTCTAAAATTCCTCTTTTTGCACTGAATTTCATTCTGGAGATCCCATAGTAGATTCTTCTACCCTAACTTCTTTACCCAATTTGAGTCAAATATTTCTTTTCTAATGCAAAGTGCATGGCAAGACTCAGCCTGTCATTCCTGTACAGTTTCTACCTTGGCGTTACAGAGTTCATTGTAAACTGTAAGCCTTATTGATGATACCAGAACTTGTTTTCTGGCGAGGAAACAGGCAAATATTCAGACAAGTAAATACATACTGTTTTGCTATTGATCCATGGGTCAATAAAAAGCAAAGACAAGGAGGACCACTAGATCATCTAGGGTGATATCTAGTGTAACTCATACAATAATATTTCATCCAAATATGCTATAAAAAGACTTCAGTTGGATTAAATATTTCCAATCCTCCCTGTCCCTTATCCTCCCAAACAAAAACAGAAACAGTACACACCACAGCAAGAAAATAAAAAAGGCACATGCAACTGTAATGCTAGAAAACTAATTAGGAGAGAAATGTGAAAGCAGTGCTAGCAAAAGGGTGCCAGAGAAAGGCAAAAGTAAACAAAGCAAACGTTGCAAGTTCCCCTGCCCATCTAAGCTGGGGGAAGATTCAATTACATTTTCATCTCTAACATTTACCCCTATAAATGATTTGGGATTTGCATTACAGGAGTCAAGTTCAAAAGGTACATTATTATTAGAGGAAGCAATGAAAAATGTTTTTAGCTTTAAGAAAAAGCAAGTTTCTGGCAGTAAAGCTAACATTTCTGAATATTGAGATATTGAGATACATGACTCCATCCTGCAAGTTGATAGCCCAGCTACCTATTCCCAGGAACCAGGCCTGACTCACCAGCCCTCATGTGCCCCAGGATTCATTTCCCAGAATCCCACCAAAGCCAAGGACCTCCTGGTCCTCTGTCTAATCCTCAAGGACTAACAAGACAGAACAAGCAAACACATGGGAATATACAGAAAAGTTTTACATCAGCCTCAATGCATCATTGTGTTTACTCTTGGAATAAAACTCAAGCTGATACAGATCCGTAGAAAAAGCTGAACACTTCCTATCCCTCTTGGGGACTTGCTAATTCCCTTTGGTGCTCTGAGTCTGTATGCACTCAAGAAAGGCAGAGCCTCATCCAGCTCCTGATACAAGCACCTTACCATCATCTTGTACAGCAGGAGAAGACCAAAAAGAGAAGAAACGGCTCAGAGGCTGTCTTTTCTCATTCCCTTCCTCTGCCAAATCACTGATTAGCTTCTTTCAGACAATAGAAGATTTTGTTGCCAAGGTGACCTTACTTCTGAGAACTCAGATCTCTTCCAGGGTGATTACAAATCCAGGCTAGAGCCCTGAAGGAAAAATTCTTCAATGCTTGTATTTATTTTAATCTCTGCACTGATCTACAATTTTTAAAAGAGAAGTAAGTAAAACATTAAAAATTTCAATGAGTGGCTCATTAAAGATACACAGTATCTTATGAACATTTATTTATAATGGACAGGCAGATTTTTCCAAGCTCTTAGAGTATAAAGATGAGCCTGTGAAGCAACAGATCAGTCACGTACCGCTGAGTGTCACTTACCCTCAGCTTGGTGAAGGCAGAAAACAAAGGAACAACTCTTCTGCCTTCCCCACATTTCAATTTACTCACTGGAGAACATAATTGTTATTCCTTAAACACTCACCTGAAGTGCTCACCTTATAAGATTTGATTACAATACTTTTCACTCTAAGACAACAATTATTAGCATGTTGAGATCTATAAAGAAATCTTGGTGTTCTTTAATCACAAAGCCCAAGGGGAAAAAAGAAAAAGAAAAAAGTGAACAGGGATTTTGTGATTCCTCTTACTACTGTGAATACGGATTAAGTCTTCCAGAAGCTACACCATAATATACATTTTCTTCTTCTGAGCCTTTAAAAGTATGTAAAACCACGTGTTTTTCTTTTTAAATAAAAATTAAGAAAGCCATACCAAAAGAGAAAGAGAAAGAGAGTGAAAGAGAGACGGAAGAGAGGAAGAGAATAAAATCTCTAAAACAAGCAATTTGACTGTACTGGAAGCAAGCTCTTGCCCCAAACACACATGCGACTTTTCTACTGGACTTTATCATTTTCAACATAATGTTGAAATGTATTTTCACACACTCCCTACCCTCAACATGCCAGGTTCCTGGTTGGCACACTAGTAGGGAGCCTGGGATTCAGATTCCCCCATATGAGGAGAAGGTAGGTAACCTAAATTTCCACTTCCCGGGCACGTGTTCAAGTAGTGAGGAGGTAGAGAGGAACAATGTAATGGCATTGAAATGATATCGGTGACATCATCACCCTCACAAAAAAAAAAGAAAAAGGAAAGGAAAAGCAAATTTTAGAACCTGGACTGGCAAAAAAAAAAAAAAAGTCTTTTGAAAACAGAATTTCTGAAAACAGAATGAGAAAAGTTCTCATTGTTTGTTGCCTCAAATTTCTAAATAAGGTTTAATTTTAAGGCTTAAGATACTAAAGTTTAAAAAAACATAAAAATTAAAAATGGGCTGTTAAAGAGATCTGTCCCATTTGTCTTTCTCAAGGTACTTTCTAAAGGACTCAGGTATCTGAAATAGAAGTGGACTTAGATGTCACCGGAAAATAATGTACTTTTTGTTGAGAAAGCTGTTCACGCTGGATCATTTAAAAGATTTTACTGAAACTAATGATAGTTTACTGTGAAATCAGCAGGCAGTTAGAGTGTCACCAATTTTAACTTCCTAAAAAAAACACAGTAACATAATTTTAAATCATTGAACGGTTTGGGTTGGAAGGGACCTCAGAGCCCCCCCAGCCCCCTGCCCAGGCTGCCCCCAGCCCCATCCAGCCTGGCCTTGGGCACTGCCAGGGATGGGGAAGCCACAGCTCCTTGGGGTGGCCTGGGCAGGGCCTCGCAATGAAGAATTTCTTCTTAACGTCTATCTTGAATCTGCCCTTTTTTAGTTTAAAACCATTACTCCTTGTCCTATCACTACGCCCCTGACAGAGAGTCCTTCCCCAGCTTTCCTGCAGCCCCTTTTAGGTACTGGAAGGCCGCTGTAAAGTCTCCCTGGGGCCTTCAGCTCCCTCAGCCTGTCTTCGTAGAAGAGGTGCTCCAGCCTTCTCATCATCCTCATGGCCTACTCTGGACTCACTCCAACAGGTCCAAGCCCTTCTTGTGCTGGGGGCCTGAGTGAGCACAGTGCTCCAGGTGGGGTCTCATCATCACGGTGTTAGCATTCACAAACATTTAAAAAACAAAGAAGTGGAGAATGAATTTGTCCAGTCACTGTATCATTTGGTGAAAGATAAATTGGGATCAGGAAACTCCTTTCATTGGTTTCTCTTTGTATGATGTAATTTGGTGATTTAGTTACCTTTCTTCATCTTTTTTGAAGGCTTACATAAAAAAGAAATCATCAGCAAAGAATAGTCTATGTTCTCATAAAACACATTTTATAAGTCTGCTTCCTATAGCAGTTTTACTTTCATAGTTTGAACATAGTTTAAATGACAATCAATCAATGTGCTTTAATTAGGTTAACTGAACACATGGTACTGTCACAGAATTCAAAGAACATTACTGGAAAACTACAAAAAGAAACTTACTTTATAATATATAATAACTTACTTACTTTCCTTACAAATTAGTCTGACCTAGCACAATGTAATGTAAATCACTATTTCAACAGATTTTCTTTACAAATACAGACGCACTGGGAAATCTGAAGCATTTTCAATGAATCTGAAATTATTTTCTAAAACAGAGATGGACCTCATTAGTCTTCTTTTGCTTCATGAAAGATGAGGTTTGCAGAATGTCATTTCCCCTAGAATACTCATAAATCATTCTTTCTGTTGGAAATGATAAGCAGCAAAGAACTTATCTGGCAAGTTTCCTTATGCTGTAATGATATAGGTAATACAAGTTAATAACATGTAACTTATTTGACTTCTATCTTTTGAGCTTTAAATTTACCTAATTTATCTGAAAAATCCAATCCTATATTTTTTGGGGAAGGAAGGGAAATGCTTTTCCAACATCCTGGGCAAGAACAAAAAAATTTAAGTACTTTTTAAAGGTAAGTATATTATCAACATAACAAAAGTTTGCACGTATTCTTGGGCCCAGCTTCCATATCTTATTTTTTGTCATAATATGCAGAAGGAAAACATATCAAAAAACAATGACAGACTAAGTGCATCTCTAAGGTAAAACAATAATCCCCCATGCCTGCCATCAAAATACAATAATTTCTAATAACCGACTATTGCTTATTTATCACTTGTGTTCTTTTTTTCCTCTAAATGGTTTAGAAAAGAAAAAGAAATTCCCAGTTGGCCAATGAATGCAAGTGTACATGAATGTATAATCATTAGGCCCCAATGTAAATTCTATTTATGTAAATAAATCTATAATACAAAACTATAATACTTCTGCAAATCCATCCATTTTAAACTTTGAACAACATACCATAAAAATCCATTCTTCAGCAGTGGATTTTAATTACTGGTATCTTTCAAAAAGAGTTAAAGAAATTTTTGAGGAGTAGAGAATACAATGACAAGAACTATATTATCAAGCTCTGCTAGTAAATTCTTGATTAATTTCAAGCAATTTAAGTCTCTCTGTGATAAAGTGCACACCATGCATGAAAATGAAATATATGTATATATATATGCATATACATATATATAGTCATATAGTATGATAAACTGATTCAAGCTTTTGAAGTAGAAGTCATCAAATGAATGGTGTTGGTTTTTGTGTTTTTTTTTTTTTTGGTGTGTGTGTGTTTGTTTTTTAATTATTTTATTCTGAAACATAATTTGCTTGTAGAGTTCAGGACTTACGAAAAAGAAACAAATCACTTCCTTGAGTGATTCCTTGAATTTACTTCACGAAGTTGAGATGTTAATTACATTATGTAGTAAGGATTTTTTTTTTCCTGATTTGAGGAAAAAAACACAAAATACTACTACTGTGATATTTCTGCATTATATTAATCAGCAAAAGAGGAGCAAATGTGATGAAAGTAGCCAACATCTGCTTTTAGCTTAAAAATTGGCAGAGATATATGGAAAATCAGTTGGGAATTAAGTATATATGGGTACCATCCTTCTACAAGAAATCAGTATCCATTTTTAATTAATATTCTACTTTTGTGCTACTTCTTAAGCAGAGAAGAGTACCAGTTCTAGCACACACTGCAAAATGCCAGAAATAGAAGCTTGTTGTCAGCTGGAAACGTGCAAGAACTCTGAATGTCAAATGGCCTGTTGCTGTGTCCAAACTCTCTCAAATAATGTAGCATCATAAAATACTAAAGGTTGGAAGGGGCTTCAGAGCCACCCGGTCCAACCTCCTGCCCCAAGTAGTGTCAGCTATGAGGCCAGACCGGGCTGCTCAAGACTTCATCCACCCTGGTCTTGAAAAGCTCCATGGATGGAGACCTCTGGGCAACCAGTTTCAAAGGCTGACTGTGCTCTTGGTGGCAAACTTGTTAAATGCCAAATCCCTTCACAAGCTAAGGAGGCAGATACAGAGGAAAGTTTGTCACCTTTACTTTGAGTTCCATACAAGAAATTACAGAAGTTAGCTAGAGACTCAGTAAGGAAACCAGCAACTGGGAGACCAACCCTTCCCACAGATGTAGACTTCCATCAGGAATGTCCTGCTTCCCTTTCTCCAATTTCATTACTTAAGTCCAAGACTCCTCTAGCTACAAAAGCCCTTTTACCAGGCCAACAAACCATGCAATGTTTATGAACTGCCAAACTCAGATGTGTCCCTGAACCACCCTGATATAATAACAATAATGTTGAAAAAGAGATAGGGATTTTTCTTTTCCCAAAAATGTCCTCTGCCCACAGGATGGTATTTTAAAAGAATTAAATGAAAATGTTTTTAGGTTTTAAAGAGTACAGGAAGAAGTCAGGTTTTCCCAACATCCATGGCCCACTTCTGCCCCTAACTAATTTAATTAAATAAATATATCAGGATAGGAAGACATATTTTTTTCTAGAACTTGAAGGACAAATGGAAAAAAAAATGTGTTTTTACAAAAATATAAAATATAAAAATATAAAATATAAAATTCCAGGTATGGGGAAAAAATGATATTTATAAAGCAAAACCAGATCAGTTTATAACTTATCTCAACTACACTTTTTACCATCCCCGTCAGAGAAATATGATCACAGGTGCCAGGCACACTTTAATATCAAAGTGACAGGCAAAGGTTGCATTTCATATCCCTGTGTCAGGCTCTTTCTGCTCCCTTTCAGCCGGGGTCTTCATGCATTATGTTCCAGGTAGATCTTGTCAGTTATATGTCAGGAAATTTTGAAAGGAAATGGAAAAATGAAAATGACTCTACTAAGAGTAATACATACATCAAGATCTAGATGAAAATGGTAAGAATTGCTCTGAATTCTTAATAACTCTTTCAAAAGGTCATTTAGCAACTCTGAATTTACGTTCTTCTTCTGCAAGAGAGAATTGAATAAAGTTTTGAATAAAATTGAATAAAGACAAATGTTTGCATGTTGTTTTCCCTAAGCTAGCAAAATTAGCTAAAATATGAGTTTTTACATCATGCCCTATATATCGCACAACACACATGCAGTATAATTTCTTTTGCGGTAACACAAACAATTAAAAAAATATATAGCCTCTTGCCTCTGCCTAAAAAAGGCTTGCAGTTTGCAGAAAGCCTTGCAAAAATGCTGAAGACATGGACTGAAGAGCTGGACACTAAAGCCATCCATATAGTTGTTAGAAAGTCCAGTCCTTTAGGAGTCCAATACTTTAGTTCTTTTCATTTTAGGGTATGACTAACCTACAAAGGATGCAAATTACCCCTTTCTTTGGAGTCGCAAAATGCAACTATAGCAACCCTTAGCAGCATGCAGATGAACCACAATAAATACTTTTGCTACAGCCTTTGGTATCCAGCAAAACAATGAAAGCAATATTTGCTTTCTCAAGTGAAGATTTGGATGTCCAAAATCAAATAATTAACTTCTTTCACCTGGTATTCACAACAAAGACCCATAAGGAAGCCAAGGGGTTCTCCTCCCCATATTGGTGACCTGGAAGATGAGGCTGTTAGTGAAGTGCAGATGCTGAATGTGAAGAAGAGTGATGAGGATCCCAAACAAGGACAGTATTTATATTTTGAGAAAACAATTAAACAAAACAAGATGAAGGATCTTGTTGCCATTACTTGGAGATGTACTTCTGACTGTCAGTGCTAGGGCACTGCGGCGTAACTAAGTTATACGTGTTTTAAGAGCCAAGTTGTTCTTAGTATCATAATATTCATGCAGGCAGCAATATTTCAACCTTGTTACAGCAAATATATAGACTTCTTATTTATTTTTAGGTCAGATTTTTATTTCTTTTAAACAAATGTATTAGCACTCAGATGTTGTTATTATCAGGATGAATTTCTTATCCAAAGTAATTCTTGATGTTGCTTAAACCTTTAGTGCTTTGAGGTCTTGATTATTCCAGATATATTATAATAGCATAAGCATCTTTTCCACAACAGAGGCTTGTTTTTAATGTTTCTGTCACCACAAATGTGAAGATATTTAAGAAACCTTGTTAAATATTTTGCAGAATGCAAATTTCACAATCGTGTAGCTTTCTATTAAAGGAGAAATTATGTACATGCATATGCATTTGTTTGAGGAACTTTTTGTAGAGAATCGAAGAGAATTTACAATATCTGACTTAGCTGCTATACAAGAAGCATTGCTACAACAAATACCTACTTTTTATTTAGAGATTGTTGTAATTGAACATTATAAAACTAGAAAACTGGTTTGTATTCTATTCTTGGTGGATGTCACTTCTTTATTACTGAAGATAGATTTAATTTTATTTCCATCAGCTGGTGTTGCACTTCTGTTATTATAGTTCCATTGGTTGTAATGAAATGTCACTGCACTGCAATACCAGAGTCAGGAAAAAACATTAGAAAATCAATATGATGGTTAGGATATTCTTGGCATTCATAATACTTATCGTCTATTTTATAAAAATAGGGAGTGCTAACTGTATTAAGGTTTCTTCCCCTTGTATTCTCTAATTTTCAATTTCCCATGATATTGAAAACTGTTCAGCTGAAATTCTCCACATTTGGCTCTACCTGGTGTTTAGTTCTTTCAGAAAATTTATTGATTTTTGGAATAGGCAAGAAAAAAAAAAAGATGCAGCAAATTGCAAGTTTAACTCAATTTAAACCCTGTACTATGCATTACTGAAAGCAAAGCTCCCTCCCTTTCTTTCATCGGATCCTTATTTGGGTTCAATAATGACAGTCAGGGATTCAACCAGTGTTTAAATGGTCACAAAAAATGATCTAGCCTACACAAGGTCCCATTTGAAGTCAAACCCTAACATCTCCTTCAGCAAGCTCCCCATGCCTTGTTTCTGCCAACAGGTGGAACTGTAGATTAGCCCAGCTCTGCTGCCGATGACATAGTACAACCAGGGAGAAATTCACGGCTTGCAAGAGATGCATGGCTCAAGCACTGCAGTTGGCCACTCAAAACCACTGAAAAAGTTACCATTTGCATACATCCTGTGGAACTGTTTTGTTCCCTATCTTCTCAAATATTCAAACTGTTCCACCAAGGCAAAAAATATCCACAATTTGCCTGAAAAAAATATTAAGCTTAAATTTGATAAAAATGATAAACATCATCCACGTCGTATACTCATTACTCAATGTCATTGTGAATATTCCTTAAAGTATTGTATTGGTGCACATTATTAATATAGATTTTAGAGAAATTTATTTCATTGAACAGTTGGAGAAAATTGATTACTGTCTTCCAAACATATGATTAAGAAAAATAATACTGGTGGTAATCTGACTTCAGGCTGAAGTAAAACAAACTAGTATGATCTATGGTCCGTGTGTGAGTGTGCATGTGTCATGGGATCATAAATGCAAAAATATGACAACTTATTCCTGTGATGCACATACCACCCACCTAATACAATTCAATGCTTCTGCCAGCTGATCTGAACACCAGTAGTCTGTTCCTGATCTCATTGTTCCCCTCAAATTCTCAACTACCAAGAATACCATTATGTCTACCGTACTTTAAAAACGTTTCTGTGGCATAAAATTGGAGTGTATCATTATGAATTTGGATGGAAAAGGTAGAGGCCATTTTTTGACACAATAGACAAGCACAGGAGAGAAACCTCTTTTTTTTTAATGGTTATGGTTTTGTGTTTTTTTTTCCCTACTTCTTTTCTTAGGCCCACCCTGCAATAAACAACTATAATCAAAGCATTAAACAAACATTCCTCCTTTTCTCCCATGATCAAAATTAACAAAGGATGCCACACACTGAGAAAAGATTTTACAGACTGCAGTACTGAGTGCCTTTAAAATCTATTTTAGCATGCTCTGAATAGATCCTCCTTCTTTAAGCGCAGTCAAGGAGAATATGATGCCGTACTTCAGATAGCCACCACGGTCTCCCTTAGATGAGACCATGCAGATCACTACCCAAGCACCTGTACGCATTGGCTAAATGTTAATGCATTCTGTCAAAACCAGATTACCTTCCATACTAAATTATTCAATGTCATTATCCATATCAGCCATCTGCAAGCCTAATGCCCTTGTGTTCTAAAATTCTGAGTGCCTGCTGTATTATTTTTGTTTTACATTCCTGCATAAATCCGTTAAACTCAATATGTTACAGCAAATTCACAAAATCAAACGCAATCTGCTGGCCTATAAAACACCAGTCACTGAAAATCGAAGGGTTTAATACAGTAACAATTCAAGGAGTCAGTATGCAGCCTTTGTGGGCTGAAGGTCGAACCACATGCTAAGTAACAAGTTGGATAATCCATGCTGTAAAACAAGGTATGTATTTGCTATACATAGCGTGGCCTTGAACCCATTCGTGTATTTCATATCTAATAAAAATCTGAACAGTTGGTCTGATTGGATTTTAAGTGATGCAAATTTGAAAATCAAATAGGCAGACTCCCTTTAGACTTGGTCTATTTAAACTATAATTGTAAAGAACTGCAGATTACATTTACAGTGCTGCTGAATTCTCTAGAGATTCAGTAGGAATTTTACAGAAGGAAAAGTATTTATCATTTTAAAATTGTTATTAACCAATAAAAATGTACACAGTATATGATGCTCTATCATTTTGTTATTACAGTTTTGCTTACATGGCAGTAAAAGTGTAACCACTCTTCAGTGAATGGAATGCTCTTTAGTTTTCATAGTCATTTAACTATATGGATTGACAAAAAAAAAAAAACAACAGTTATATTATTGTCATTATGTCTGGCAACACAAAGTAAAGAGAAAAAATACCACTTACGTTTCCCAGACTACAAATTAAGGTATGACTCAGAGACCAGATTCACATTCTCAATTAGCAAGTAGTTTAATCTTCAAAAAATAAATCTTAAAAGTAATGACAGATTTGAAAACAACTTTCTACCCAACACTTAATATTCAGTGAGAGACTTCATTCGGCTTTGGTTAAAGAGAGACAGAAGCTAGAAATGTGAGAAACACACATGCACACACACACCCTAATATATCAGGAAATGTGAACTCAGAAATATGACCTCAAATCAGGATAAAACAAAAAAAACACCTTTTCTCTTCCACTGTGATTAGTTTCTCCATCAGAAAATGACCTGTGTCCTAGTTCTTAAAGACAAATTTATGAGCACTGGGAAATCACAACAGTATTAAGATTTTCCTTCACTTTCACATCTAAAATTAATTTTTTGAATGTTTTGACTGCTTTTCTTCCTCCTTTTAGGGAAAAAATGTTATCTTGCACATTTTTGGCCCTGATTGCTTATAGCAAAACCCTTTTACCGAAGCAAAGCTTTATTAAACATTTTCCAGTATTTCCTGACAAAGAAAAGTGCATTGGCCAAGTCTACGTGATCACTCAATGCAGCTATGAGATCAGGAGCAGCTGAAGATGCTGCCCTTCCTACCAGGACATGGCTTATTTAGGAAGCACAGAACAAGACCACAGGGTTCCAGACCATCTTCCACTCTGCATCTTCACAGCTAATTTGAGGAAGGTTTCCCCAGCTCAGGAAATCACATTGCTTTGGAAGTTACTGGAGATAGAAAGAGGCAGGTAGAAGTTGGAAAACAGTAGCACACAGAAAGCAAGTAAATCTCCAGGACACAATGCTACATCTTCAGTTTTGTTTTGTTTCAGTATTCAGAATAAAATAAATAAATAAATAAATAAATAATTAATTAATAACCTGCAGGTAAAGTTGATCATGTCTAAAAAAAAATTATTCAATGAAAATTTAAAATACCTACAAAGACAACTACCAAAGGTAATAGTACTTGTATTTCTCTCCTTCCTAATACATCCTGTACTACACAACTTGCAAAACTAAAGGGGGCAAAAAGGACAAGATGAAAAAAAAAAAATATTCCAGAGACCTATGTAAATCTCTAAAAATCTTAATGCTCTACAGACGGTTTAAGTAAGGATCCTCAATTATTCATTTTTCAACAAAAAAAAAAAAAATCTACTTAGTTCAGAAACTCCCTGAACCATAAATTGCTCGAGGCAGAGAGAATAAATTTGCAAAGAATCACAATCACAATATGTTTGTCAGGTTCTTATACTCTTCTGTGACCGTTATCAGAGCTTAGATGGTAAGCCACGTATATCTGATCCCTTTTACATCCTCTTCCCTTCAAATGTAGCCACCTTCTTTCAAGAACAATTTTCAGTGCTGAAAACCCATGTACAATTATTTAACATCACCGCAAATCCCACAAGGTATGAGCAAATCATCATCTGAAGTTACTCACTGTAACAGGCACTAAATTTGCTACATCAAAATTTCTTTCACATACGGGATTGCTGAAAAGACATAGGGGCTCATTTGTACAGTACGTCTGACACCAAAACCATCTCCAGAACACCCTTGCTGACTTTGCCATTTGTAAACTGCCCTTCTTTTAAGTACTCCTCTCTTAAGGCCTGTTCTCTGTGTACATTTTCATGTCTTATTTTCAAACTCGTTACGAGCACACTAGTCCATGCTGAGAGAAAAGCATCCCTCGAAAACGATCGACTCAAAATACCATATGTTTTGAACGTATCAAACTCTTTCAGCTGACCAAAGGGAATTCACTATGTCCAGGTTCCTTATAGCCGAAGAAGGTTTCTAGAGCAATATGAATCCAGGCCCAAACAAACAAACAAAAATCCTCATCTTAATCACTTGAAACATCTTAAATTCATAAGAATAACCAAAAATTCTGGAAGACATTAAAAAGCCAACAGTAATCTTTGTCACAATAGTCTTCTGTCACCTGTGCAGAATCTTCTTCCACAGTTTACACATAAGCACTTTCATATGCACTCAGACACAAGGCAGAAAGAGTGAATTTGATTTTTTATTGAAACAAAATCCAGTAGAGATAAAGGCAGTCAAAATAACTTCCTGACCAGAACAGCGAGGGGTAGTATCTAACAAACCAGGATCACTACAAATTAGTAAATATATTAGAAAATGATGCAAAGAAGTACAGAGTCACCTTAGCCATTTATCTTCTAAGGCAAAACACCGTGTTTTACACAGTTCTGGCAAAAGTTGTCCCGCAGCAGGGCCAGTAGCTCCTGTTTGTTAAAAAATAAAAAAAAAAAGGCAATTTGCCTAAAAATCTAAATCACACTAATGCAGTTAGACTACTGTGGGGTTAGCCATCTGGCTTAGAGGCTCATTAGTAAAGAAATGACCCCTATGCATAAAACACAGTTGGGTCATTCCAGACTAATGAGCCTTCAAGCTTTATTGTTTGGTACACACAAATGGTTGGATGTGGATGTACTTTGCAAGTCTAGTCTTGCACACTCTCAATCAGGCATACCTTTTATTTATTCATTCACTTATTTATTTATTTACATTGAAAGGAGAAACAATTGCTTGAAGAAATAAATAAAAATGGTTGTTCATTTAAGGTCTGAGCAGACTTCTGTAAATGAAGTTCCTTGTTAGCTTCTGGCAAAAATAAATAAATAAACGAACTGTCTCTGTTTTTCTGTTTCAAAATATATTTAATCAGTTAAGCCATGATGTGAAATTGCAAAACATTAACTTCTTTATGCTTTGCTTTTAAACATTTCATTTCATAACTTTTAATTTAAATTCACGCTGACAAAACGCTTGCAGTCAAACATTTGGATTAACTGTGTGCTGGCTCTCCATGCAGAATCCTAGAATCACTAAGGTTGGAAAAGCCCTCCAAGACCATCTGGTCCAACCATTCCCCTACCACCACTATCACCCACTAAACCATGTTTCTAAACACCACGTCCAACCTTTCCTTAAACACCCCCAGGGATGGTGACTCCACCACCTCCCTGGCAAACCCATCCCAATGTCTGACCGCTCTTTCTGAGAAGAAATGTCTCCTAATTTCCAACCTGAACCTTCCCTGGCACAACTTGAGGCCATTCCCTCGTCTTAGAACATCAGGATGAACCAGCTCCCATAAAACCTGAGACCCAAATGCAAGCATAGAATCACATCTTAAATCCAGAGAGTTACCCTTACTGATTTTCTTGGGGTCATTTACATTCGGGAAGTCAGGCATTTTACCTTTCCAGCCAAATCCTTTATGCATTCACATAATGACGAGCAACTTTTCACTGACACTTGTGAAATTTGGCTCTAAGGTCCTACATGCAGGAACCAAAAGGTACGCATAAGGGTTTGTGCTCACCTACCCATTCAGAAAGATAAGACGTAATTTTGTATTGAATTAATATATTCATGACTGACATCAACAACAAAAAATTTCCTCTCCTACTCTATTTTTTTCACTTTTTTCCTCTTTCCTTTCTCTTTTTTCCCCCTCTTCTTATTTATCTAGAAATTCAAAAAAAATAATTGATACTTAGTTAGAGTTTTTGGATACTCACTGCAATTATCAAGTCTTATTCATGACACAGACCACTATTTTATTTATGCAATATTATTATTCATCTTAAAGTTTGAATTGCAAGCCTGTTAGTCTTTAAACATACTGTTCAGATTTAAATGTGAAAAAAAAAGTGTTTAGAGATAAAATAATGGAATAATGAATGAGTTCAAGTGCTTGAATTTATAACTTTTTAAAATTTTAGTCATCTGAATGTGTCTATATGGAAGACAAAAGGAAGTTACCAGACCAAAAAAAAAAAGGCCATGTATTCAATCAAAATTAAAATTCTGCTGAGAAAAAAACATCATAAGACAGTTCAGAGAGAAAAGAAATACACAAGGAAGTGTTTTGACCATTTCACGTCACACCAACTTCTGTTCTTCCCTAGAAGAAACAAAGCACCACCATTCGATTCCCTTGGTTAATTTCCACCAGCGTGGAAACACTCAGTTTTGGACTTATGTTTATTTGTCCCTCTGCCCCTTAAAATGTGACAATAAAATATAACTAATGCAATGTTAACCAGTTTCATGCATTCCTGGTGTTCCAAATAATGTGGTTATTATTATGCGTTTGAGTACATTAGATACCATCATTTGCCTTACCTCTTTGTAAGGTAAGATTTGTCAATCTCTTTCTACTTTACCATGTTGGCTCTTTTCAGCAAGAGACTGTACAGTGTTTAACACGACGCTTTAAGAGAACCAAAGATTTCATTACATTAATATGTCTCTGGTTAATTCTACCTTATCTACTTATTCAGCTTAGTCTTAAAACCCAATTAAAATCTAATTTATCTGATCCTGGGATTCAAGTATGATTTGGCAATGAATTTGACAGCCTTATAGTAACTACATTACTACACATCATGCCCCAAGGTATTTTAGATGCTGTCAGAAAGAGCTCAGTCACTGTCCACTTAAAGCTCCAGAACTGTCTTTCTGTCTTTTGGGGATCTCTGACTTTACATTGAAGTTTCATTAGAATTTAAAAATAAAAAAAAAAAAAAAAAGTGATGTTAGTAACGATATGAGCCAATCCTCAGCATAAATTGGAAGGCTTTCCATTAAATAAATGGAAATTATAACTTGTAGACTTAACTCAAAGCTTTACCAAGTGCCTGAAACAATTTTCAACATTGTCATGTACTGCAATGCATCCATCTGGGTTTTCAGTCTCGCAGTTTCTTTTTTAAAACAATTGCCTAACAAATGAAAGAATCGGTCAAGATATCTGTTAATTAAACTGACAAACATAAACAACCTACATAACATATGCATTGTGAAAATATGTAGTCAATATGTTATCCTAAGCTTAATCATAGCTTACTTTACAAAGCACATAAGCTCAAAGCTTTATTATAAATAAATGAATTTCACAGAATGTTTCATTCCATTGTGTTGAAGCCAAATGCATGCTAAAATATTTTTAAATTCGTTGTTGTATCTGTTAAAAGGAGAGGTTCTGAAAAAAAAATCCAAATGTTATGAAAATTGGATCAATATTTAAAAATGAAAAAAAAATAAATAATCCAAACCAACACATAAAGTACTTATTCCTCCAGCTCAGTCCTCTTAAAGAAATGAACGAATCCTCTTTTCTTTCTATTATTTCACTATAGAAGTTTTAGGGAGCTGATTACAGTAGAGATGCTTATTTTTTCTTCCATTTCTCAAGGCCAAACACAAAAATGAACTACATGTGCTGCCAGAGTCAGGCTAACACACAATTCTGGAAAAAGCAATAAGTTACCAGGTCATGAGACACTATCTGTCCTCGCAGCTCTACTGTATTCAGAAGCCATAAGATAATTTACCCAGTCAAATGTCAAAGCCCACTGCACATGGATATATCTCATTACGTTTTATCATATATGACTGTTTTAGAAAGTGATTCATAAATTAGCCTTTATTGTTTTGCCTGTGTTCTTAAGCTTTGCATCATACATCTGAAATAATGCCAAAAGGGCATGGGAGGCTCTTATCCCTTGCCTGCCAAATTTGTTACTGAAATATAAAAATATCAATGCATTTCAAAAATGCAAGTAGAACTTAACACTCAATTTCTACTGGATAATTAATGCACTTATTATTAATTTGATTTAATACATGTATATATATATATATATATATTTTCCTCAAATAGCCATTTGAATCTATTTTTTTCCTTTAACTGCTAAAAAGTAACCTCTTCATTTTGTATATTATTACATTTTCTTTGATTACAGCTATACCACATCAGAATGCAGATCTTCAGCTATGTAGAAAACAAAGCTGGAGAGGGCAAGTGTGCCCTCTTCTGGACATCTCCAAATTATACGGATTCTTCCATCGCTATCTTACACTGCATTGTTCTCATCTGTAAAATCATTCCTTATGTAAATAAGAAATGGATAATACAAACCAATGCAGTATGCATACGGCAGAGCTTAGTGGACACGAATGTATCTTCTTGGGTTTGTAGCATTGATTGCTAGAAGAAGTGTAAATACTGTAGTAAATTAATACGAGTTGTCTCCTTTGCCTGGGGGAAAAGTTTGCCTTGGCGCTGTTGTAAGGTACTCGACAGGACCAGTTTCCCTTCACATCCTCTATCCCTTCAGCATTTCCACGTGACTTCTACAGGCTTGTAATGAGAAGGAGGAAAGACTGCTCACGCTGCTCAAAGCTGATTTCATGCATATCACAAATTTAATACCATTTACTACATCAGATTTTGGCAATGCTTGAGAGAACTGACACAGACCCATTTCCAAACCTGGGACACAAACGCCCTGACCAGGAATACACTGCTGGTGTGCACTTGCACTCTCACGAAGCCCAAAAGTCTCTTTGCAGCTACTCCCTCCTCTGCTCAGCTGCAGAATAATCAAATCTCAGAGAAAGAGAAACAAACGTGCATAGTTAATTTACTGTTTATGTTTCCATTGATGCCTTTAGGTTTCCTACATGATTACCAAAATTTGGACACATTATGAATATAAAAAAAATAAATAAATAAAATCACTTAAGTGAACAGAAGATATTATGGAGCCTTCAAGAGACAGATTTTTGACATGAGTTTCTGAACACTCACTAATTTCATTAGGTCTGTGCTTATTTTAGTGTATTTCCAATAACACTGAAAGTATTCTGCATGTTTTACTGTGCATCCAAAAGCATACACTGCACAACAATAAATATATGGATTGTGCAAACATTGAAAGTAAGATGCATACACAAAAAAATCAGATGTACATATGGATAATAATCATATTGCTACTGGTATAGTCTAAAATGCATGAAAAACTACTTTCTCACTGATGCTGACTTGCAGACAAGGAAAAATAACAAACTAACGATCCATAAATGCTAACTTCAGTGCAAAGAAAAATTATAAAAGTTATGAATCATGCTGTATACTCAAGATTGATAAAGGACTTTTCTACAGGTGAACAAATAGCTTTAACAACATTATTTTCAGATAGCCTAAGTCTTACAAACATTACCACTGCGCTTTCCAGCATATTAAAAGCGGTGATGCAGAAGTCATTACTTCTGTAAGAACACACTTTAGAAAAATCAAAACTAATTAACGCAAAATAAAATGAGTCGTAACATGACATTCAGTAGAAGAAAATGTAATGCTCTTTTTTTTCAAAACATTTTTTGTTTGAATACACTGAATTTAAAAGGGGCACACACATACTCTGATAAGGTATCAGAAGTATAGCCACATACTTTGCATGCATGTGTACTTATGTGAGGTAGAACAAAGACAAACAATAAACACATTTGTTAAGAAATGAAAAAAAAGTTTTCTGGAGGCCAAGTATTAATAATTTGGGCTACACTTATTAAATCACGTTCTCCAAGCTACGGCATGTAGGAAATCAATATTCACATTCTATAGGAAAGTTTGGGTTGGTTAGAAACAAAACAAAATCAGAAATATACATATTTAAAAAAAATGGTCATCAAAATGAAATCCCAAATAATCTTCCCCATGGCTTTTGTGCCCATGCCATTCTGTCTCACGTCATTCTTTTCTCCCAGCTTTCAGTTCAATAGTCAAACCAATGCAATTCCATATTTGCCCAGTTAATTCCAGTACAAGTGCTGCAGTGAATAAAGGAGATGCACAGAGTCTTTAAAGAGGAGGGAATTAAACTGAAAGAAATCCTACATCTTTGTACAGAGAAATATTAATATAACCTCTAGCAGTCATACACTTCAATCATACAAATACTGTAACATTATTACAGATTTTTTTAGTGTGGAAAACTTTTACATGTAAATGACTAACGTCCAACATGACTGTTAAATACCTTAATATCGATCTATTACTTTTAAAATTTTATTTCTGTGAACAGAAATCTGTACTTTCCTTGCAATTGCAGTGAAGTTCACCTTCTCAGTTATGGAAATACTCAACACATGGTTTCCAGTAACGAGCACGTATAGTAGTAAATAGACCCTTAAAAATGTAGTTGACATCATAATGGAATAACAATGAAGTAATAATAAGGAAGAGAACTCACAGAGGCACTGGAATGTAATATTATTTAGACCTTTCCACTCCCTTCCTCCCCCCAACCCTTCAAGTCAATTAATTGACTTTATTAATTGTATAGAAAAAAAAAAATGAGGTAATAAGTCCTCACACACAGGCACTTGGTTGGATCTCCTGGCAATCTAGAAAATTTCCATGATAATTTAGAGGGAAAACAGAAAACATCATACAATCACATAGAATGGCTTGGGTTGGAAGGGATCTTAAAGATCATCTTGTTCCAACCCCCCTGCCATGGGAAGGGACACCACCCCCTAGATCAGGGTGCCCAAAGCCCCATCCAACATGGTCTTGAACACCTCCAGCGATGGGGCATCCACAGCTTCTCTGGGCAACCTGTGCCAATGCCTCACCACCTGAGTGGAGAATTTCCTCCTAATCACTCAGAAACATCACTCAACCTAATATTCCAATTCAGCTTCGGATTCCAAAAATCTCATTTGATTTATTTTCATTTTAACAGAAGACACAAAGCTTTCCCAATGGCACGTCACAGTCTTGCTCTACAGACACGGAGCGTACTGTAGGTACCTATAAAAACTTTCCCACTGGACACCACCAAGCCAAAGCTATCAGTACTGTGGTTCAGAAACAGCATGTCCTCCCACAAGTGGATCTGAAAACCTACTAGTTCCAAACAGATGAAACACCACAGGCCTCTGTTATTTCACAACCAGCAAAGCCGAAAGTTAAGGGAAATTGTTAGCATATTTGTCATTTCCACACCATAAAGTTCCACTTTTTCACAGGGTTTTTCTATTGAAGTTGCTTTTGATGACAAACATTATTGTGGTTCCCTGGATCTGCTAGGGAAAAAAAAAAAAAAAAAAAAACACTGAACATGGACCTGCAAAACCAGAAAACACCGGAATGAACAGATTAAGAAAAAAAACCCTCACTTGTGCAATTGTAAGCAGTGCGGCAGTTCTGTAAAACCATCATAAAAATACTAGGCATCCCTATGAGGCCTTGATGATACCATCAAAAAAGAAGATACAGAAGGCTCCTTAAAATGTGGCTGAATTCTTTTGAAGTTATATTACAGGTAGCAGACTCAGACAGTGATTTATGTACAGGCAGGAGAAGTCGAGGCACTCAGGAGGGATGCGTAAATGCAAAGTTAAAGTGACTGAGAAGCAATGCTGTGGCACGTCGTAAAATAATTGCAAATTTGGGAACATATTCTACTCCTCAGGTCGTAACTACTGTGTTTCCACTTGTTTCTTCCAAGTTATGAAAGACAAAACTGCTCGTATAACCTCCAAAAGAGCAAAGTGAATAACAAATGAGCTTATTTCCAGCCTGAAACAGTCCGGAGCTTCAAACAAGCCATTCTTCTATAGAAATGCTTCAAAAACCAGGGGCTCAACAATGGCACCAATTGAAAACCCGTCCTGCTGAGCTGGTCATGCCCACGCCAATCGATCCTGGTGACTCAGCAGCCAGCCTCCTGTCACTCAGCCCTGGCTGCTCATCTCCAGACAGCTACGGACATTGCTCTGCCTCATAACTGTAATTTACTGCTCACTGTTGCCCAGGCTAACCTTATGCAAGGTTACTCACGAGTTACTACTTTTCTCTTTTAAATATGAATTCAGATGGAGCTGTTAAATACGGGAGCTGACACTATCTTGAGAGTTTATAGATTTCCCTTTGCTATCATGTTTTTTTTCATTCTCCAATCAAGCACAATAACTTTAGCTGTCCTTTAAGGACATTTCATTTTCATGTAGTGCAGCATTACAATTTCACTTTGAGCAACTCAAACTTTTTACTGATACATTTGTGAAGAAAAACTGACAGTACACTTGTGTTTACTCTTGCTGTTTTCTTACATTTTGCATCTTCAAGATATGACATTTTCTTCTCTGCAGGAAACAGGAATTAGAGCCTGTAACACTTCAGCTACAGTGAACAGAAGTCAGAAATGGGGAATAACTTTAGAGAATAAGATTAAAAATAGCAAACACAAAGCAACATTATTCCTATGGTAGTATCAGTGAAATATCAACAAAAACAAGCCTAGCCTGTAGAGCTCTGGACCTCACACCTAAACATTAAATAGTAGTAATACGAGGACTTCAGAAAGAACTGTTCATTCCGCTTGCATACAAATAAGTGTTTTCCACCCCAAAACCCAATTCCAATTAGAGCAAACCCCAAGCTCTTCTGAAACGCTGGCTGTGGGTGAGAGCAGGAGCGTGGGGTCCCAGGCCAGCGAAGGTATGGGAATGAAGGTTGGCCTAACAACGAGCCCAAAGGTTTGAGAAGATAACCTGGTATTTGAACAGACGGGAAATGTCTTTTCAAATGTGGACTTGTACTCATGGATTCAAGTCATTACAGAGGTCTTGAATAGTTGTGGCTTACTCACTTGTCAACTGCTTTCCGAAATTGTCTTGGATACTCCACAGCAACCCAAAATTCACAGTCTGCCTCTGGTTGCCACTGAAATCAGTGATGTCAGAGGTATTCAAAGCATCTTTTTTAAGCATATTTTTCTAAAGATACTATTTTCTTCCCTTCTCATCCTAACCAGACATCAACACAGCAGCACCCTCATGCTTGCTGGAAAGGGTACCCAGAGCTGATTTACATCAGTTTGGCAGTGTACTTCTAATAGAGGAGTCTAAGAGCTAGAAATACCACTTTTCTTAGATTTTTGCTCCCTGTCAGTCTGCAATACAAAGGATGAAGGATCCACAAAAGAAAATCAGGAAGAAAAAAAAATAGACCACAATCAGAGCTAACCATCTGCTAAACATTTTTTTTTTTTTCATTTAGACAAATGGAAAGCAATTGTATTAAGAGCTTCTGCGGAGCTGTATTTAGTCCTCTGTAGGACAGAAGTCTAGTAATGTCATTTAATAAATGATCACTTTTATTACAGATACCTAAGAATTTATTTATTACAGATACCTAAGAATGATACCTAAGAATGCAGAGGAAAAAAACTCTGATGTTCTGAGAGATGGAAAATGTCATATGACCTAGCAGACTGAGATTCCTTCTGCCCCCACTTCCCAGAAATGAAAAATTTTAAAGTTCAGTTGAGTTCAGTATGGAAATAATAGATACCATGCTGGGAAAATGTTTTGACATAGCTACTGATAAGACAAATGGAACATATGTATTAATAGATATCTACTAGAGGATACACAAACGATAATGAAACAGTTTATATCTCATCTCCATACCAGATCTTGTTGAGTGCTTATGCACTGTGAGACTCCAGTCAATGCAATGTATTATACAAATACATAATTATTCATAGAGCTGGTAAAGATCCTAGGGACTAATTTTGCTGTAACAATAATTCAAAAACCTCCTACAACAGTAATTGCTTAAGTAACCTCTGAATTGGGACCAGAATATCTGAGTATTTGTGAATAGGAAAAAGCTTGAAAAAAAATCTAAGTCGATATGTAGGAAACGGAATAAACCAACATTTATCTCAGGAGAAGGAAGGAGGAACCAAAACACCTCTCCAAACATGTCTTTTCAAAGTCTTCTATCACTGTGACAGTCCTTTATAACAGAAAATAATATAAATGCAAAACCAACATTACTTTTACTCTTCTAAGTTGAAATCTGCCCTATCCTCCTCTTTCACAAAATTTCTTTTCATATTTTTGATTTGGTTGCCAACATTCTGAAAGTAGATATTTCCATATTTTTTAAAAACTCTTATCCCTACGCCACATACCTTGAAGATTTGTTTCACCAGTATTGTGTCTCCCTCACCAAATGATAAGATGACCTGTGGCAATTGACTATCTAAGTTTTCTGAATTGCAAAATCAACTTTAACTCACTTCAGTAGAACTTTTGGTAACAGAGAGATTTCACTCCATTTACAAAACTAACAAAGAACATTGTTACCTGCTTACTAGACTGTGATGGATCCATAAAGACTGGGTAGATGAATAGGAGAAACGACACTGTTGTGAGTGCTATATTTTACTTTCCTATGTAGCAGAGTATATTGATCTACTAGAGGCTGGTGAAGCAACTAATGACAAAAACATATCATGGGGGCGGGGAGTATCAGGAGAGGTGACAGACGTACTAAAAATGCCCTACAGGAGCACAGAAGATCCGTGACTCTCTAACTTTCTAAGAAAGAGGTGAGCACGTGGTGTTCTGCAGGTCAAGGAAGTTTTCATATACATCCTATGCTACCTAAAAGGCAGAAGTTCCTATGCTGTTTAGCTGGATGCTATTTCCTTGTCTTGCAAGCAAAATCAGGTAAAGCCCCCTTTTTCTCCTTGCATTGCCTTTAGCATTCAGCACAACCAGCTCACATCATTGCACAGCCAACCCTGTATTTCATAGAGCTGCCTATAACCCTCCCCGTTCATGTCTAGAATACCATCCACGGGTGCAATAACCAAAGATCAAGAAAGAAACTTCAAGAATGACAACTCCATTCTGAGTGTGTTCTTTTGCACTCTATATTCTACTTAGAATCTATGGAAATTTAAGGTAAGATAGAACATAAACCGCAACCAATTTATATGGCTCTTTGCAGCGGAAATGCCTAACATGGTAAACAGGATTATCTACTTGGCAGCCAAACAGTTGAAACTCCACTTTGATCCCAAATCATAGAAGTAGATAGCTTGAAGCAAACAGTTTTAACCCGGAGAATGATTAATCTGGCAATGACTGTAAATAACATTGCCCATACCCAGCAATTCATTGTCTGTAACCGTAAAGTATGACCACGGAAAATTCAATTTGACTTTTTTTTTGTACCTCATAACAAGTACCAAATAAGTACGCACATTTGATCAACAACCATAAGCCAGAAATGATCTGTCATTTTCCATATATATAAATATGACTGAATTTTGCACGATTGATACTACGTTGTATCAGTCTACCAAGTAACCGTAAGAGTACCGATGTAAATATCAACGTTAAAGGTTCCTCCTTGAATATTGTTTTAATGATTCCAGCAAAATAAGATCAAAATATGCAATCTTATAGTCTGGTAGCAATGATAGACAAGAAACAGCAAACCATGGGATTGTCAGACTGATAATGTTTTTTCAGATACCTATTTGCAAATATTTCAGATCATATCAAGTACGTTTGTAAAGAGAGTTTAAGACTCTTTGTTAGTCTTACATTTCAGTGCCCAAAGGGTCGCAAAAGGGGCAACCATAGGTACGACTGCTTGTTTCAAATGGCAACTACCACATTTTTAGAAGCGAAAAAAAAATCATTTCTTGTATTTCTCTCAAAATTAAATTGCCGTTTTAAAAAAGGTAGTCGATGTTGCTTAGGACTTCACATGTCCTCCACAGGAAACAGGGGTTGTATTTATGAGTTTTAATACGTTAGGCGGAGAGAATTTTCTGGGATAAGGTAGGCAGAGCAAAGGTTATGCTCTGCAGGTTAACACCATGTTGAACAATTCAACACCTCTTGAATCCCTTCATAGGAATAAAGATACTGTATTAAAGGCACTTCAGACATCTCGTTGTGTGAGTAGTAACACTGATTAATATTACTCACTACTTTCAGGGTAACTGAATATTTAATAGCTCCAACAGCAAGCACAGACTTTCTGTGGTTTAACCCACACAGCAGAGCCCCTACAGGTAGCATCCTAACAAGCACACGCAACGACCATTATCGCACAATGGAAATCACTTTGATAATGAAACATATTCATTTTCATTAGGGAAAATTCTTCTTAGGTCATTTCCCACTGACATTTCTTGCTATTAGGTTTCATTTTAATCTCGACATAATTATTTGTTGGCTATTTAGTACCTAAGAAGGAACTTCAATGCTACAGCTATGGGGAGCAAGGAGTTCCTTCAAGTACCAAAACACATCCCTGTGAACTTCTAATTGTACCAAAGTTGTGTCATAAGTTCGCAACACATTAAAAAGTTAAATAATTCAAATAGTGTTACCTTTACTCTTCGTATGAAGAAGCATTTATTTTTTTTTAAATAATTAAAGCCAGAACATTATCTATGGAAAAGTTTAAACATCTACAAAAAAGAAGCCAATACTAAGTCTGTATAACTTACATTATTCATATACTCGCTGAGCAGATCCTGCAGGGCCTGCCGCACGGCGTTGCACTCTGCTACGATCCTCTCTCGGCGGTCGTCTCGCGTGCACGAGGAGTCTGCCATCAGCGCCGCTCCACTGATAATGCTCTCTAGCCTCTCCTCAAGAGATGGTCTGAATCGGGCCTCACTGAAAGTCATGGGGTCTAAAATGATTTTGTTCTGAAAAACAAAACAGGAGTGGAAAGATTAGGAGCATACATAAATCTTGCTTTTTCTTTTTTTTTTTTTTTTAAGTCTTTTTTCAGCAGCTTCACAGGGTTTTAATCTTTCATATGGATGAATTATCTACCAAATTCCTGAAAAATCTATATCAAAGGAATATCTGGCAATTAATCTGAAATGCCAATGTATGTATGAAAATAATTCACAGCATATATGTGTTACCAAACACTACTGGCATGAGCAGCACAACTGGCTCAAATGAGAATTTTGGAATCATAAGTAGTAAAAAACAAAATAACACAAACTATAGAAGCATGTATGTAACATGTGTTTGTATCTCTGTGTACATTGTGTGTACATATTTTATCTTGATGTACAGTAAAGTCATGAATAATGTTCTTTTCTGAACCTTCTAGTTTTTTTTTTTCACTGGTCAGGAAATTAATTTGAAAGGTGTAAATATTCAGCCAATGTTTTAGAAGTGCTAGTTTTTTTATGACAGAAAAGAAAGTTGAATAATCTCCCTGTTTATTGATTCCTTCATTTTGATTAGTTGTATTAGTAGACTATACTGCTAAAATGCTACTACGTTAGTACAATATTAAATTAAAAAATCTGAGGGAATTTTCCCTCAGAAAAGAGGAAAAGAACACTACAAGAACACCACATTAGGTAATCACAATACGTGAAACATCTTTTTAATCCCTTTTTCTAAAGGCTTCTGTAAGCCTTTATTATTTTTATTATTATTAAATTGGGGAAAAGTACCGGATCATTTAGTTGAATAACTCTGAGACTACACTATAGGAAGACAGTCTAGACACGTCTTTAATTTGTCAAATAGTACACTGGTTAGTACAAATATCTTTGCTGCACTAGAAAATGTTTGTTTTTCCAAGACTATCTTCTATTTACAGCGTTTGAATTCTTAAATTATGATCACTGCTAAACACTTTATAATATCAAATGTGCTACCAAATATCAAGTAGGGCTAATATACACAGATTCTTCCCCAGCAGCGTACAATCTCATGTCACATTATGAGCCTTGAGTCATCAGTAGATTATCTTCTGACTTGCTTGTCTCTCCTTGTAGTTCAAGGTAACAAACACAAAGAAAGAATCTTCTGCTCCCACTTCTGGGCACCTTAGCAACACCATGACATTCAGTAACCTTTTGCTGCAGTCATGCAAATAGGTTTCATAACCACGTATTGTCTAAAAATGTTCTCTAAGTTGTAGAATTCCTATCTGAGTTTTAAAAGAAAATAAAACATGATAGGAATAAAAGAGATCTGAAAAAGTTAAAACTATTCTGTTTTCTAAAAATTATCACAAATACTTTAAAGCAGATAAGGTTTTTGTTAATGAACCATTTGATTTTTCACAGCATTTTGATGACATTTTGATTAGTCTATTTGCTGAAATATCCAACAGCAATCAACAAGCACAAGCTAAACGATGGAGTTAATTTGAAAACACACCATATAGTGTATTAAAATGTAAATCAGGATTTAGCAACATGATATATACACAACATCTTCCTTTAACACCAAAAACGTTATCAGTTATTATGAATCAGCAGATGTTCAAATAAAGTTATTCTAGGCTAAATTCTGATTCCAAGTCAATATGTTTTCTTTAAATTAGTGAAGTATGGCCTTCCTGAAAGATCTGCTTACTTCTCAATAAAACTTCCAATTAATTATTCCACACACACAAAAAGCAGAACTCCCATTACTCTGCACAGAACAAGGATCAAGCCCTGAGAAACGTGTAAACTAAGTGAATGCAAAGCAGCTAGATGGTAACAAATGCAAGGATGTCAGGAAATTTATTAAAATTCATTATTTAATAAAAAGGAAAAGTGGAAGAATTCTAACCAGATATCATTTTGTTCCAGCTCCGAGAACTGCTGACTTCACAGAAACAAGTGCAGCATAAACTAGATTGTGAAATAACATCTTGCATGTATCTTCTAGGGTCTGTGTTTCACAGCAGTAAGCAGAGCAGTTTTACAAGCATCTAAATTAGAAATGACTTCTCTAAGAGTTGGGCCTATGCATATTTATGTTTCTGTGCTTTTCAGTCAAATGTTAATACTTAGAGTTCACTGTCACACTTATGTTCGTAAGCACTGGGATTTTTAGAAATCAGCTGTAGAAATTCATCTTTACAACAGCATATTTAATTAAGAGTGAAATTGCATCAAACGACCTATCTTAGCAATTTGTGCCAATAACAAGAAAAAGTTGTAACAATAATTAGCTGCATTTTTTAGATTTTCTGTTCCCTTATTCAAATACAATATTTTTTTTAATGATGAAAAATTGTGATTTTAATTACCCTAGAACTTGTCATGATCAAAGGTAGCAGTACTCTTTACTAAAGACTACAGGAATTCTGATAGCCAACTTGTTCTACTCGTAGTTGTAGCGGGTTTATGTGACAAGGTTTTGGAAGCGGGGGCCATAGGGGTGGCTTCTGTGAGAAGGATCTAGAAGCTGCCCCATGTTTGGTAAGGGCCCCACTGCTGACCAGAGCTGAGCCAATAAGTGATGTTGTTTTGCGCCTCTGTGAGAGCATATTTAAGAAAGAGGAGAAAAAAAGAAAAACCACGCTGTGACACACAGCAGCTGGGAGAGTGAGAGGCGTGAGGAACAGCCTTGCAGGCGCCAAGGTCAGTGAAGAAGGAGGGGGAGAAGTGCTCCAGGCGCCTGAGCAGAAGTCCCCTGCGGCCTGTGGTGAGGACCATGGTGAAGCAGGCTGTCCCCCTGCAGCCCATGGAGTACCATGGCGGAGCAGGGCTCCACGCTGCAGCCCGTGGAGGAGACCACGGTGGAGCAGGTGGACCTGCACCGACGGAGGCTGCGGCCTGTGGAAGACCCCTGCCGGAGCAGATTCCGGGCCGGACCTGTAGCCCGTGGAGAGGAGACCACGCAGGAGCAGGTGACCTGGCAGGAGCTGCTGCCCGTGGGGGACCCAGGTTGGAGCAGTTTGCTCCTGAGGGATGGACCCCGTGGTACATACCCATACCTGGAGCAGTTCTTGAACAGCTGCTGCCTGTGGGCAGCCCACGCCGGATCAGTTCAGCAAGGACTGCATCCCGTGGGAGGAACCCCACAGCACAGGGGACGAGAGTGACCGAGAAGGAGCGGCGGCGAAGAAGCGCTATAGACTGACCATAACCCCCATTCCCCCGTTCCCCTGCGCCGCTCGGGGGGAGGAGGTGGAAGAGGGCAGATGGGGGGAAGGTGCTTTTAGTTTCTTTCCTTTGTTTCTCACTTCTCTAGCTTCTTAGTTATTAGCAATAAATCTTACTATCTCCCTATGCTGAGACTGTTTTGCCCGTCACAATAATTACTGCATGATCTCCCTGTCCTTTTCTCAACCCTTGAGCCCTTTTCATCGTATTTTCTCCCCATTCCTCTTCGAGGAGGGGGAGTGAGAGAGCAGTTGTGGTGGAGCTCGGCCGCCCACCCGAGTAAAACCACCACAGTAGTGAACGTCTTAACCCATAAGGTTGATCAAGGCAACCTCCATACAGCGCTGTTGTAATTTTCATGTTTCAGCTAGAGCAAAGCAGACAGTTCTTCCATAAAGGTTTCACTTCTCCTCTTCCTCACATCCATAGGTATAAGGCTCCCTACCGACACGTCAACTTTCAAACACCTCTTAGGGAGTCACAAATCCCATTTTCCTCCTTAGAGGTTTTGGAAGACCCAGAACTCCACATTCTTCTATGGGAGCCAAGGACCTACCAAGGACATGTTCCTAAATTATTTCTATCCTTTGCTGTCCTACAGTGTGAACAAGCCACAGATCAAACATTTCCAACATCTCTGATCACTGAAACCCAACTCACTATTTTCACAAGCAGTTATGTCACACTGCCTGAATAAATTTAGGAAGTTCTGTACAAGTCACATTCAAATACTGTTTATGCTTTACATAATAAAGTGTGTATTGTTAAGAGTCATAATTCATCCAAGCCAAAAAAAAAAAAAAAAGAAAAGGACAAGATTTAAGAGATTTGTGGACTCCTTCTAAATGAAGAGGCCTTTATGACCATCAAAACTTATGCTTACGGAGGACAAAAGACAAAGAACTGCATTAATAAATTTTTCATCCATATTCCACAAAATATTTGTTTATAATAAATTTCTGATTTTCTATGCTACAGAAGTCTGTTAAGTATTTTAGTGGGATATTACGTTAATGAAAAGTCAGAACCCTAGAATAACTTAGATTGGAAGGCACTTCCAGATGTCACCTGCTTTAAACAGCTCCTTAAAGCAGAGCCAACATTGACATAGGGCCAGGCTACGCAAAGCTTTATCCAGTCACGTTGTTAAATCTCTATCCTTAGAGATTTTCTAAATCTCTCTGCCCCTTTTCAATATTTTATCACCTTTATGGTTTTTTGTTTGTTTGTTTTTGTTGTTTTCCACCCTAATATTCAAACAGAATTTCCCTGGTGTCAGTTGTGTCTCATCCCATTACCATGAATCTCCAAGCAGAGTCCGGCTCCAACTTCTCTACTGCATCCCACAAGGCAGCTGAAAAATGCCAACAAGATCCTCCCCTCAAAAAATTTTCTTCTGCAGTCTGAAAAATTCCCAGCTCTGCCAGCACCTCATGTGTCATGTCCTAATGCCCCCTTGTCATCTTGAGGTCTCTCTGTTGGATCTGCTCAAAATAGATGTCAAAATAGAAAAAAACAAAACAAAACAAAACAAAAAAAACCTAACTAAGAGAAGGTTAAGTCCCTGGAGAGGGATGCTTTATCAGGGAGTGTAATGATAGGAGTGTGTGAATCTAATTTGATAAGCTAAGAAAGAAAAAAAGCAACTCTAAATTTTGAAAAATATTCATGTAGTAGCATGAAACTGATAAACAGCAACTGCAATTATAGCTGGAGCTCTGCAGGTGGAGGAAATAACCTAGACAGAACAGAAATATATTTCAAGTGTGAAATCTGTGTATAACACTGTTTTGCAAAAATGAAAATCTAAGATAATTCCAGTAAACTGAAGTGATATATTAAATACCATGATAAACAGCAGAGCACAGCAGAAGAGAAATTTAATTGGGATTTAGGGCTTTGAGGGTCCTTTACTGACTCTTGTATTAATCTGTTGTGTGACTGGACAAACAATAGCTTCTTTCTTCTATTTCTCTTTTCACACTTTATTGGTTCCTCTATTTAGAATGTAAAATCTTCAGGGCAGAGACCATTTCATAACATGATTCTCGGTGATTTACCACAATGAAAATACACTTTTCAAGGCCAATGCTACTGCAAAACAAATAATATGTCAGAACAAGGAACCAAAACTGCAGTGACAAATGCCATTTAAAAAAAAAAAAATTGATATATATCTTAGACACAAACAATGTCACTACCACAAGGCAGCATGAAAAACTGTCATTGTATAAAAAGGAGCATATAATATAGTGAGGGACCCAGTTTTTCAGAACAACGTGGGAGCCAACACTGTATAAAGAAGTGTTTAATGTGTTTCTTTGGAGAAGTGCCTGCACAACCATGAAAATAAATGCAGCGTGCTCACAGGTTTGTTTTATGTGTGTACGTCTATATCCCTCAAAAGTGCAAACAAGGCTATTTGTATTTAATTTCTGCGTAGTGACAAATCAAATGTTTTCATCTGCCACTACGCTGTGTTTCAGATAGATACCACACAGCTGAGATTTGGAAAATACAACACCAACAGAGGAACAGTGCAACAGCACAGGGCGAAGGAGGTCCCCCTTTTCTAGCTCCCCAAAACACCCTCCTCCTGCTCACTCTGCTCCAGCACTGAACCTTTTGATCGGCTAGTTTGATTTGTTAAAAGAATAGAGAAATAAGTGAACACCTTCTCTTCTGGGAAGATAGGATGAATAAATTCACAGCAGTTTGATGAATAAATGCTCAGGGCAAGAAGGTGGCAGATGAGCAGAGCCAGGGGCACGTGAAGCAGCGCCAACCCCACCTCCACGCAGCAAGCAGCCTTGCTCGACTCCTTGCTCTAAATGGAGATATTACTTCCATGAAATATTGGTTATGTTCCCTTATTACATGTGTGAGTTAAATAAGCATCTCAGAGGTGCTAAATAAACACTCAAAATAGTAACGAGAGTACTTTAATTGGATAATTTCACTAAGTATGAATTTTGAGCTACTGACAAAACTTTAATATGTTTTGGATATAATCATTTAGTCACACTTATTAACAACAAAATAAGAAGCCCATAATATATTGAATAACGATGGAATAATTATATTGCTGGAGAAAATCTATGTTATGTATAGGCATATATATGTATGTGTTGATTGGATTCTTAAACTGTGTTTCATTTGTTTCCACTGTCTCTAACAAATTTGTTTGGAAGAGGGTTCATTACAAAGACTGCTTTGCAAATAACCTGATTATTGCCTATTACAAGCCGTTGTATTTGAAAAGAAAACACAAAAGAAGTATTAGCATTAAACTTACAAATGGCATTATTGATTGGGAAATCTTTCCACGAGGCTAATTTACTACACAGGAGAACTGGGATAAAGCGTTTCAGATAAACAGAAAGGAGAAACCAAGAAGCCCACTAGGTGGTGCTCGTAAACAGAAAATAAACGCTCCGAGGCTCATCGGCATTCTCAGTGCTAAAAGGGAAAAGAATGAAGGTGGTCCTCACTGCTGGCAGGGAGCGGTGTTTCCCTTTACATAGGTCACATTCCTGCTACAAGTTTGATACCCAAATCCTGTCGTTTGCACTGCTGCCACTGGTGCGGTGGAGCTGACGTTTCCACAATAACACATATACTTTCCCATACATACACAAGCACAGATGAAACATTAACCACAAAAAAAGTCACAAAGCCACCTACCAAGACTAAAAGCAGAAGGAACTTCCAAAGCAGGTAAACAAAATAATTTGAGTTTCTTGCTGCTCAACTATCTCATCCTGCATGGAAAATTGTGAATTACGGCATTCCCTCCTATACAAATCTTACTCTAACAGAAAAGGCAAAGGTTTTGAAGAAAGTAAAAGAAAGAAACTTATGGTGGAAAGAAGGAATAATTTTAAACCAATGCCTTTCCCTCTTTCCTATAGCACCAGGCCATGTGCCGCACGCCTCCATCCCTCTGGTCCTGAAGGAGAGAGCAAGGAACAGGAGATGGAGAATAAGAGGCTAAGGAAGGGATGGGAGGGCAGGTGCAAAGCTGTTGGCCAAAATAACCAAATGACATTAGAAAAGTGGAAGCTTGATCGGTACCAAATCAACTGAGTCCACATACACTGTTCTATTTAACTTGTAACTCCTTAGGGGAAAATAAATAAATAAATAGTATGCTGCAATGATATGGAAGAAAAAGCTCTTCAAGCCCCTTGGCACCACCAGGACCCTGAAATTTTACTTTGCTTATGCCACCCCTGAAAGGTAAGGTCAGCATCCTCAAAGGTATTTCAAAGGTGTTTTTTGGAAACACAAAATGTTTGAATGTACTGTAAAATACAACTTTTGTTGTTGTTATTCACTATTTTCTTAACGTGTGAAGGATGGCTACTCTGGGATTTTTCCCCATTCAAGGGATCTGAGGAGCACAGGAAGAGCCATAAAGTGCCTCACCAAACACGAGCTTCTGACATACAGGGATGCAGCCGGATTGCTTTCATATGTGAAATGATCAGCTCAGCACCATGGCAACTTAAAAGCCACTTCAGCTCCACAAGTGAAAAGAAAAACAATGTATATTTCAGAGTCATACATGAGATTATCTGATTTGGCATCACGCTCTCTCCATTCCATGCTAACCTGGCTGTCCCTATTTAAATTCAGTAGATAAGTGCTGCTATGCAGAAATAGCAATTTCACTCTTCTTCCCTGGACACTAGAGCTAAACAAGCCTGGTTTCAATTTCTTATGGGGGACACGCAGTACATTTTTGCAATTATTTCTTACGACTTCAATTCTGAAACAAACACGTGTCAATTCTTTTTTTGAAGCTCACATTTAGTCCATTTTCTTCCAGCATCACAAATCACTTCTCTGAAGAACATATTTACAAATAAATTGAGACTGCATAAACATTTTGAGAGATCCATTCCCAGGTTGGCCATTTGCTATAGTCATTTGCCCAAAAAGCAACATTTTAAAGGTAGTTATTTCATGACTGCATGATACTGCATCCCTTCTGTCTGCTACATTCACATCACCTTTGGACTACTCTTAATTTTATTAATAAAAAAAATAAAAATGTCCTTTGTTATTCCCTTGTTGTACTCAGGTATGCTGTCTTTTCAGTTTCTACCTGTTTTTTCCATTACACACGTTAGATATTTCGCTCCATTTACAGAGCACTGCATTCACTAACCTTGAAAAATGTTTTCAAGGCATTATTCATATCTCAGAAAAGTATGTTACGATATTCCACTTATTAATTATGAACTCCATTTACAGCCTGGAGGACAGGGACCAGCGCATCAGCCACTTTGTTTCTCATAACAAGCAGTCATCTCCCAAATGCTAGACTTGAATTCTTTAAAAAGTTACTGAAGATTGACTTTCCCTGCCTGGAAGCTTTCTGTTCAAATCCTTCTAACAAAACGTGGTGCATTTTCAGTAACGTAAATACAGAAATACCTTACATAGGAAAAACAAAAATAATTTTAACCACCTCTTTCACTTTTCTAGCAGATCGCTTTATAAGAGAAATTTCCATATTCATTCAAGATAATGTGATTGTGAAATCAGATGGTAAAGGGGTGACAGGCACAGCAGCTCAAGATGTAACACAGCTGAACGTTGCTGGTGAGCAGCTTTAAAGACAAATGGATGTCTGCACAGAGAAACAATAAATCACTGGAGCACTAAAATAACATCAAGTGTAAGGTGTGCCTGCTTGAATTAGCATCTGTTAAAAAACTGGGACTATATATATATATTTTTAACAAATGCAATCTCATTTCATTCCATTGATAGATACAGAATAGATAGATACTTGCCAATTTATTATGTGTACACACACACACAAAACTCAAAGAGATAGGTAGCTAAGCAGCCTCATGAGTTTTCATATTTTCTTTCTGGAGTAATACAAAAGGTGACAGGTATTGGCTTTTAGCATCAATGGAAAACATTTTCTTTTCTCTCTCTTTTTTTTTTCCTTTTTTTCCCCCCTTTTCTAAGTCAGAGGCTTTATATATTTTATCCTTGACTCATAATTCATCATGGACAACACAAGCCCTGCTCCAAACACAGAAATATTCATTTTTATGGATCAATATTTACCCTCACAGCAAAAAAGATGATTACCCTACTTGTTCCTATCAAAATGTAAGCAAGATATTTAGAAATATTTAAAGTATTAAGTATTCTAGGGTGCCATATTTTAAACTCCAATAATTGGAATTTCAGCAGTGCTTACACTTTCAGAGTGTTGTTTGCACATCCCACAACTGCCTTTCCAGAAACTAGGAATCCTATAATCACAGAATCATTAAGGTTGGAAAAGCCCTCCAAGATCATCTGGTCCAACCATCACCCTATTACCAATGTCACCCACTGAACCATGTCCCAGCCTTGATCCATGATCTGCCTGGAGGCACTCTCTGGCTCTCTGGAGATGCCCAGTGCCCAATAAATACCATTTCTTCATGTCACTGACAGCATGTGGCAACAGCAGTCCCTTGGCAATGGAGAGGCTGAGACCTACTCAGCCTTTCCAGACCAAAACTACCGTTTGCTCAGCGTAAGCAGAGTATTTTCAGAGTTCACAATAAGTTCTTAGCAAAGTAACTTGCAGAAATTTGGGTAAGTTTCACAAGCGGAGCAAAAGTTGTGCTCTTAGTTGCAGCAAGAACCCAGAATATTAAATGAACACAAAGTATATACCAAACTTTAATAATTAATTCTGTCAATAGTAAATCCAAGAATATCTGCATTTAAATGATCTGAAAATAATGCAGAAACATTTAAGTTAAAAGGACAAAAAACAGGTATTAGGCATGTACTTTTGAATCTTTCATCAATCAACTTCAAACAGTACTTTAAAGCAGCAAACGCTGAGAAGAAACAGATTTGTGAACTCTTCATTTCTACATAAACTATCTCTGAGAGGCAATAAACAATAACTCTTCCCAAAGACTTTGCTGCTAATAACTCACAGGTGATGTTATACCACAAGTCACTCAGGCATATGACACTATGCAGTATAACAATTAGCCTAATTAAACACAAAAGCTGAAGTGTTTAAAATAGGTGGAATAATTATTTACATTACATGAGATGATATTTTGATGGAGAAAATATTCAGGCGATTTACACTGCAGTTATCTGAAGTGTTAAACCACAGAGCACTGATTCTGAAATTTGAAATACTGAAGCCTGGTAAATTACTGAAACTGGTAAATGTTATGGAAAAGTTTGCAAACCTTTTTTTTTTTGATATGGAAGAATTATCTTGTTATACAATACCAGGCTTAGTATGCACTTTATAACAAAATCAAATTGATCTCAGTCAACATGTCTGATACTGTAGATAAATGCACTATGAAATCACTCTCGCTGCAAAAACTAACCTTCCTTTCCCTTGCCCACAGGGTACTTTTTTTTTTTTCCATGCCATATTTGTACCCATGACATAGTTACACGAGACTGGTAATTTTGCTTTCTTGCTTGCTTGTAAAATATATGGGTAAATTCAGAATCATCCCACGACTAAGGCTTTCCCTGAAGTTTGGGGAATGTTGTCTCTGCTACGAAACTGGGTTCAAATAAACCTCATTCAACGGCTAAGCGGTGAGGCAAAATAGGAAATGTAGTTAGAAAGCAGATGAAGCAATACTTGCAGCCTTTGTATCCTTACTAAGAGATGAAAATTTTTGTTTCTTAAAATTCAAAAAATTCTCAAAAATAGCCTGTTTTTCCACATGTAACTACGAACAGAGCATGATACCATGACTATACATCTCACATACACATTTATGATGCCTGCAACATCGCATAAATTGTAAAAGACTTTACCTGCGGAGATAAACGATGAACAAATAATCTCACAAAGAGGCAGAGCACAACATCAGATGCCTCGCAGTCTCCACAGCCCCATGAATCACTAAATTTACTTTCACTAAGAACAATGACTCCCTTTGCATTGACCAGCTGCCTTTTCCAGATAGCAGTAGTATCATCAGTTTAGAACTGCTAAGAGTCATGTGTTTTCTGTCACTGTTTGTCAAACCTCTGCTGTCCGTAGCACGCAAAGTCCCACACAAAGCCAGAGGGCAATCAGGGATATTATTCTCAGGACCTTACCAGTATGGGACCTGTCAGCTGAGAAGGCTCTGAAAACCAGGCAGAATTCTTTAAATCTTGACCCACAACAATATTACAGGAGAAACTACAGAACTAGAAATATAGACACTAAAAAAAGATTGTGTCGTCAATGCAGGCAGTACTGCTTCTTTAATCTAAAAGCATGATGAAACTTGAGCCCATCTTTGAATCCTGCAGTAGTTCTGAATGGTTTTATCAGTTTCAACTTCTGCAATTCCTTTTTATTCACTACATTTGCAACTTCTTTGGCCAGTGAAGGAGAAATTGATTATCCACCCTTATGCAACCCTGTCTCATTCCCAGAGCACGGCTTCTCCTGTGCACCACATGAGGCACCACAACATGAACAGAGTATGTTTTCTAATGGCATGAACTCTTCTGCTCCTCAGCTACCAGCCTGTACCTCTCTTCCTGTGCCTATCCGCACATTTTCAGCTGTCATGTTTCCAGATCTGTCCCTATTTCCCTTTTGCTATTATTTGTATACTCATTCTCTGCCTTTTTTACAATATCTTTCTCAGTTCTTGAGCTTCCATTGCTCCTGTAATGTTTACTCGTTCGATTACCATCTCCACAGCAGGCCCGATGACAGTAAACCAGAGATGCAGAAGAGAAGCCCAATCCACTAGGACATAAGATGAACATCCTCTACAAATTCCTCCACTTTCAGTCCTAAATACAGTAGGATTTAATAGCTCCTGAAGGTCTTACAGGTGCTTGCATTGCAAATTTGTGCATTAGTCTAAGAGAAAAATACACCATTACCTAGTAACAATTTTAGCAAACCCTTATATAAAATTAGAATTAATGGGAAAAAAATATTTTCATATACTGTCTTCAAATGAAGTTTTTCTACTTTCTAAAAAACTGCGCTCAAGTCTGAAATGGGGAAATATATATATATACATAAAGAAAAAAAGGTTTGTTAATGAAATTAGGTGTTAAGAAAGTTACTTAAGCAAAACTGGAGCTGCTGCTGTAACTGAGACTGCAGCACCTTGTCTGCAGCTAAAGTTACTGATAACAACTGTGTTTGAAAAGATGTTTGACTCATATATTTGATGAACATAATTCATGACTCAACAAACACATTGTTAATGTTTCTAGGACACTATTTTCCACCAGCGTCTTTGTTTTCCTGTTCTACCTTCCTCCCTGACACGCTGGACAAATATGATTTTACCATTCAACAAAAGGCATGAAAAACGTCACAGAAGTAAAACTGTCAGATTAATCACACTTTGCATTATTTAGAACTATGTAGTAGATTTTTCAAGGACACTAGGACAGAAGACAACTTCTTTATAACAGCTGCAGCATATGAGCAAAAACTCTTATAATTCAAGTCCATTAGCAGCAAACAACTATTCCTCATTAAAAGTAACACAAATCAATCTGCGCTTTGCCTCTGCAGTCTAAGGAAATTGACCTGAATGAAGAGAGAAATTTGAGTCCTGTTCAAAACCCACTCAGTTAGAAAGCACTCTCGATTTAATGGTGAAACACTTCATTTTCTGCACACTTCTGATACTTACATCGAATTCATTTAGTGCAGCAGCAAGCTCTCCTATGCCAGTGTGCCCCTTGTTCTCATCAGTGGGTGAGGTGGCCTGGGCAGCATTGGAGATACCAGCAATTGCTTCTTGTACCTGCTTGAAGACATAATCCCTGTTGGCCCTAGTGGCTGCAACATCAGGGTGACGAAGAAACGCTTGGGATGCAGTGTACAACATCGTGGCATTCTTCTTCAGAGCACCTCGAGCTGCAGCCATCTCATCCCTGCAGTGAGGATCTTTCAGTTCCTGCAGAAAGACATGCAAATATTTGGTTGTGAATTGAAGTTTTAGTGTTAGAATGTATTGTCTACACTGTCACTGTCTAGTGATATTGCAGAGATGGAATGACAGAATCTACCATAAATCCCACAAAATCTCCTGCTCAGTAAAGTCCATTCTTTCTGTGTAGCTACAGCTCATACATTTTGCTCACAAAGAGCAGAATTGTTCTTAAAGAGCCCATATGTATGCCTTATTCAAAGACCAGCATACAATTAAGAAGAAAAAAAATAGTAATATTTAAAAAATCTGTATTTTCTCTTCCTGATTGACTGGATTCGGTTTGCTGATTCGATAAAGGCAACAAGAGTGCAGCAATATCATTGCAGCATCATCATTGCAACATCATATTTTTTCTTAAATACTATACCTATGTCCTTTACAAAATCACCGTAAAATAGACCTTTAAAAAATAAAAAATAAAGAGATTTTATTAATGAGTATGGTTTTAGTTCATAAAGACCCTGTAAATATGCCCCTTGTTATTTTTGTTATAGGCATAATTATATTTTTATCCTGGTTATTTAATTCATGGAACATATGCTTTATGGGTTCTTAAGAATTATGAATATTTCATGAGTTGGATTCCTCCTAAAGATTTTTTTTTCCCCTTTTTGTCACGGAAAGTCCATGAATATGTCTTGCTTTCCTGTCTACCACTGCTGTGCTTTTAGATGCTTTTTCCTAGGGTTTTCCTTGCATATATAAGGCACATTTGCCTTTTCTTCATCTTTTGCTCTATTTTTCATGTGTTTTGCTCTTTGTTTTACTGACATATACTTCCTTTTGTTTCTTCTGACAACAAACGTCAGATATTGTGCCTTACCTTACCAGAATAAGAAGAGGTTCTTATTGTTATTTTATCCACGAGGAAATTTATTTATACACAATATCCCTCTGTCCATGAAAGCCTTCCAAACATTAGGTAAGGTTGTCCTAACAACATTCATAAGCAGTAAGAAAACACTATTGCTTCTGTTTTAAAATGGTGAACAAAGAATCTTGGAGAGCTGAATAGTTTACTTATGTTCACACATAGAACCTAAGGCAAAAACTAAGAAAGAACCCAGATGTTCTGGGTTTAAAAGGTTTTAGCCATTCATGAATTTCAAACACATGACTGATAGACAGTTCTCAAAGAGAATTAAGTTACTAAAAGCTTTGTCATTTACAAAACAGAAGAGATTAAAGGAAAGCATATGAAAATCTAAGTACTACCTTCTAATTCTGTCAAGATTTTCCATAAGTATATGGAATTCTTTAGTAGCACTGTAAAAATGTGGAGGAAGAAGGAAAATTTGAAAGGTTTATACTAACATTTTCTGTTATCTTATACAATCTCCAATAAGAACTTGAGACATATACCTTCATTAGCTTTCCTATTCTTTTTTCACTTTTTCCTTCTGTAAAAGAAGTGTCTGAATATACAAAATAGCATTGTTTACATGTTACTAGGTTTTACATTTTTAATTTGTTAGAAATATACATGTGATACAGAAGTAAATTGGCATCACCGTAATGCATAAAATAAATAGAAGGAAGAACGTGAAAAGCCAACTTTCTAAACCAGGTGTGCTGTGCCATACAAAGACAACATCCCTGAAAAATTAGCGGTATTCAAACACAGCTCAAGTTGAAGAACCCTTACACAGCTCCATAATTACAGACTGTCTAGACTCTTTGAAAGAACAGTGTTTAGGAGAAATTTCTGTTTAACACAAAGTTGTGTAATTACAGGCGCTGAATAAATGTAATCATGACTTTCTGGTTTATTTTTCCATCTGCCTTAGTAATAAATGAATTGTCTTTTTAAGTATCTAAAAACTAACAATGTTGGTTTTAAAAACAAAAAGTAGATTTCACTTCTTCCAGAAGCTGAATTAGACTAGACTACTAAAGAGCGCATGCTTTTCCAGCTGTCAGAGTGCCCTCAAGTCAGCATAGGTTAGAAGTAAACAGGAATAACCATCAAGTGAAAACTGTTCTTAACCTCCTGAATCACTTGCCTTTTCACCCTTTATTCCATTATTAATTGAATCCACTTGAACAATATTCTTAAAGGAAGTAATGGCATGTTCAAAAACTTCATCACATTCAGAAAAATCAGTATGATTAAATGATAGGCCATGACATAGCAATTAATGATTGTACATTTTAAACTAGACTTGAACATAAAACATTGAACTTGAACATAAAATCTTTAGAACCAAGTCTAACTTTCTCAACCACTGCTTTAGAATTCACTCACCTGTTGTCGTCTAGCAGCTACATAGTTCAGTTTTACCATCTCTTTCCCAAATTCTTTAAAGCGATTCGCTAAATCTTGCTCGTTTGTTGCATTTTTCACTGCTTCGAGTGCTTCCTCTACCTAGAACATGACACATCAGCTCTGTTATCATTTTAATCCAGTTGCACTATTTGACAAAATCTGTAATTATTCTATCCATTGCTCCTTATTATATGGATCCAATTTAGCTTTGAGGTCCATCACTGTACAGTGGCTTTACGATAGTCCCACTAACTTTAATTAGGTTTCTTAATAGAGGAGCTGTCTGATTGCCATTCTGCATGTACTGTACTTTGGAATCACATAAAGACACTGTAAAAGAAATAGCTATATTCATTTCCCCATTCATATTTATCAGATGAAATGTTTAATATCTGTGGGTTTTACAACGAAAGAGATGGATATTTTCTTAATGTGTGGTATAGGCTTCATGTGAAAATACAGTGAAGTTGTTAATTCTGGACAAGAATTTTAAAGAAAGAAACTAAAACTTACTGTTAATATTTAAATTTACCCTAATGTTTTAAAAAACTGCATCATTGTTAAACAAATGGAACAATAGATTTAACCCAGAACATAGTTACTATTTCCTTTTTCTCAGCTTTACTAGGAGATTCTTTTCAGTTACTTCAAAACTGAAAAAAGAATCTACCAAGGAAAACAGAGCTGCAGTTCTTCAGTCATCCTGTAGCTAGCAGACAAACATAAAACCCTGGTTACACTAACAAGTTAATCTATTAAATCTATCATAAAACTTTGCCTTATGTATAGCAAGAAAAAAAATATATGAAGGGATAAAATGTTCTTTCAACACAGAAAGCAAAGTAACTTCTCCTGTGACTAGGCAGGAATTCAGATTTGTATTTCTCTCCCTCACAAGATAAAAATGCAATTCCAGGCAAAAAGATTGAAAATTGAATACCTTCTATTCATCCTTCTTTCTAAAAGCAATTGCTTCAATTCATGAGAATGTGTATAAGCTTTTAAACAGACACATTTTCTCCTCTAAGAGAAACAGCTAATTCTGATAGAGACATACTCCTATACAAGAATATGCTCGCAGCTTATTCTTCAAATGCCACTGGAAATCCATAAATTCGGTAGAAGATAGCGTCTAATGATTTTAGAAAAGAAACAAATATGTGTAGAACTTGTCTTTTAGTTATTTGTGTGGCTCTAACTGTATTTTTCTACCTGTGAGAGAGGATATTTGTATTATGATCTCTTAACTACCTTCTGTGGATTCAAGACTATCCACAAATTACAGGGCAGTAGAATAGCAAACTCATAGATTTCTATAGGAAAAGCTATAATTCCAGAACATAAATCTGTAGCATTGTTGAAAATATTTTTCTAGGCCAGAGAGCTGCAAGCTACGCCTCATTCCAAATCCAATTACCTCCTTTTTTCTTAGAAAGCACAGCAGTTTTTAAAGCTGAACTATCTGACTCCTTAACCGTTGAATAAAAATTATAAAAGCATCACTGCACGAACTAATTTGCTCCTGCAGGTTTCCCTGCAAAATATGAACATCGCTCTTTCAGATCAAGAAGCATTTACATTAAACCACCTGAATCTCTAACATTTGTAATGAGAAACATGGGCATGACAAACTGATGTACATTTTTGTAAGCCCTGCCAGCCCTCTATTAAATAAAATTGCTAGAGGATTTGTTACAGATTCCACTCTGATAATCACATTTTGAAAGACATTGATTATACTCTACTGTGCGTTATCTACTGTACAGACCATGAAATTTCAAAATGAATAAACTGGTTACTGAAGGTATTTGAAAGGACACAAGCATGAAACCCTTATTTATTTATTTTTATAAAATTACTTTTTAAAATTCATTTCTGAGTAACTTCACTATCCTTAAAAAAACACAACCACACTCAACTATACAGATGGCTTCCCCTGATTAACTAGCACATACTTAATTACTATAGACTCATAATGCTTTGTGTCCATCATCACATTATATTAGTGAAATTATCACATCACATATTATATTATTACTGAAAGAAATGACTGAGTGTCCTTCCAGATCACAACTGCATATATCCCCTCTGAAACATTCATTAAAATGCACTATTTATGATGAAGTCTGAAGCATAACACACTCCTTTGACATGCTTTCAATGAAAACTGATTACAGTACATTGCAGGATCCCTGCAATCAGCTTTCATAACTTCGACATGGTGAGTGATTTGAGTTTATTAATTTTATGGTTAACCTACACTAATCTTTGAATGTTACCACTGAGTCAACACAAGAGCTGTCCCATAGTAATCGTTTTATATATATGTATGTATATATATATATAAGCACTTTTTTCCTAGTAATTTATTTTTATCTAAAACTACTTTGCATTATAAAATGGTAAGATAAAATAGTTACGCTGTCCAATCCTCAAAAATAAATTATACTTTTTAACCTGAAAAACATAATCAAATTTAAGGTCCTGAAATTGAATTTTGCTACAAACAGCCACAGACATCTGGGTTCATTGAGAACAGGAGGCTAGGATATTCACAATGATAACTGACAAATGCAGACATTACAAGCCACAGTGCCGTACACTGTCCTTGCAAATCCAGGGTGCAAACTGTGTCAGTAAATACACCCACTTCCAAAAGACTATTAGGCATTTGTTTTCTCAATAACATAGCACACTGCTGTAACAGAAGGAGGAAATCTCAGATGTGAGAACAATATTTCTCACCACCTATGAAAAAGCTTGAATTTTAATCATAGTGCTTAGAGAAAGCTGTTGTTCATAATATTAAGTGTTAGTCTCACTAGCAAAGGATTATTTGAATTATAGTTGTTTAGAGTATTATAGTGGGGAAAAATTAAAAGCATATTCAAGAGAGATGATGTTTACACTGAACATAATCACAGAGCCATGCGTGACAGCTATGAGAAAATCATTCTGTTACTAGAGCAGAACTCACTAGTATACGTGCAGAAAAATCTGCTTTTTTCATTATAAAAACTGTTTTCACACTATTTAGCTTATCTGCACAATTTTCCAGTTGAAAGGTTCCCATTGTTTTCCAAGAAGATAATTTTATTTTACAGTCACACTGTTAAAAAGACAAACTAAAGAAAATACTTTGTAGACAGTTATTAAAAAGAAGGCAACTCCTCTGCCAAACATACACATATACTCTGAAGGCTTTAAATATTCTGTATACGAACTTCTGCAGAAATTTGTTTTGTTTCAGAGTTTTTGGTTTATTTATGCAATAAAAGTGAAATAAAACTAAAAACTAGCAAAAAAAATAAATCCCAGTTTCTATTTCAACGACTTTTAACATGCCCGCATAAAAATATGAATGGTTGCGACTAAATGTGAATACTAATCCATACCAAGATGTCTCGTCATCTGTAATTCCTCTTTATTCTGTTTCATTGATGACTGATTAAGCACTTGTACTATTTTGTCAGAAAGAAAAAAAAAAAAAAGATTCAATCTTCTGACACCTTCAGATGTTGTGCAGACTTCAAGTACCACAACTGTAGTACCTAAACTCTGCCACAAGGTAGCAATACTTTACAAGTACTGAGTTAGTAAACGATCCAGGTAAAATGCAAAGTGAGTCAAGCAGATGCATCTGTTCAGTGCAGTGGGGTGCTTATCAGCAGTACTACTCCAGTCACTGAAGACATCTGACAATTTTTGCTTTAAGTCTCCAAAATTTCATTTCCTTAAAATTAGAAAATGAATTAGACCAATGTGGAAATGTGTGCTTCATCCTAATTCCTGCTCAGCACTGAAAATAAACACTGAGATAGAGTAAGAAATATGAGCACTGACATTCACGACTGACTTCTCCCTATTTTTGTATATACAAAATGCAAAAACAATGCAGAACGTTAAAAATGCATACAATTTTCAGATGTGACAGGAGCCTCATGACGTCAGCCATATCAGCCAGGATGAGCAAGCGAGTAACGGCAGAAAGCAAGGCACGAGCAGCCCGCACCATGGTGCCTCGTTTCACAGAGGAGCATGGGTCGTCAGCAAACTCTGAAGAGGCGATTCTCATTGTTTCTCCTAGAATTGAAAATATTATAATTAAACAATAGTTTTACATGTGCTTTTTTTTTTTTTTTCCAGCAAGTATAAACCATCCACTAATTTAAGTGCTCTTTGGAAAATATTAATGACTTAGTACCCAATATTGAATTGCTCAAGGGAAATACATTTTTAAAACGTGTACAGCAACTGCCTCGATATTTTTCTGCCTTTTTTCTTTATTCCCAGACCACTGTTGTTGTTCTACAGCAGTCACCTGTAACAATTAAGAAGAAAAACAAAAAACCTAGACAGACTGCTGGGCAAACCACCTCAACAAAAGACAGATACCACTGTGTTACACAACTACAGAACTCCACCGTCGGCAGAGAGGACAGAGTAAACCAACACTATTGCCCTTACTGCATCTCTCTACAGCTCCTTTTTCCAGCTACATCCTCCTTCAATCCTGCAAGAACTCCTTGCCTTCTTGCTCACATACATACTTACTCTGTGTTTTTCCACCTAGAAGAGCTATCACTTCTACTAGAGAATTTTTCAAAAGAAAAAAAAAAAAAAAACACAGAGTAACGGAGTAACCATTGCTGCCATAATTTCACTGTCCAGTCTTCTCTTATCACTCCTTGTATTCTCCATCCCAAACTGCCCTGAAACACACATCCCACCCCCTGGCCCCCCACCCCCAGCTCCCATAGCTGCCTTTCTATGGACTAAGCAAAACACTCTCTGGGATAATAAATACCACATGCGCTGCCTGGATACATTATTCCTGTTTAATTTTAGCAATGAATCATACCATATCCTGAGTTGGAAGGGACCCACAAGGGTCCTGGAGTCCAACTCCTGGCTCCACACAGGACCACCCAAAAATCAGACCATGTGTCTGAGAGCGCTGTCCAAATGCTTCTTGATCTTCTTGACCACTTTCCTAGGGAGCCTGTGCCAGTGCCCGACCACCCTCTGGGTGCAGAACCTTTCCCTCACACCCAGCCTGACCCTCCCCTGTCCCAGCTCCATGCCGTTCCCTCGGGTCCTGTCGCTGTCCCCAGAGAGCAGAGCTCAGCGCCTGCCCCTCCGCTCCCCTCGTGAGGGAGCTGCAGGCCGCCATGAGGCCTCCCCTCGGCCTGCTCTGCTCGGGGCTGAAAAAAACAAGCGATCTCAGCCACTCCTCATGTCTTCCCCTGTAGACCCTTCGCTATCTTTGTAGCCCTTCTTCGGACACTCTCTAATGGTCTTCTGTCCTTATATTGTGGCGCCCAAAACCTCACCTAGTACTCGAGGTCAGGCCACCTCAGCACAGAGCAGAGGGGGACAATCACTTCCATCGCCCAGCTAGCCGTGCCATATGCCTGAGGCACCCCAAGGTACGGTTGATCCTCCTGGCTGCCAGGACATGCTGCTGGCTCATGTTCAGCTTGCTGTCAACCAAAACCTCAGATCCCTTTCTTCGCCAAGAAACATAATTGTGTTATTCAATACAATACTTGGTAAGCAGTTTGAGATTTTTAAGGACTAACTTCACTTCTCCATTTGAGTAGACAGAAGTATTAAAAAAAAAATAAATATTTCTTAGTGCTTGTGCAATGAAAGAGCTTAGGCTCCTTCCATAAAGCTGAGATCTAGTAATTGTATGCTAATACAGCAAATACTGCTTTTAAAGGAGTAACAGTAGGGCTAGGTTGGAATACAGTAGCAAAAGGAAGACAGGGAGAAGCTGAAGGAAAATATCAGAAAGAAGGACGAGCTACAGAAATAAGATAAGTTGGCAAGATAACGGCGGAAAAGGCTTTGAAATCAAATTGGGAACTTCTTTTCCCCTTATTTACAGCAAGGAATAAGTGACATACCTAAGCATAAAAGAGTTTAAAAATCATAACTCTCTTACAAAGATTTGGTAATCCAATTTAAGCAAACACAGATTGTGAAGCTCAACTGAAAGGGAAGTATTACATTAATTACATGGAAATGTGATTAACATCACACAGAGATCAGGTAAAAGCTGATATGTAAAAATATATACGTATATATGTATGTATAAAATGTGAATGAAAAATAAACAGCACACCTCTGGAAGTCAAAGAAACTAATGGTTTAATGCAGTGGTAATAGAGAAAGAATTGCACACATCATTTCCTTTCATATATGACTCACAGAGGACAGTGAAGTGGCTTCTAGTGTAGGACATTTGTTTTTTCTGTAACTACCAGAAAAGCAATAGAACACATAGACCATGCAGAAATAATACAGAACATGTTTCAGACCATAATTTCCCAAAACTATGTCAACCACCTAAAAAGTAAGTTTTTCACTAATGATCTGGAACGCAGCATGATGCATTTAAATTTCTCCAGTTACTGGCAGAATTGTACAGTTCCAGAAACAGGAACCTCAACCTGACACTGAAACTAAAATTTAAAAATTTATGCTAATAGCTAATCTGAAAGGAATATTGTAACATCAAAACTGAAATCCAACTGATTCCTATTTGTGATGTGAATGTCAAGGATGAACTGACTAGAATATAAACTTCACATTAAATGCTGAGGCTCCCAGAAAAATCCACTGATTCTAAAAGGTTATTAGAATGTTTTTAAGTAAGCAGACTACACTCTTAAAAATTGTTATAAACTAATAAAACACTATTCCAGGCAAAAGGGGAAACACCATCACTTGCTGTCACCTTCATCCTTGTAGGAAATGGGTGATTACATCTTACTTCTCAACACTGTCAGCTGAAAAATAACAAAGTGAAAATAAATCATCTTCCTTAAGAAATGGGAGAAAAAGTATGGATTCAAAGTAGAAATTTGGGGATGCTACTGTTAATCCACTCTATGAGAAACACACTTGTGTGTTTTAAGGGACTTCAAAATGGAAAACAACCCAGTACAGAAACCTCAAAACTAACCTCTCAAAACCTTTCAAAACTAAGCCAGCCCAGCTACGGCATACAAACCCATCTGGGTTAGATATATAGATATATATCTATTGGAATTATGATGTGGCTATGCCAAACAAAAACAGTTTTTAAGACAATCTATTTAGCTTTCCTTATACTGTTAGCGACTGAAAAATGAAAGCTCCAAATTCAAGTTGCTTTTTAAAATCCAGCATTCTCTGAATCATAAACTTTCAGCAGTTTCTATATTTGAGTTTATGACTTTCTTTTCAAACCAGTTTTATTTATTCATATAATACAAGAAGCTAAATTAATAGGTTTATATTCGTTTTCACCTATCTTGCTACTATAATGCCATCAAACCCACCCCACTGTGAGACAGTGACACTTTCAACCAGGCAGGAACAGCACATGCTGCCTGACCAACTAGCAAAGGGCAAAAGCAGTTTGCACCTGCCTTGCTCTTGATGTGAACACAGGTCTGAGGTTGTATTTTTTCTTCTCCCTCCAGTTGCCAATTTTTTATTTCTTATTGTTTTGGTATTATGTTTATATTCTTTTGTATAGGTTGAAACTGGAAAACAAATATATTAGGAGTTAACAAAAGATCAATAACTATATAAGCCTCATTTCCCTAGGAAATCAGGTTGAAAGAGGAACAAAAGCTATTTAGAATGAGATATTAACACAAACTTTGCTACTATGTTGAAAAAATTCCTGTTTCTCTTCAATATAGAAACTCTCAAAGAATTTCTAACATGAAATCAACACCTATTTACATTCCCTTTAGGACCATTATAGCAACATTCAAAAAAATACCAGAAAGCATAGTTTCCCATAAGACAATGCAAATAGTAAAGGAAATAGCCCAAATGGATAATACCCATCAGAACTCTTCGTTATTTTATTACCATTAAGACTACACATTCTTTCTGTAATTTGTGTGCAGTGTATCTTGGATGATAAGTCAATAACACACACTTTCAGAAGACGACTTCTAATTGCTCATGGCTATGGCTGCATACTTTTCTTAAATTTCCATAAGGTTGTCAAAATTCCAAAAATGTTTCTTAAAAGACGAGGAACAAGCAATCATTGCCAGATAAAGAGACAATAAAATAAATATCCAGACACGTTTTAGTGTTGTATTGCATAGCACTCCAGAATCAAAGTTCTAGGTATCAACAGCTCTTGGCTCAGAGTGTGCTAAAAAATAAGGATGAAAGCTTTGCTAATCATTTGAGTCAGTGACTCAAAATATTCCATGGAAAGTAAGAGGTTGAGTGCAACCACAGAATAACTGAGAATCTAACATGTGGGCAAGAGTTAGATTCAAATCTCCTAACCTTTGAGCCAGAATGTAGATAACTGGACTAATTTAATCAGTGTAACAACTGGGAAGACATCATCTTCCCTTCAGTCACTTATTAAAAGAAACTATCACAGCTTTTTGTAGAGAGCTTGAACCAATATGAACTCCCAGAGCATAGCAAGCTGATTGAACCCAAGGGGTATGTGTAAGGGTATGAAAATATCAAGGCTTTAAGTCTTGGTATTTAAGCCCAAAGTTGGTTTCAGATGAGATGGAAGTGATGCTGAGCATCCAGTTATAAACCTTTTGTATGTGAAAATACTTTGGTTTTAAGTATATCCAGCAAGCTTTGGATTTTGGAACCAGATGTCCAAGAGTTCTTTAAACTCCATTTCAGTATTAAAAAGACCTAACAGATCTTTGCCAAATTTTCAGTCAGTAGCACTGTTAATATTCATCATTCAGATGAATATTTACATTGAACTATAAAAGAAGTTAATGACAGTTGGTAATTGGCCAGTGGCACCAAGGAAACAAGCAGAAAAACTACCTTCTTAGGCTTGATTACTCCAGCAGATATAACTAGCAAATATATTTGAATCAACAGTAGTGGACAGAGAACACATGGAGAGGCAAAACAACAGCTTAAAAAGTTTGGATTAGATATTCAGCATTTAAAAGCTAGAGTTAAGTAAAAAGAATCTTCTCCTAAGTAATTAAGCAGAAAGTATTAAATATAAATAAAGTATTAAATAAATATAATATAAATAAATATAAATAAAGTATTAAATAAAGTATTAAATATAAACCATTAAATATAAACCATCTAAACAAAACCCAAAGGAATTTATATAAAAGTTCATAGCAGGTTAAAAAAAAAGAAATATAAAGAAATATAAAGAAATAGCATTTCACAATTTTAAATCTAACAGTCTAGCAAGCTAGATGTTACTAGGGAGCAAGGGTTGTCTATCTCAGTGCCAGTTAACATATTCTTATCCTTGTACAACAGTGGTATTAAACCACTCTTAGGCCAAAAGTAATGTTGGAGCTACAGCTAGTAAAATTACTTTTCAGAGAAACCGTTTTATCTGAAAAAAAGCCAACCCTATTATTTTCAGTTATCTGTTTCTTTCCAAATTCATTTCAAGTTATTCTGTAGTCAGTATTAAATTACTTTCAGGGCAAATTAGGTCAGTGCAAGAAACACAGACATCTTGAGTCATCAGGTCTGCTTCCTTGCTACTGCAGACAGTCATGTCATAATATAATTAATAATAATCTTAATATGATAATAACTACACTCATAAATTTACCAAGCTTCTATCTTTGAAGCAGCTCAGACATTTAACCCCAATTAATCCTACTGGAAGTAGGAAATTCATTCCAAAATGAACTCCAGTATCTGACTTTTTTTTTTTCCTCATTAGAGACACTTTAATTCCATACTGGCTGTATTTATAGTTAATTTATACCCATTTCTTCTTATGCCCCATTTGTCCTTCCATTTAAATAAGTATTCTTCTTCCACTGTGTTTCCTACTGTCCCTTTTTCACTTCACGCATTTTTGTGATGAGCATGACAGATTAAAGACAACATTTCAGTCTCCTCTCTTGCATGGATTTGCACAGCTAGTCCTGTAATCATTTCAGCAGCCCTATGAACTGGCTGTTTCTGGAATATATGTGATAAGAACTGCAGTTTTCTGGGAGATACCTTATCATTCTCAGCTACTAGAAATACTTCACCTGATACTCTGAAAGTATACGTAGAGCTTTTTCATAGGCACGTCATGTCTGCCATTTTCTGACTAAGATCCATATACTAGATTCTTTGGCACCTTGCTTTAACAACAAAGTATAAATTTATTTTACATTTCTTAAATGAGAAGTCTGAGTTGGGTTAGTAGGTGATTTATGAAACCTAGGTCATTCAGCAGAGAAAGGCCCTATCAGCCACATAAGTACTGCTCACCACTAATAAATAACTAAATAAAAACCAGAGAAAGACCAAACAAAAATACTGAAAAATACTGAAATCCAGCCTAATTCCTGAATACTAATGATCACTCCAAACCCTGCTGCTACTGTGAAATTAGGTCTCATAGATGGACAACGTTTCACAGGCTAGGATCCATTTTGGTTGGGGCTGACAGTTTTTGGAGTTTTTGGATTTTTTTTTTGTTGTTGCTGCTGTTTGTTTTGTTTTGAATCTGAGTAATGACTAGAAGGCATTTTTTAATGACAAAGTTAATATTTAGGTGCCGGGATCTCATCCGCTTGAGAAGATTCAAACCTGCAGGTACTGACTCCTAATACCACTATCAAATCACTTAGGTTGCTCTGAGACTTAACCAGGGAACTTACTCTATCCATGCTTAGATTTGAAATTAGTCAGATTGAGTCATTTTCTCTCAACAAAACCACAGCATCTAGAAATTGCGTCTTCTAGATCTCATTCTCACACACACAAAAAAAAGACCAAAAAAACCACCTTTTTTCCTTAGATTTTCAAAATAAGATATCATTTGATTTGCAATATTAAATTTGAGGAGTCATATAGGAGCAGATAAAGATGTCTTTACGTGTATTTATCCAGAATCATGTACACATACAGGTCACACAGTAATTTCCATTGGGTAATTCAAGTAACACAAGCTTAACTTCTGCAAAAAGCTATCAAGGGATGATTGAAAAGGTCACCAAAACTCTGAAAGATACAGCACTTATTGGCTCATTCACTCCAAAAACGGAATGAACGGAATGTCAAAAGTGCAAAAGGAAAGGTCAATCCACTGCACGCCTCATGCTGAATCCCACTGAAATCTCTACTTCTCTTCACTGAAGTCTTAAATTGGAACAAGGCTTCAGCCAACTGGATTGTGCTAAGCGAATACTATACGTTGAAAGTGAAAATCAACTTGAATAAAAAAGAGGCTGAAAAACAGATGAAGTCAATGAAACTTTACATATATGCGTATGTATATTTAGCAACTATTCGGGTTCCTATTTTTTACTGAAAATATTTTTATTATACCAGTAGCCAGGACAGGTGTTAATAAACAAGCATCCTATGCTGTTCTTAAACAGACATACGCACACAAATATATGTACACATATCAAAGAGAAATTAAAGGATGATGACACGATTTTTTTTAGAAAATTAAACAACCTCCAACTGCACCTGTCAAAAAGCAACCATGCTATTACCACAAATGTGGACTTTCGCAGAATTTACAAAAAAAAATCAGTGTGGCCACATTAAGTGGAATAACAGATCACTCATATATATTTACAAAAATAATAACCTGGCTAACTAACCAGCTGTTACTGGTACTACCTGGCTTTGGGAATCCCCAGTTCCTGAGACCAGTGGGAAAGCAGGAAGGCAGGCTTCCCTTTGGTGGAGGAGGATGAGGTCAGGTAACATACAAACAGCCTGAACAGGCCAAAATCCACGGTCCCTAGTGGAGTGCACCCACAGTCTCAGAGGAGCTGGCTGAGGTCGTTCTCAATTATCTTTGAAAGATCGTTGTGAATGAAGTCTCCCGAAGACAGGAAGAAAACAGATATCACTCCTTTCTTTGAGAAGGGTAAGAAATTGGATTCAGAGAGCTATAGGCCAGTCTATCTCACCTCGATCTCTAGGAAGGAGATGGAGCAAATGATCCTGGAAGTTCTTTCCAAATTTATGAGGACGGTGATGGGAGCAGTCAGCATGCATTCATGAAGTGAAAACCATGCCCGCTCAACCTGATAGCCTTCTACAATAAGAGGACAACGATGCCCAGACAAGTTGTGGAGTCTCCATCAGTGGAGATGCTCAAAACCTGACTGAACACGGCTGTGGGCAACCTGCTTAGCTAACTCCGCTTTAAGCAGGGCCATTGAATTACACCACCTTCAGAGGTCCCTTCCAGCCTCTATGACTGTGTGAAATCTCTCCCTCTTCCAGATTTTGAACAACTTCAGGATCTTGCACTACAGCAGTGCTGGTACAAGACCAGAAGTGTGTGATTTCTTAACTCTGGAAGTCAAGATGATCTACTCTCTGGATTTTATCAGCTCTTTCCTTCATATGTAACAGCATAAGGTTTAAGTCTAGCAGCAAACACAGAACAAATTGCTTATGCCTTCTTTAGGACTGACATGTAATTTGCTGTATCTTGAAAAACAGAACAACCCCTTTGTTTTTATGGATACTGAACAGGAATCCTGGTTATAAAATGTTATTCTCTTTGACAAGTATTTTAGAGTACTGTCTTTTTAATTGGAGACAGAGCATTGCTAAAAAGGTATTCTACAATATAATCATGTATAGACACAAACTGAGTTGCAGATTCCATGTAGAACACTGTTCATGATATTAGATAATATGAAGGATTTGAACAACCCATAATTGCTAACAGGCTGTGTTTAAATAATGTAAGTAGGTTGTTCTTGTTTTTTTTTTTCTCTTTGTTTGTTTTAAATATTTTCCTCATGGATGCAGTTATGTTATTAAACCAAACAAAAACAACCCTTCAGGACACAAAGATCTGCAGTTTTATCCCCTTTGCAGTCATCCCATCGAACGGGCTGCGACCCCCTGCTGATCATCCCAGTATACTTATCTGCAGTCAAGTTTCTGATTCAGGTACAATGAGACACAAGTCTTTCCACTTTCTATATTCCTCCTGCCTTATTAATCGTATTTCATTATTTATTTCCTATCTTAAAACATTATGTTTTGTTTATTGCATTTCAAAATCCATCCTCTGTAATTGAAATGAGTGCATTTCAGTAGTAATCTCTATTTGGACATCGTATAATCATTTGTTAGCATTTGGGAAGTCAGTTGTAGAGTATTTTCATACTGAAGAATGCTGCATTCTTCCTAAATATAAATATGCATTTTAAACGCTAATCAGAATTCCCAAAGCTTCACATGAATGCTATTAAATTTTCATCACTCCTGCCCTAACACCTTTCTTTTAAGTTTTTAGTACAGTGTCCTCTAAAACTTATTTCCTCTTTCATTAGCAGTTAGGACTTTGTTCTCTTTCTGTGGAATAATGACCACTTTTTTCATCGTATTAATAGATTTCAATGCCAGGAAAGGCCACATATGATCTAGCTTGATCTTTTCCCATTAAATTTCAGCCACTAGAGCTGTATCCCTCTGGAACTGATTATACAGACAATCTATTTGACTTAAATTTGACTGACTTTACATTTGACATTTAGATAGAGTGATACAAGAAGATGAATCACTATGTATTTTACAGCACAATGGATATCCTTAAAGCTAGTACATATTTTAGATTCAATATTCGCATTTACATCCAATAGCACTACCACCTCATTGACTTCATAGACCGCTAAAATGTATCATTTTAATTAACCCAACTACTTTTTTGCTAAGGGACATTAAAATACTGAGAAAACAGAACTTGAAGACATTTAGTCACAGATCTATGACAATCTAATACAATTATTTCACAAATGCTACACTTCAGAAAGAACTTTTCTAATTAACAGTCAAATTAATAGTTCATTTGAAACAGCACTGATACACTTAAGTACAATAAAGCTTTAATTAAATTTCAATTCATAAGTAAATTGTTTTGGATGTAAGAACACATTACCATTTCTAATCCCTCTTTGTCTGCAGCTCTCAGCTACTTCTCAGACTATCATACTTCAGGGATAGACTAAACAACCGACTAGCCTTCATGGAATTGGACAGCTGACACTAACATCTTAAAAGTTGAAGATTGTGGTTGATGCTAGGGAACTTAAAAACACATTGGGCCTCTTAAAATATGAATAAAAACAGAAGCAAATTTTAAAATTCAAACAACTGAATTCTAATGTGGACTCATTTGTTTCCTGGCGCATGTCAAATGTCACGCAGCTGAACTTCAAAGTTCTGCTGAAGACAAGGACAGTGCTTTTGGGTTTATCTCCAAGTAGCATCTGTACTGCCTAATTGTTCCTTGCTTTGCTCCTGATACACCTGATTATCCAACACTTTACACAAGATACCCTGCTCTCACACTCCAGCCAGGAGTGAACCCAATAGTATAACATCCTTTTCAAGGAAACCTGGGTGTGCTTGTTAAGGCAGTTCAGATGCTATGAGTGGCAGAACTGTCTTCCAAAGATTAGAAAGAAACAGAAAGGATTTCTGCTGTGCAGCAAGATACTGAGGTGCATGATTCATACCTGCAGAAAACCTGTTCTTTCTTTTTTAAACTAGACATTTTTCCACAACTTCTAAGCTTATTGTAAACATTTGAGATATTATTTTAAAAATAAAAAGCTTTGCTTCTTTTTTTCCTGGATAGCTACAGAACTGAGACAAAAAGCAGATTCAAAATTAGCAGAATATTTCTTCACATAAGCAAGAGCAAACTATTTAAGTAAATACAGTGGGAATTACTTGAAAAAGCTGCTTTTTTATGAACTATGAATAAATTTGTTAAAATAATTATTGCAAAAAAGAACTAAGAAGAATTTAACTGACAATGAAAAATCTTTTGCTTTAAGTCCTAGCAATTAAAGACTTGAATTTAATCATTTAATGGGTTTCTTCATAACAATTTATAAATGGTAAAGAGAAACGTGATTAATATACTCAAGTGAAACATATGAGGTATAGCAAAGAACAACAACTGAAAAGCATGCACAGATATTCCAGCAGTCAGTGAAAAAGAAGCAGCCTAAGAGAACTACTGTGCTGTTCTCCATCAGGCAGACATATTGCATCATTCTGGATATTACTTTCGTTCTGTGAGCTGAAGAGGCTTATAAATACTGTATAGCCAAGCAAGTTAGTCAGTAGATTATATCTATGCTGTAGGCATTGTCAATGAAGTTCAAAATCATAATTAGAATCAGCTCCACCATTCTGTATTATCACATGAAAAAATTGCCCAATGTTTACTTAAATTGGTATTTTTCTGAGATAAGCTTCAGATTCAAGCCTTGATATTTCCTAGTGGGCTACATTTTTGTAACAAAGTTTACCAAAAATTCCCATCAAGTACTGAGAATGGAAGGAACAGCAAGTTACTCCACATTGAGAGCCGACAACGTAAATCATCTCCTAGAAGCAGCGAGTAGGTAGGTAGGACTGATGGTAACACAGATCAATCTAGCGATTGATCAGCTCTCTAGATGTTTTAAAGGGTAAGTTTTCCATTGCTTTGTATCCCTGCTAGTTTATACCTTTTCTTATTTCTACTCACTTAGTGCCTATTTGTGAATGACTTGACAGAAGCAGGGGCTACCTGGCTCTGAAGAGAGTATATTTCCACGTGCAGTATAGCCTGGGGTTAATACAGCAGGAGTTATTGCTGCCCACAGCTCACCAGTTACATGGGCTTTCTGATGGGTGTGAGATAAAGGATATAGGTAGATTATGAACATGATCACACAATACAGAACAATTGAGGTTGGGAGGGACCTCTGGAGATTATCCAGTCCAACTCCCTGCTGAGCAGGGTCACCTAGAGCACATTGCACAGGATCACATCCAGGCGGGTTTTGAATATGTCCTGAAGAGACTCCATGGCCTCTCTGGGCAGCCCGTGCCAGTACTGTCACCCTCACAGTAAAGAAGTGTTTTCTCATTTTAGTCGGAACTTCCTGTGCTTCAGTTTGTGCCCATTGCCTCCTGTCCTGTTACTGGGCGCAACTAAAAAGAGACCGGCTCCATCCTCTCGACACCCTCCCCTCAGATATTTATACATATTGATGAGGTCTCCCCTCAGTCTTCTCTTTTCCAAGCTAAACAGGCCCAGCTCTCTCAGCCTGTCCTCGTACGACAGGTGCTCCAGTCCTCTGATCATCTTCGTAGCCTTCCGCTGGACTCGCTCCAGTAGCTCCACGTCCCTCTTGTACCAGGGAGCCCAGAACTGGACGCAGTACTCCAGGTGTGGCCTCACCAGGGCTGAGTACAGGGGGAGGATCACCTCCCTTGACCTGCTGACAACAACTCTTCCGAATGCAGCCCAGGATACCGTTGGCCTTCATGGCCTCAAAGGCACATGGCTGGCTCATGGGTCATCCTGCTGTCCACCAGGACTCCCAGGTCCCTCTCTGCAGAGCTGCTCTCCAGCACGTCGGTCTCCAGCCTGTACTGGTGCTTGGGGGGTTGTTCCACCCTAGGTGAAAGACCCTGCACTTGCCTTTGTTGAGCTTCATGAGGTTCCAGATCACCCAACTCCCACTGATCCCACTGAATGGCAATGCAGGCCTCTGGGGTATCAGCCACTCCTCCCAGGTTTGTGTCATCATGTTCTTAACATTTTTTTATTTAAAAAAATAAATTAACATTTTTTCTTACTTTAAAAAATCTGAGAAACAGAAGCAGCAGGTGAAAGGAGGATAGGAAACATGGGCAGTACTGATGAGAAGGTGTGACATATTTTTGTGAAGAAAAACAACATATGTTTTGTCAAATACTGCAGAAATCACCCAAGGATAGAAACTGAAGTATCCACAATGAAAAAGACACACACACACATACACACACACAAACTAAATCTAAAACTCAAATTTAAAACAATAATGGATGAATGAGATTTGCAAACATCACAAATCACAAGCAGGAGAGATTCTAGACTTTTAGTAGATATAAAAATAATGGTAAATGCCATACACTTGAGAGAACTGTCTCCTTTCTCAGTTTTCCTATAGAAACAGCAGCCATAAGGTCTTGAAGACCTAAATTTCAAAAATTGTTTGTCTCTGATAAAGAGGCCACAACTGAGATAAAATGATATAGCTGGCTATCAGAATATGGTAATTTGACACTTATCAGAGGAGAGCAACACGTTATTTAATTATAACAATTTCTGTTCCCTCAGTCTGTAGAATATTAGTCAGAATAGTAAGCCTTTGTAGTATGTGAAAAATGTACTGCAAGAAACGATGTGTTCAAATGGTAAATGGAAAGATAATTAATTAAAATCTTCTGCAGTTTTTAAGATCCAGACATTAGGAAGTGTAATTCAAATTTTCATGCTGTCATTTTGTATTGCTTCTCTCACTGACTACCACTTTCTGAAACCATACCCAAAATTAAAGCCTAACCTGTACTGGAGAGTGAAGCTTCTTTACAGCTGCTCTTAAAAGTTGGATGCCATGACCATGTCATGGAACATATAGTCAAAAATAAAGAACACAGAAGGAAACATAGAATAATGGAATCATTCAGGTTGAAAAAGACCTCTAAGATCATCTCATCCAACCTTTACCCTAGTACTGAAGTCCACCATGAAACCATGCTACTAAGTTCTACGTCAACACGCTTCTTGAAGACCTCCAGGGTCTCCAAGACAACGTCACTGCACATCTCCAGATCACCCCCTCAGTTTTCCTAACCCTATCCATTGCTTCATTAGACAGCTGGAGGAACCCTTATTGCTTTTGATCTGTTGAAAACTTCCATCATTGGTGATGAAAGTTGAAGAGGGCACCTACACACAGTCACACAGTCATCAGAGGTCACTTCATTGCCAGGCTGCAAAAGGTTCTCCTTCCAAGTACTTTCAATCTGAGGCTGCAAAACAACCAATTTTTCAGTTCAAAGTGCGAATCAAACTTCTTTTGTTCAACCAAACAGGAAAAAAAATAAAAGAAATTCAGTTCAGAATTTCTGCCCAATGAATCAATAGTGATTTCAGGCACTCAGCTGCGATCCAGACGATATTTCACAAGCCCATAAATTAGAACAACTTCAAACAGAGGGGCCGAGAGGCTGATCCCATGGTGCTCTACAGCTTTATGGTAATGGCGTTGTTCTGAGGACTCAGAGACTTCAATTCAAATCTCTGTACTGAATTAATACAGAGGCTTAAATACAGATTTCATGCATGCCAGTCAAATCTGCCTGCAGACCCATTGTTCATGGTTATCTCAAAACTTAATTGAAAATGCTTCACATTTAATACTGCTGGGGATTATTGACTGTGGGCTGAAACTTCCCGGTTTTGAAATTATTGCTGGAAGACAGAACAGGGCAAGGTAACTGCCTATGGCACCTTTTCCAATTTGTAAGACCCTACTTTAAAACAGATTAAAAAATCCTAGTGAAACTATTTTTAAAACTTGACCTAAATTCAGAAATTTCATGCACTGTAGCAGTACACTGTGATGGGTGGTGGAGTAAAATATATACTGAAAAATCTGCCTTAGTTAAAATCCTTTGATTTTTTTTTTTTAATTACAGTGTATTTCTACAATTCTTTCTCAATCACAACCTTTCTTAATAGAAGCATTGCTTCTAAAGAAACAAGTGGTGATTTCAGAATCTGATTTTACAATTCAATTCAAATATTTCTGGAAGTACAGTATTTTTATCATTTGCGATTTGGGAGTAAAATTTAAATTTTGACAACTGTCAGAAGCTGACATTCTAAAGCAATTTCATTCTTCCCCTGTTACAATGCTACGATAGTCATATAATCTTCTAAAAAGACAATGTAACTAAATATAGTATTAAAAAGGCAAAATCACCCAGCATTAATTTTTATTATTTTTAAAGCATATCGCTGTGTTTTTGTAAAATCTGTCTCAAAAATCTGTGATATTTGGACAACATATCAAATGCCAACCACCCTTCATAACAAACAGCTCTTGAAGTTGCTTTCATAAACTTAAACTACCATGATATAGAACAAAATATTGAAAAGTGCAATGAATACTAGAAAAAATTTAACCAGAGCTGTAACAGAATTGCATCTTTTGAAAATGCTGCAGAGAATAAGTGCAGGCTCTTAGTCCTCAGCTGGCTTTAACAAGAAGCAATATCTTCATCGGTTCAAGACCTCCCCAACAGCCTGAACTATTAGGGATGTATACAGAAAATCACCTGTATTCATTGCATGCTTCGTTACTTTTTTCTTACTTCCCAGGTGTATGGAACCAATTACAGGGGAAAAGCATATTGGGACTGTATAAGGTTTATGGGATGCTTAGTGGGGAAACCATAGGTGAGGATGATCAAGATGGCATGGGAAGGAACAAGCAAAGGAAAATGGAGGAGTAAGAGGATAAAAGGAAACAAATTTGCAAACAAATTACTGGTCAGTGTACTTCCCTAGCTATGCCTTGTGGTATATATGAGTTGTATACGTGGATTTGTGTACGTGTGCCTCCTGTGAATATATGCTCAGCCCTACTGCTGCTTGGAGCTGGAGATGCAGCTGCCTCACTACTGGATTCAGCAACCCCTGGCACTATTTATGTGTATAGAATCTCTTTGATATTCTATACAGTGTCTGCTCATTCATCAGAAGTGCTTTAAATCATTTTGCAAAGGGAACATTAATGTCTTTCAAAAGGTAAATTCTCTGAGAGATGAAATAATTAATGGATTTGAAAACAGACTGAAAGAGCTAGCATTAGAGAATTTGCATAGAATGACATTTAGCATGCTATATTTCCTAGGATGAGCACTGCAAACATGAATAACCATTGGATTCACTTCTAAATGTAACAAGCAATTCAAAATAGATTATGAATATTTTTGAATAATGAGATAGTTTTCAGGCTACAGCTTCAATGACTTGTTGAATACACAGCTTCAAATCTCCATGCTCAAAGCTTCCTGTTGCACAAATGGGAGCCGTCAGAGAGACGGGCGAAAAGCAAGTTACAGAGTACCTCATCATAGACACTATTGGCAAAATAAAGAGTATGCTTATTATACACACAGGTTCTTTCAAAAATGTAGACCAAAATTCATTCTCCCATAAAGAAGGACTGACCACAAGTCCAACTTCATCTTTCAGAAATGGAGATTAAGATTCATTTGTCTAAAATTAACTCCTGCTCTTCAATTATTTCTTTCTAGAAACATACAAACGTACACACAGACTTCTCTCTCTAGAAACAGTGGTCACTAACTTCTGTAAGCAGAAAAAAAAAAGTTCTCTTGTATTTCACTGAAGAGGATTACAAGTAAACTTAGGGAGAACATAATTTTAAGTGAAAAGGCAAGATATTTTTTTTTTTTTTAAATAATAGCCCCTAATCCATGTAGGAAGAATAGCTCAGGTTACTTAGACAAATTCTAAGTGATAAATTATTAGTATCAGCTCCTTCTTCATATTTGCCAGATTCAAACCAAATATCCAACAATTCTTTCATTCAGCTCAGACTTTGGAAATAATGATCAGTCAGAAAGACTCAGAAAAATGCCAAAAAATCCCTCAAGCAACCCATGCTTAGATATTAGAGTAACAGATAATTTTAAATATTAGTGCACATCAACCCTTCATTCTGAATGCTGTCCCTGGGACTCAGAGTTGAAAACAAATGCAGAAGTGAGACTTCCTCATTTGTTTTTTCTATAAAAATGATCTCCTTCTCCATGTCAGATGGTGGTTATATTGTGATACCCAATGGCTTCTACAGAAATGCCTTTAGGAAGTAATTCTACTTCCATGTGTTTCATTATTTATTTATATTTATAAATTAGGAAAAATGCTGGAGAACTCACAAAGAGAGAGGAAGCCTACATCCATTCGTTGAATTCCCATTGACCAAGTGAACCAAAGTGCAATTCATTCAACTAAGGTTTGTAATATTTTAAATTTAACCACTACAACCAAGATGTTCCAGGAATGTTTTTAGATACTAATGGGAGCAACTATTTAAAAACAAACAAACAAAAACCAAATCAGGACAGAGGAAAAAGTAGGTTGTTGTAAGTGAGGGCTCCTAGAAAGCCTACTGCAGCCAACTTTCCTGAGCAAGTACATAAAAAGCCATCAGTTTAACGTGCTATGAGAAAAGTTCACGCCCTGGACTTAAATGTAAATTAAAAAAAAAAAAAAGCTTACTAGCAATGATTTCAGTGTGAGAAAGGATCAAAACTTGAGGAAGAAGGGGGAGAAGGGTTTTAAAAAAGAATAATCTCTCTATGCTATGCTGTTGTTATTGAAATCAAAAGAGGCATATGAGCTAAAATAGCATTATTATATATTGTTATAAAAAAGCTGGCATTGTGTATGTGAATTTAAGAAGGGCATCAAAAACACACTTTTTAGCATGTTCCATCACCAAGAAAAATGTTGCTAAGAATATTAGTCATTTTGTGTCAGTTGTTGATACATACTTTCAAGTTTACTGACGCTCATAACAGCACATGGATCGTATTCTCTTTATGCAATGTGCATAAATCTCAATGAGCAGAAAATTAATTCTACCTCTAGTTTTATGTTGTCTTCAAACATGAAAAATGTCAACTGATATTTTCTGTTCCTTGATTGAAGTATAAATTTCAGATTATTGTGCGAAGTTGCATCTACCCTCCTTGAAAAGCCGAATTTTAAACACGCAACAACCTGCTGCTGGACCTAATCATGTTTCTAATGAAGTTTTAAGTTATTTGCCAGAAAATTTCTAGGAAAATTATACTAAAAGCACTGATTTCCTAAGACAGACATTTCATAAGTCATTTAATAGACACAATAAATATACATAATCTATTTCCTTGTCTTGTTTCCCTTGGCACTCTAAACTGCTTCTTAATAAATTTATTTGACCTGAGCTCAACAGACCAACAATTCTTTGTAGACTTTCATGTGAATCAGAGCCTGAATGTCTCATCCACAGGGAACATCCTGCTTCTCTAATGATCAATAAAGGATCAATTGCAATGATCAATAAAGGAGCAACTGCATTTAGACATCTACGCCAGGGAAACATGCCAGTCTTGTCCTCTCCCCAGACCGTATTTCTTGTTTTTTACGAGTTCCTCTTTGATCCTCTGCATTTCTCAAGCTTTATAGTTTCAGGGCCTAGGGTTATTAGAATCAAAAAAATATACAAAAATCTCACTCCTCCCAAAATTTCAATAAGCAGAAGACTGTCTGCTTTCCCTCACCTCTAATGAACGAAGACACAAATGACAAACATCAGTGCTTCGTTTGCTCCCCGTCTCGGAGATATTTTACACAGCTCTGACAACATGTGAATAAACAGCCATGCTGCAAATTATTCAGTCATATAGCAACTGGATAATTTCACTTACATGGCTTTGAACTGAAGCTTATTTTGTCTTTTTTAAGACCTACGGGACCAAACCGGACATATAATAGAATTATTACGGGATACACACACACACACACACATACATACACGCTTAAGAGTTTTATACGTAAAATATTTACTTTTTCATAAAACTGTGTGAAATGCAAAAAGAAAAACATTAAAAATCTGTTGATTTTTTTTTTTTTACAACTCAGCTTTGTAAATCAAAACTGTTGATCATCAGAATTTTCTACAGCTATCCAAGTATAATGTATCCTTCAAGATTCCAAGAGTCTTAAAGCTATACATTCTTTCTTAAAGCTATATATTCTTAAAGCTGTATATTCTTTTCATCCACATTCCTTCCAAAGTATTTCACAAATGATAGAGTACACTTGTTACACACCTATCAATGGAAAGCAAGTCTGTCCAGGATGAATTACAACTGTATATAGTAGCACAAAACAGTATAAAGCAATTTAAGACAGGAAATGAGGAACACCAGAGCCAGCTGTAACTGCAGGAGACATTTTTAGGTTGATGGTGTAATTATCCAAGCTGGAATTTTTCCAGAAAATCAACAAGCAATAGTCTGGAAAAACACAGCCCCAGTTTATTAATCCAGCTCTGTATGCCACTGAGCTAAACATACCATTCCACGTTGCACCAAGGCTGGTCTAGTTTATGTGGCTCGTGTGCTAATAACGGCATTTGGCATCTCCTGCTTTCTTAATTAGGGACTCGTGTTGTACAGACCCAAAAAAGCTGCTCCACTTTTCTGACATACGTTTTTCTAGGCTGCAGTGTTGACAAAAGATGTCTGTATCATTCTGCACAATACTGCTTAAACTCTCTATTCGTCTCTCTACTGCCTGCACCTTAAAATAAATACATAAAAAAATACCAAAACAAAACAAAAAATAAAGGGGGTGGATTTTAAAAGAATAAAAGGCTTGTTGGCAATTAAGAAGTCAGAAAATCATTTTCAGGAAGAAAACCAAAACTCTCCACAGCATTCTTCTTAAATGTCTTTAGCTTTACAAAGCATAAATGTGCAAAGAAATCATTGTTAACTACCATAATGATCTATTGACAAAGAAAGCTAAATAAGGAGCTCAGACACAGTGCTAATGAATGTGGTGCATAAGCCTGGATCAGAGAGCATGACTGATGGATCAGGGCTGATGACTCTGAGACAGTAGAAAGCTCCTCGAGACAAGCTAGCAAAATTGAGTCAGCATCACAGCCCCAAAGGAAGATAGCTACAAATTTAGAGGGAAAACTGAAGATGCTCTTCTAGAATGTGACATAGCACAAAATAAGTAATGTAAGCAACAGGAAACTGAAGTAGCTGACAAATGAAACTTCATGACAGAACAACCAAGCATCAGCATCAAAATTCTAAAAGAAAACAGAAACAAAAACAAAAAACTGGCATAATGTTCTACATAAGAGAATACAGCAAACACTGAACTTATTATGATGTGCTAGTGATTGATTAAAAAAAAAAAAACACAGAAACAGGAAAACTGTGAAATCAAATATATGTATAGTGTAAGACAGCCTCAATATAGAACAGACTGGAATATTCACAGGTCAACATTTATGTGTACAGGATTGTAACCCTGCCCACTCGTATGATCACTTGAGTCCAATTTCTAAGAACTGAAAAAAACATCAAATGAGTCCTGGGGCCTCACTGAAAATCAGTAAGTATTTTATACTTAAGTGCTTGAGATTCTTTTTCTAAATCTCAGTTGGAAATCTGCCAGTCTTGTTCTAAAGCCTAGGAATGATGACACAGGCAGATGGTATCTTCAGATTATAGGATTTACAATGGAAAATACCAAAAGGTACTTAATTCTGTTGTAACAAAGATAATTACAATCAACGTCAATAAAAAGGGTAAGTTTTTCTTATGGGCATGTATTGAAAATATATTTTTCCCCCACTACACGTGTAAATCTGAAAGCGTCTGACATACATTTCCCCTTTTGAAGGAAAATTGTCAGATGATACCCACAGAACCATGGATATCCACGACATTTCTGAAATTTCAAAGCCTTATTCAAAAGCAGTTTTCTTATAATACCAATATAAATTTCAAAAATTAAATTTTGCAAAACCAGCATTAGTTCTGCCAGCAAAGAAAACATCTCATGGCTGACTCCAATGCCCAACTAAGCAATTTTCTGTAAGGCTACGTATCTTAAAACTTGCAATTTTACCTACACAGGTTGAAAACTAATGTTAACATTTATCTTAATATCGCCAATACTCAACAAAAATGTTTTTAATATTGGTATTATCTGCATATTTTCAGAGTATGATAACCTTTGCATGTATTTCAATACATGCTTGAAACCACAATTAATTAGATTGTTCAGAGAAGTATGTACCATAATACTAATTCTACATTTGTATTCACAGACTTTAAACTACTGCTCAAAGTTTAGCTAAGTGACAAATTATATCATTTTGTTACATAGCAGAATAAAAAGCAAGTTCAAAATTAAACAGTAAGCTTTGGCATTGGGCAGCATGGCTAGTAAATAATGTTTGAGTTTACTACTTAGTGGTAGAAAAAGGAAAAGGTAAAAAAAACTCTACATACTGCTTTACAACGTTAAAACAGTCTTTGTACTCATTGCCAGTGACAAAGGTAGAGGTATATTAATATCTGTATGCTATGTATATATACATAAATATTATGCCTATAGCATAGTGTAAGAGTGGTTTGTCTTACACTATCAGAGAAGCTGATACACTTGATTTGGAAGAAATCTTGAAGAGACTCAAGCGTGGCAGTTACACCACTGAGCAGTTTGTTCCACATACCTTGTTTGCGTACATCCTCTACAGCAGCAACCAGTTCCTCCTTCAGATCCTGGCTCTCCTTAGCGATTTGATCTCCTTTTTCTAAAAAGTTCTGAGTAGCCTGCTCTACCGAGGCAGCCAACACATGAGCCTTCTTAGAGCGCCCTTTCTTCTTGCCAGACGGTCCCTTATTGCTTGTGTTAACGAGCGTTGTTACCTTTGGGAAAGAAAAAAGAATTTTCTATAAGTCTGAACAATTTTTCAGCTCTTAAGAGCAAAATAGATAGTCACCTAATTCAATGTTCTCGGTATTTTCTGTTGAAATGATGCAATGGTCACATGCATTGAATATATAAAATCTAAAGGTCAAAGTCCAAAGCATGGCAGCACATGCCCCAAAAAAAAGGTTTTTACTTTTAGCTTGTATTTAGTCTGGTCTAGGCAAATCAGCAGGCAAGCAGGGAAGGGGAGAAAGAAGAGAAACTTTTGTCACTGGTCTTCATTTTAAAAAAATGAATAAGCCATTAAAATGAAAACCCAACACACATACAGGTCAGTAACTACTTGAAAAGCAATCTCCTTTAGAGATAAGTACCACCACTTATGTTCAAGCAGTGACAAAACCATTGTGGCTGTCTTCTAGACATTAAGGAATGAGTAGCTCCTGCTGCAAAGATTATACAGGTTAAAAGTATTCTGTGTAATAGTGCTTCAGTATATTTATAACACATTTGTGTAGGACAACAGTGGACAGTAAAATGGTCATACTTTCTCTCCAGTGTTCAAAAAGAAAGGAAATCTGCTTTCATATTTTTAGAATCTCCTACAAGAATTCCTTATTCAGGAGTCAGGTAAGAAACCCGAACCACATAGCTTAACAATACAGCGCAGCATATACAATACAGCACATACATCACAGCTTTTTGATGGATAGACCAAAAAAATTTAACATCGCTTCAGCTATAGCAGGATGTGTTTCTGTAAAGCCCAAATATCAGATATCATCAGGTGCTAAATACACGAAAAAAAGCAATGGATCCATAATGCTCAGTGATCCAATTCACCCTAGCCAGGATATAACCCAGGGCAGTCTATATAAGTGGCATATCTGTGTGCTAACCTAAAAATTTACTGTAAGAAAAATAATAATTAAAAAAAGTCTTTGCAATAGACAGACAATACAAAGCAAGAAAGATCCTAAAAGGAAGTAAAAAAAAACCTCACTGCCATCCCGTTCCTATTACAAGAAGCATGACAATGTGTTACAGTTGTGACCAAAGAGCCTTTCATCACACTCTTTGTGCTTTTTCAACCACATATGAAAACAGGGAGACTAAGGAACCTTAATAAAAATAAAATAGAAAAGGCTGTCAAGGCTTGAAAACACCATACACACAGATGTACAGGGAAAAAATGCCTGGATACAGCAGGATAATATTCTGCCATCATCTGTTTTATTCCACTACTTATATTTAGAAATATTTCTTTTTTATTATTTTTCCCATGAAATTATCCTTCAATACAATTTCCTGAAGATCCTCTCATGGCTGATCATTGTCTATATAATAATTTTAGAGCTTTATGAAGATACTAGGATAATTCTGTAATATAACTCAGGTTTATCCAAAAGAATGGATTTACCCAGTACATCACGGGGAGTACAAAGACAACCTTTCAGATGCAACAGGCAACAAAACTGACTGAGCACCTACTGAAATTCACAGAAGTGATCTGAAAAGGACGAGAACAACACTGGAACTTGATCTTAATTGTTTGAACTTAATGAACAAACTAGAGGTATACTGCCAGAACAGTGAGATAATAAAGGGAAGAAAAAGATCTGAAGCAAAGAAAAGTTGGTCAATAAATGGTAGATACAGGGGTCAATAGCTTTAAAAAAATAACCAAATTCTTCAAATAGCACAAACACAAAGAAGTTGTAGCTGGCAGAAGAACTGCTAAAATCCTGTGAAGACACAGGGATTATTCAGATTACAGACCTCTTTTGATACCCTAAAAACGTAGTTTTCCACTAAAAATAATAAAACGCAATTTGACAGGATCGTGCTATCTGCAAGTCTGCTCCTTCTATGAATGGTTCAACTACCAAGATACTTTTCATCTAACCTTACCTACACATCTCTTGTAAGACCAACTAGAACTACTGAACTGCTGCAGTCAACAAACAGGAATGGGGAGCATAGCTGTCATAGAATAAGATAAGTTTGTGCATAGAAATAGATACTGTCTCATAAAATAGGAGAGAAACACAGAAAACCAGGGTGAGAACAAGCAAGTAGGTATAAGATTTCTCAGTTAAGTGAAATAAATCCTGAATAAATATTTCACCACCATAATCTCCAAAACATTTTGATGGTACACACAGAGTATGTATTTTAGATATATATACATGTATGCTTTAATAAAATGGTTCAACATGCTGGATTTACTAGTCCAACAATGTTCTCAGTAGAAGCAACAAGCCATTTACACACAGCCCTCAGAGCATAACAACTCTCAACAGGCAATTTCAAATAAAACATACTTACATAGCAAAGTAAACATCCTGATTTAATTCACACGAACTGTGTCGTTTCCTCCTTTAGGAGGCTTTCCTCCTAAAACTCTTAAGTATGGGAGAAGCCCTGCAAAAATCCATCTCTTGAATAGATCAGCACGTAATATGCAAAGCAGAATGAAAAACAGTAATTGGTTGAACATACATCAGTTTTAATTGTGTGTGTTTTGCTTAATGGGAGCTGGCTGGGAATCAGTTACTGTTCCTTTTTCTTTCCAAGAAGGCAGAAGGACAAATGCTGAATTCTGATTTTTGCACGTAATCAGATGAGCTGCAGGTGCCGGTATCCCAGACGAGGGAGACTGGTTTGCTGAATTCCCAAAATTCCTGAATTCCCTTATTCAAAATTGCTGAATTCCCTTATTCAAGACGCTCAAAGGATGGTTGTAAGTGCACATTACAGGTTCAAATAAATCAGGAAGTCAGAAATAAATGTTGATATATTTTGCCTTATATATTGTGAGCTTTTTCTCTCCGCACCTGTAGTAAGCCTAAGGAGTTTTCAGAATAACTCTTAATAGTGTACTTTTTGAACAGGGATGGACAAAAAAAATCCATACCATTAAAAAAAAAATGATAAAGAAACAGTTCTTTAGGGAGAGGAGGAAAGCTGAGAGTGGTCTGTTTTCAGAGAAAACGTGCTCACAGCAGATACTTGTTTCAGATTTGAATAGTTTTCTTAGATATCTAATTACAGACACCTACAGAAATGCAATCAAAACAGCATAAAACAATATGTTTGTAACGTGTCCTGTGGACAGGGAGACGGGCAGGCTGCATTGATTCCAGCCCCAGCACGGTCAGTCGGGTCTCCAACCTTGTGCACAACTCCAGTTTAATTTCACTTCTCTATTCCAGATGCTTCAATCTGCTTGGAAAATTACTCAATAGCACATTCACTTAAATGACCTTAATAGATTAAACTAATTACTTTGCTGAATCAAGGTCCCAAACTAATTTGATCAAAAAAAATACTTCATTTCAGAGACAGTCTCATTTACTGCGCCAGAAGAAAACACCAAAGGTTAGTTTCCTTAAGAAAAGAAAACGCACACTACATCCTGATTTATTTTAACACACACACCTTTCAGCTACTTGTAACAAAAGCATAAAATTGAAATCTCTGCCACGAGTAATAATTTATACATGTAAATACACGTCCTTCAGAAAAGCCTCCACGTTCTGAATTCATCAATCACAGCAGGTGTAGGAGTGAACATGTACAGAATGACGTGGCCCAACATGGTCTGCTCCTAATGTACAGTTTCAAAAAGTAATCAGCATATCAAAACTAGATAATGAGAACTTACGAGCATAGCAAAACATCTAAAATCTGCAATTGCCAGAAACTCCACTCCCAATGCAATTTTTGAGCATATGAGAAAGGCTCAGAGGGCTGAAATGACATATAGAGAAGAAAGCATTGACAAGCAGACACAGAGTGTATATACTCTTTCCAAAATGTAAATATTTTCCAAAGGACGTGATGAAATTTCCTAGTCTTGTGCCATGAAATCTCTACTGTAATTGCTACTGCCATGCCTAGAAAGCTGGGCGCCTCATTCGATGAACGTTTACGGTCATCTTCCTTTTGCATTGATTCAGAGAAAACTGGTGCGGACTTGCAGGACTGCTAGAGATACTCCCCTGCATTTATTCGTAGATGACTTACTCTCTCTATTAGGGGTGAAGACCTGGTGCCAGCAGTGAAGTTGGCTTGCATCAAGTCACAGATGACAGCAGCTTGGGGACCAGTCGATGCACTACAGGGCAGGGCTGCCACTTGCAGGAACCACACAGAAGTTGATGAAGACAAGTGCCTGGTCATGCACCAGTACCGGAGGAACCCCTGGCCGTAAGATTTAGGGACTGACAGGCTGGGGGGCAAATCTGCTTTGAGGGACCTGAGGGACCTTCACAGGCAGCAAGCTGCCATCAGCCTGCCCTGGCAGAAAAGGCAGCCAACAATACCTGCGCTCTTATACCTTAAGATAAACTCTGAATACTATATACTATACGCTTACTAAGTAGAGAAAGGTACTCTTACTCTATACTCTAAACGCCTAAACCTCAGCAGAAGCATAGCCAGACTGAGGGAAGTGATCATCCCCCTCCACCCAGCACTCCTTGAATTGCATCTGGAATATCCAGCCTGGGCCCCTCCAGTACAGGAAGACAGGCAGATGTTGAAACAAGAGCTTCAGGCTGGATATAAGGGGAAAAAAAAATGTACAATGATTTGTACAGATACAATGATTTTCCTTTATATAGTAGATTTTATTCGAGATCCCAGAAAAGATTCTATATACTTTAATAGAATGACCTGATAAAAAGAGCTAAAGGGAGTAAAGTTCAGGAGCCTCCTGATGCAAAGGAGATCTCCCACCTCCCATAAATGTACAGCAACTGATAACTAACTGCAGTACTAACTGCAATGCTGGGGCTCCCTTCTCTCCAAACAAAGCTGGACCATCACGCAGCAACAGCTGGAAGATTCCTAGGACTGAAAGGCAACAAAGCAAGGAGAGGAACCATTCTCCAGCATGGGCTGAGGGCATCTTCTGCTTGGGATAGGGGAATTCTGGATTTCAGCCTTTGCACAGCCAGGTTGGGTTCTGCACAACACACAGCTCTTACAGAAAGAAAACCGCTCATAAAAAACAGAATCTGACAATTTTGCCCACCTGGGATACCTGGTGTCAGCTTATTGGAAATGACATGAAATTAACATTGAACTGCTAAGAAAGCAGCCTCTGCCAAAATCAGCAGTACCACTCAGAGAAGTCAGACATGCTGGGAGAGGAAAATTTCTTCCATCAGTAAAAGAAAAACCCTTGATACATTAGCTGCTTTCCCCTTCGAACAAAGCCATACATCAGTCTATAACTGAAGTTGTAGAATAAAAAGAAAGAAAGAACCTGTTCTTATTAACACCGTGCTTGAGTTTTTGAGAAGTGTCTACCCGGAAGATTTTAACTGTATTCATGGGGAGAAGAAAAAAAGAAAGAAAGAAATTAGACAAGAACATAGCTCACTTTTCTGCCAAGGCTTTAAAGCTAACTGGTTTACTTTAAGTAACTTACCCCACCTATGCATGCACAAAGGAAGGAATGTCTGTATCAGTTGAAGTTACTAATTAATGCAGATCTCACAAAAATTTAGTACAATTATCAAATATATCACTTGATAATTACCATAAGCTCATTCGGCAATCCTATAATGATCTTGGCTTTGTGATCACACTAGGGAACCTTGCTCTCCTGTTTTATTAAAGAAGCTTCACGCAGTTCTAGCACAGATCTCTGTTGGAACAACAGAACTTCACTAATTAATAGCTCAGTCCCACCCCGAATTAAGTCTTCCTTACACAGCCCCATCAGCACAAAAGAAAGGTGAAGACGTCGTTGATAAAAGGAGAAAACTGTATTAGCATGGATTTCCCTGCTGCAGAGGTCGCGGCAGGGATGCCAGCAGTGAAAGGGGCCAGAGCTGGCTCAGACATTCATCAAATTAATCCCAGTCAGCAGCTCCAGCTCATGGAAAGAAGAGCATTCCTGACAGCGTGAATTAAACTGTCCTCCCTGCAGATTTCTGAAATGCACGGGCCGAAAGTTTAACAATTGCGAAGTTTAAGAACTGCAGTTTCCCCCACACCTCTTTCCCCAATATCTGCTTGAATTGGATTGGATTAGTTAGTACAGATTTTCTATAACCACATCACGCAACATACTAATCTGGACACTTTGGAGGAAAATACTGATATGCACCTTTTCACTGTACTACTACTCCTTGGGGATCGTCACTGATCGCCCACCAAGTACTCAGTCCTTGTCATTTCTTAATATTGAAATTATTAATATGTATATAATTATATATAGTATAAGTAGTTATATATAATTATATAAATATATTAATATTGATAGGGGGCTGGTGGGGTTTTCCAGCTGGAGGACAGCATTCATCTGCTTGTGTGTTTTAATACAGACGGTAAATCAAGTATGGCCATACAAACGTACCTTACATAAACAGGTCAGGTCAGGACTAGATGACCTTCGAAGGTCCCTTCCGACTGAATTATTCTAAAACAACTCACATAAATGGTTTGGCTGCAACACATGAAGTCAGCGTAAAAGGGCCTCTCGGAAAGATTACTAATTGTTCGCAAGAAATGCTGCTATTTGCCCCTGCCACCCCTATTTTCAAGTATATATTAACTCGCTCTTCCCAGAGGCATTTCTTTGCATGTGAGCAGCTACAAGTTATTCCTCTCATTCCTCTCTTCTCACACGCTTCCGTATCAGCAATCTGCTGGAAACGCTCAGTGACCTGCAAAAAGACAGCCCTGACATTTTAGCGTAAGGACCCTTTCGCTTCTAGAGATAAGACCCATCCAAGTGGAAGGCTAGCCTTAAATCCTCAGTGGTTATACTAATGGTATCCCCCCTGAGCACCCTTTTTAAAATCCTCCTGTTTCTGAAAGAATTTTGTTCCATCCAGGAGAAAAAATCACCACAGCTGTCTGGAAAACAACAATTTCATTTTTTCCAAACTGTCTTCGGGTTTATGATTTTTTCTCACAATTGGTTTTCTTTGGCAGCAGGATGAAACAGAGACCTTTCAAAATACTTTGTGAGAGAAACAGATCGTGTTATGGGTTAAAGCACTGCCATGACTATGGGAAGATCAAAATCGAGTAGTGAACCAGTCTGAACGCAGAGCTTGTGAGCTTCACTTTGACCATCCAGAACCAGGGAAAAACCACGTGGGACTTTTGTCTTTACATATTCCCAGCTCTGCACACTGCAAACTTTAAGATCTGGCTCTCAGCAGTAGCTCATTAGGTAATCCTAATCCAACCATGAGATTTATTGAGCAAAATGCGGTAAAAATTCTTTCAAATTACAGCGCCATTCACGTGCAAAACAGGGGAGCAGGTAACTTGTTTCTTTTCCTATCTGCGCTTAGTCTCAGGTACTGCCTGAAAAGCTGTGTGGTGTTTTTTTTTTCATTATTACTCTTGGGAACGCACATTATCTGCTGAACATGATTCAGTCTTCAATGTAACTCTTTTTTTTTTTTTTTTAATAATAATCTTCAAAGTTCTTGATCAACTTAAGTAATTTGCCACTGCCCCTAGCCGATAAATCATAACCATTTTTTTCTAACAGCTTACATAATTAACACCTGTAATTATCTCTGCACAATTAGCACCAGCTGTCCACCTAATTCATAAAAATGAAATTCTTTTCTCTGTTAAAAACAGATATTTGAATTTTCATCGACTAACGTGACTACCCACACTAAATGCCAGTGCTTTAATCCAGTCTTTCTGTTCACATTCCAGACCCCTTCAATGTTTGCAACACCTGCTGTATCGAAGAACTAACAAATCAGCAGACAATTCTCTCTAATGTATACATTATTAGCCAGGATGTTAAATTAAAAAAAAAAAAAAACAGTGACACACCTACTTTCTGGATGTCAGTACATAGATAACTCAGGGCACACTGACTGGAGCCAGAATATTTTCAGCCAATCTAGCTCGAGGACAGCTAGCTGCTCTGATTCGCTTTTCCCCTGCCTTATACAAATTCCTGGACAAATTTGCATATTTCTATTCTGTCAACGTGATGTACCTTTAGGATGTAATTTAGAGATAGCAACTCTGTCACTGTTCATTTATATTCTTCTTATCAGTGTTCACACCACGGGAAGAGGCTTATGTCCTAGTCCATGTGAATGAATATTGTATAAGGCACTTTTAAAGTTCTTCAGTAAGTATTTTAAAGTTCTTCTGTAAAGTATTAATTCTCTGCGGAATTCCCTTTTACTTGTTCTGTTAACAAAAAGCAGCAAAACCAACAAAAAACATATCACACATTTTCCTCCTATACATCTTCTGGAACATTATCTTTTATACAGCAGACACAGCAAACCCTCCGTGTATTTCCCCCACACCAGCCAGCCATGTCACCTCTGTTGTGACCCCAGGAAAATCCCTAAAGACACCAAAAATGTAGTTCAATTGCTGTAGCTCATTCCACTTTTGTACAAATCCCACCACCAAAAGTGCCAGTGAGCGCCACTGGTTAATGGGGCCATGCTGTGGTGTGGACACATCAGCTGGGACCTGCTCGGGGACCACGACCAGCCCGTGGAAGAGGCAGGACAAGCGCTGACGCTCATTACAAGGTCCTCTCTGCCTGTGCTGCTGTGATTGCAGAACTTCTCTTAAGAGCTAAACGATTCTCCTCCTCCATAGAGGTTTCTGGTACCTTGTTAGGAACGTCGGCAATTCCAGCTCGTGCCAAGCTGGAAATGCTTAAGGAGGCGTTTAATTGGTCCAATTAAGGAATCTGTAATTACTTCCAGGTTACTATCGCTCCGAGAAAACAGTCTTCAACAAAATTGGTTTGATTCCCAAAAAAATCTGCTCGATGTCTACAATGCACGTAAAATACAGAAGGCAAATTTAAGATGTTCCTTTGCATCTCCTGACTGCCCAAACTCCCTCCCAGAAACAGCCGGCTCCAAGTCAAGCACAACTGCCAAAGGCAGGATGAAATGCACACTCCTGGTATTTTTGACCAAATCTGCCATATCTCACAAAAGTAATCAGATGATGTTAACCTCTTACCGACTCATTGCTGTATTTAAGCTATAACAACGCATTACCTCATCTATCCATCTTATTAAACTTTAAGCATCTCCCTATGATAGAGTCTTCAGTTAACAGTAAACCTGCTCACATGCCCCAAACAGACTTGGTATAAAGCATTCAAGCTATTTAACACTGAAGTACTCAAGTAGTGCTAGTTATACCATGTACTTTTTAGCTTTTTTCAAGCAATTTTGGTCATACCATTTCAAGTTACGTTCATTTTCAATTACATACAAGTAGGGAAGGCTAAAACGGACATTTTTTTGGTCTCTGCTCTCTAGACTGTGTCTTCCTTTTACACTAACCAGTGATAGGGTAAAGAAGCAGCAGCAGTCCCAGTCCCAGCAGCATGCCCCAAAACCTCACCTTAAACTTTCCTCAAACTCCTGTAACATCCCTGAGGCTGGAGTCGCATACATTTACACATCACCTCTCTAGCTTAATGATTTGTGACTTTTTCCTGCCTTAACGCCGCGTTTTAGCAGGAGGACTATCTCACCTGGCTGAGAACTGGTGGTAGAGCACTGCCCTGGGGGTGAGAAATGTGGGTCTGAAGTACCCCAGGCTCAGAAGAGCTGAACCAAGGCTTCTTGCTTCATGGGTCGGTACCTCAGCATCCAGAGTATTTTCTAAGAAAGTGGGCTGCCAAACTAATGTGGTTGGGTTTTTTAAAACCATGAATGAGCCATTTTTCATCCCTGAAGGAGGACTTAGACCAACTTCAAGCAATCTCGCGGTCTGTTAATCACCAGATTAACAGGCATGAGCTCCAGAAAGGGATGGCATTTCAAAAAGCCCCACTTTCTTCAACGTTTCTCCCACTATTTTGTCACTCTCCCCCATAAGCATCTCTCTTCTCCATGTGTTGAACAGGAAGCCTAAGCGTTATCATAGAATTTGGATTTATGAATTACACTCCAGGAGCTTGAAAGGGTGCCCGAAAAAGGATGCCTGAAAGAACTTGGCATCTCCAGACCTTTGAGTCTTCCCAAGCTCCACACCAAGGACGTTTATGGGTTTTATATAGCATAGACTGAATTTGGAGCAACATTTGGAGATATTAACTCCTGCCCATGATCTTATGACCATCTTCACTGTTTATCATTGTCCTTGTGAGACAACGGCGTGCATTCATTTGGGAACTTCGTATGTTGAAACCAGTAAAGGCAAGTTAGTTAGCTCCAAATGATTATAAAATACGCACTAAGCAGCAGTAACCTCAAAGCAGGCAGAAGCATTAACTTTCAGCAGTGCGCAATCATCTTAGCAACAAGCGAGCAATAACTGAGGATGAAATAACTCCTTGCACTCAATAATTTTAATTTAACTTCATTCCAAGTTATTACTAGTCCAAACATCATACTGACATCATTTCTTTTCCTTGATAATTAAAATATTAAATGCCATCAATAAAGTAAGCGCATTTTCCTGTTTATCTCCAATTTCACCAATTTTTATTTTGGGGCAAGACTTTGTTACACTACTTGCGTAAGTACAAGAAAAGTCATTAAGATATGCAAGTTGCTTTAAGGCTATGAAGCCCTCAAGACAAGCTGCTAGCAATCTACGTAAATTATGAGAAATAAAAGATCCAAAATAACACCTCATTAACTCCAGTTCCTTCCAAAGCTGAATACTGAACTAATAATCAAGCTTTCAAACTCGTAACATGCATTATGTGAGAAATGCATAAACGGCTTGCTATTTATTATTAGCACAAGATTAAGCCTTGTGGTACTCAAATTGTACCAAAAGTAAAAGACTGCTGGTATTATGTATTAAGCAAGATAAAATCAACAAAGAAATTTCCACTGACATATTGAAAGTAATCAGTGTTAACCAATCAGAAACGAAGCTACTTTGTCCTAAATATTGGTAAGTGGATCCTCCAAACCTCAAAAGGCAAGACAAACAAAACGCACGCATCTGTTGCTGAATCAGAACCAAATGTTAGCACGTTTTTTTCTGATCTCCAAGCACCGAATCATTTGAGAGCTTTAGAGAAAAAACAGTATTTAAAATCTCAGTGTCAGGCTATCTCCCAGTTAGCTCTTAATCTTTATTCTTCTCAGTTCTTTAGCAGAATAGAGAATGGTTCAGAGCGTGCCTGACTCACTCCAGGAAGATATTGCATCTAACCACATGAGGGCACGCTACACTGCGGGAACAGCAGAACACGTAACTTGTGAAACCCCTGGGTTTAGAGGACTTTGGGGCTGTGTTATAGGGTCTGAATGACACTTATCAGTAAACAGCACATATTTTACAAAGCAAAATCGCTAGCTGATATTTCACATATTTTGTTGACATCTTTTGGGTTAAAAACCTGTTAGAATCTTTAAGACAACATTATCTAAGATTGAGTTCTTTAAAGAACTCAACTGTAAAGCAGACAAAGTATTAAGGGGAAAAAAATAGCATAAGAGATGGTAATTTCTTTACTAAGCTTCTCCAGCTTTCACTAAGTAATTCTGGGCTTATTTTATTGAAGAAAAAGAAAAAAGTTCCTTAACAGACATTGTATCTAAAATACAGGATTTAATATTATGTTTTTGTTTGTCTTCCAATGAGTAAGGCATTTTATTAGAAAAAATAACGTAAGAGGATTCAAATAATCTTAAACTGAATATCAAACCAAGACACCAGGCAACTATAAACTATATAAAAAAATATATTTCAGCATAAAACTATGTTGAAATTTCTCCCAGGAAGGGCGAAACAGAAAAGGTGACACTCCTGAAGGAGGCAGAGGTGAAGGATGCTGGACCACCATGGGTAGTGGTGACTTCAAAAGCCTCTCTCCAGTAGCTACTGAGGGAGCCTCGAAGACTACCTCCCCTAGGATGAGCATACTGTTTGTGAACTCTCCTAAACAGCATTCAAAGCAGTCTTGTACATCACTAAAAACCTAAGGAAAATGATTCCCAGGAGTTTCAGTTTCAGTTAGTGGAAAGTAATGGAAGTGAAATACTTCAGACATATGCAGTGAGTTAGTACTCTAGTTTCTCTGTAACATGCAATATAATTTCATTTAACAAAAATCTTTCCCATAAAGAACAGCAAAAAACAGAAGAAACAGATCTCCCCCTCTATTTATGCAACAGATAAAGTCAAAATCTCCCCAAAATGGATATTATTCCATTTACTGGGAGTTCTACTTCCAACACTATGAAGAATAATGAAATTAACTTATTCTTTGAGTCAAAAATTGTTTGTTGTTGTTTGCTTGCTTTTTGTTTTGCTTTTAAATAACAACTGGGGAAATTGAAGAAAACAATTTAAAATGACTACCAGGAAAATGAATAAAAATCTTTTTTCCAAGAAGACTGTGCAAATTTCTTTAAGGTAAAATCTGGACAGGTAAAAGCAATTGTTATTACCATGTTATTTCAATCCTTATCCAAAACAACTTTACTAAAATGAAATCGTAACTCTACAAAACGATATAATCATCTGCAGCAGACCATACTAGACTATTACACTTTTTTGTTTTCTTCTCCTAAAATGTTTTTTGTTTTTCTTTTTTGCATTTGATCAAACAGTAAGTGGGCACTCAAATATCCAGTCTGGGGAAAGAATGACTTGAATTACTGAATTTGAACAGAATACAATTTCTGATGATGAGTTTTCAGATGCTGGTACATTTCATGTTCAGCTACCCATTTCAACGCGAAGACAACCTCCAGAATAGGTGGAAGTATCCAGGCAGAAGGAAATAACTGTTTCAGTCTTTCCATTTTAATTTGCCAATTGTTTCATTTCTGAAATAACTTTAAATGCAATCTTTATAGAATCACCCACCAGCATCGATAGCCACACCTCCACCATTCAATTGCAGTCATGCTTACATTATGAACGGCGAAGAAAACACCTGCGGAGATTGTAAATATATAGCACTGATAAATTCTCAGTCAAAAAGATAGCAGAGAATATTCTCTGAATGTTATTTTCTTGGGCTGCTTATTCTACACATTGTACACACCGGATAAAGTCTCCTTCACCAGCTTGGGGGCTGGAACTAGATGATCTTTAAGGTCCCTTCCAACCTAAGCCATTCTATGATTCTATGAACTTAAAATTCCAAAATTTGGATAAATATATCATCATATTTCAGTTGGAAGGGACCTCCGGAGGTCTCTCATCCAGCCCCTCATCAAAGCAAAGACAGCTTCGATGGAAGGTAAGGTTGCAACAGGCCTTGTCCAGTTGAGCCTTGAGTATATCCAAGCATGGAGATTGCACCACCTCTCCGCGCAAGCCTTTGTAACATTTGACCACCTTCACGGTGCAAAATTCTTTCCTCCCATCAACTGAGCCTCCCTCTCTGCAACTTGTGCCCATTGCCTCTTGTCCTCTCATTGTGTGTCTCCTAGAAGAACATGGCTCACGGCTCCACCTGCTCTGCATTCTCCCATCGGGTAGCTGTAGAGAGCACTAAGTTCTCCCTTCTCTTCTCCAGGCTGAACAAAGTCAGGGCTCTCAGCGTCTCCTCGTGTTGGACTCCTTTGCACTTGTCCCACATTCAGTTTGTTGCCCACCAGAACCCTCACTTTTTTTTTTACAGAGCAGTGCTTCGGCAGCCCCTCCCCAGCCTGTATCATGACGTTAGGCTATTACAGCCTTCTGTAGATGTATTCCAAATACAGTCAAGAGCCCTTCCCTTGACAAAACACTCAATTTCTCTCTTTTGTGTGCTTTTTACATAACAATACAGGAAAGAAACCTATCTTACAAAATGGAAGGTAATTGTGTAATTGCAAACAAATTGTCTGAGAAACTCAAAGGAGCTTGCTGGAAGCTTTTGTTATTTCTTTTTAAACCAATTCCACTTTCCAGTTAATACAATCCAAATAAAATGAGATTCAATGCTGTCTTTTCATGCTACTATATACATCTATGTATGTATCTGTACATGCTGTATCTGCTATTACAGAACAGCAACCTCATCCATTTGGGCTGTGGGCTGGTATTACTGCTTCGGAGAGCGTATTCCATGTGTTAAAAGGGTACTGTTCTGTGTTGGCATACAAACATATTAAACATATTTAATTTTATTTTATGATTTTATTCTTTGCGACCTGCCACGGCAGCTGAGCTTGCTAATTCAAATAGCCTATTTAGAGACAGGCTTCTAGACAAGGCAGGAGAACCTCGCCAGAAACCGCTGTTGGTCAAACTAGAAGTAAGTCCTGTCTAACATCTCCTGCTTGGCTTTCTCCCAGGATTTGCTAGGAACAGAAACCATTTCTTCATTCGTTCTGCTGATGCTGATTTTTTATCAGAAGAACATAGAGCAGTAACATCATCCCACACAGATCTAACAGCTATTCTGTCCCACACATTCCACAGACAGATCAAGTTGAGTAGAAATCAACATTTTTTTTTCTTTGTTTGTTTCAACAAAAGCATGAGTAATCCATCTAATTATCCCGCTGCATATGGTACCTAAACCTGTCTAATCACCACAGCACTAGGCATTTGTCTGCCTACCTGACAGCTGAATTCGGTTTCTGTTTTTCCCCCCACGGGTAAAGAGATGAGATTGTTTTCCCCTCCTGCTGCACATGGAATAGTCCTTCCTAATCCACTCTCTCTTACCATTACCACTGGCACCATCGATTTTCTGAACAGTAGCGCAGTAACAATAACTTTGGCTTAAACTTAACCATATGGAGAAAAAAAGCACAAAATTACAAATTCAAGGGAAAATAATCCTAACTGGCAGTAACAGCCAATAAAAGTCTTAGCGATGTAAAAGAAAAGTATCTGATATATATATCCCCAGCAGTAAGTGGCAATTGGCAGAAGAGAACAGCGGGTGCCAAAGAGAAGGTGTCGAAACACTGAAAGTGACATTAAGTTGGTTTTCAACTCATACCAGCACAGGCAGTGATGGCGCACAAAATAAGCTTCTTATTAAAGACCAAATATATTATTTAACATTAAAGTATGTGGACTTCAGGCTGTATTTTTAACAATAAGCTATTCAACAAAGTTGTCATCCTTAACAATATATAATTCTGTATTACATTTTTACACCAATTACCTCAGTACGATATTACTGCTAAAAATAAAAAGTAGAGTTTCTCCAGTCACCCTCCTAACAAGCACTTCTTAACCGTGTTTTCTATAATTATGAAAAGAAAAGCCTTGCCAAAATGCCAACATTCTGTAACATAACTGGTCCATAGCATAACTTTCTTCTGCAGCTAAGTATTGCTCAAGAAAAGAATCACACTTCTTCCCAAATACTAGTAGATGTTAAAAGCCACCCAACTTAGTGTTTGAGGATGCAGTTTAGTTTCTACACCTTCAGAGCAGTGCATATGAGTCAGTCTAAATTTGCAAATGTCTAACAAGAAAAAAGCAAGGATTGACTTGCAAAGTATCAAAAATGTGTAAATAAATACATCTGAATGGACAATATGGAAGATTTCAGCCAGTTAAGGAGGAATGTGTAACAGCTTATAAAAAAATTATCTGGAGCCTAAAAGACTCTAGAGACTGATAACAAATGCTAAGATTAGTACGCATTAATGGAAATGACTGTGTAAGCAACAGAGTAGAAGTAGAGCAAAGAATTAAAAGAACCAGGAGAAACTAAAGACTAAACAAAAATTCTTCCACTCTTCCACTTGAAAGCTTGTACATTAGGCTAAGTACTTCTCCGGCTGTTTTTCCACAAGTGTATTTGTACCTGGCTTGGGTATTGTTGGGCACTTTTATCTTAGATACAATGAAACAATATAATAAATCTCTTTTTCATTAATCATATTATTTGATTAGTTACATTTAAATAAATACATCTCCTGTACTGTGTCTAAATAATTCCTCATTTTTGCCATAACTATATGAATACCTACATCATGGAAGAAATAAAACTGATTTGCCCTTCTTTCTTTTTATGAAGGAGCTAACAAAAGGAGATTTTGCTATTGAATCACTATACAACATAATCCCGTATCACTGAACATCAGTTTCACTAAGATATATGTATCGACACAAATTGAATACATTTTTACTTAATTAATTAGGGAATTAGCCACAAGGATAAGAGAATGATGGGCTTTGCCTGTGACTGAAACCAAAAATGTTTCTTTATTGCTAAAGGATGTAGTCTGGGCGGTGTTACAAGAGGCTCTCGAAAAAGAAGGAATAAAAGAGCTATAAAAGCCTAGCTTAGACCAAATCTGTTTATTTTGGATTGGTAGAAAACTTGACCTGAGGCCAGATCTGTACTGGAAAGATTTGCTACCAGAACTGTTGCTGACTGCTGAAGCTCCTCTCGCACAAGCGGTGCTGTTCTGTGCTCTGCAGCCGCAGCAGGGATGGTTTAGGCAGGCTCACAGCCGCTGATGCTGCTACACCAGCAGACCATACCTACACTGGGTTTTCACTTGGCTCGCTGAAACAAATGGCCTTATTCAGAAATCGGTTGAGTTAAACTAGTACAAACCCACCATGGCCAATTACGGCAAATTTAAAAGTCAAGCACATTTCGTTTTAGAGTTCTGGCTGACTACGAATGGCTTAACATACAGAATATATGAATGTTAATGAACGTGTGAATAATGTTACTCAGCAGAAATAAGAGCCATTATGCGAAGATGGATTCTATTACTTTAATGTTTAGATACTACTTAGGCTTTAGTTATCAAAAAAGATGATCGTGCACTTTTTCTATTCAATATGTAAATCTTTGACTTTTTGAAGGCAATTTTCATTGGTCAGCTTGAACTTTAAAATACAATAATGGTAGGAGAAGCGAATGAACTTTCTTATATATAGTACAGGTCAACACATTGACTATTTTTATCAATTATAATGCTACATTTAGAAGTTCCAGCAGCATTCGACTGCAAGCTGGTTTGTACTTTCAGTTTTTTACTTTGTCTTCCTATTTTTGGCCTTAAGTTTTCTAATGATAAACTATGCAACCCTTTTCCCATACAAATGATTTTCATGATAGAGCACTAACCAGAAGGTATTTCCTGAGGTCTAGCATTAAGGATGGAAGACTAAATGTCACACTTTCAAATTCAATTTATTTGGTACCATTTATTACTTGAAATATCTACCATTAAAATGCTTAAAAAAAAAAAAAAAAAGCCTGAAAGCCTTTATTATGTGATCTAGTTTTCCAAGAAATTCTAGGCTAAATAAATGTGATTTGTTCTGTTGACAAACTGTCAGAAAGGTAGAAAGAGGTTTTAAAAGTAGACGTGGGAGTATGATATACAAAAGCACATGCCCAACAATTTATTTTTATCTTTAAAGATCTGAACTGGAAGGAAGAATACCAAATACATCCTCTGGAATATCCTTCTCAAAAGTTTCATCGGTTTTACGTTACGTAGTGCCAGTCACCAGTATTCCTTTGAAAGCTAAATGTAGGTTAGATTTAATTAGGTCATCAGACAATATTGAGACCATTTCACTTAAACTCTCAGTTTTACCTTATCTCCAACCACCACTCCAAAGGAAGAGTAAAGAGACTGCTCAGTGCATATATTTCTGCCAAATACAACTATTAACCCTCTGAAAAAATATAAGTTATGGGTTTCTTGGGATCTTTATGCTTTAACATAGAAAGAAAGACCTTGAACTTCAACACAAACTGTTTCAAGCTTGCTAGGTACTTTTTTTTTTTTTTCAGCTGGTTGGTTAGCTTGTCTCTAAAGTGGAAAACATACCTTCCAGAAGAAAAAATATACACACATATATATATTTCCATACTAATGTATATGCATATCGATTTATGCTGATCTGTGGTGAGCTAATCCACACCTCCAAGAATTTGTAAGAGCAATCTCACTGCATGCTTCCCAGGAGATGGTCACGCAGGTCTGCAATAGGGTGGCTATACAGGAAGATACTAACAGAGTTTTTAAAATGATGAATTTGTGAACAAGTAGAAGAATTTTGCTTCGACTGCTTAGTTGTGAGCTAACAAGAAACACTGTAAAGCCTCACAAACATCTTGACAACATCAGCAGCTGAAAAGGACGGGTTTAAAGAGTACAAATGCTTCAAATAAAAGTATTTATTTGAAATTAAGGAAGGGATTATACACACTGAATAGCAGGAAGGATTTCTTTTCAGGAAGATAAATAGTTCAGTGTGCCATTTAAGAATAATTATGAAGATTTACATTTCCTGGCTGTCATTCTCTCTTATCTAATATTCCTCTGCATATTAAAAACAACAACAACAAACCTTGAATAATTTGCAAGATTTTCACCCATGACTGTGAATACAAACAGTGTGCAAGTAGATTAATCAGAATACAGTCAGCAGGAAAGGATCCGTTTTTAAGTAACAAAACCAACCAAACTTAACATCCAGAGATATCCTGCAGCATTAGATAAAGAGAAGCTCTTTCTGTTAATACAATCACATCTAGAAGAGCTAGAAGCCACTCGGTAGCAGAAAAGCCATTGGGTGTGTTTATCCTCTACCACAGGTGGGGGGGGCTTGTTTGGGAATTCACAGAAAGTTTTGTACATTCAATTTTTTTTAATACTACTGATTACATAGTAGATAAATAAAACAACTAAATGAAATATCAAATTGAAATAGATATTATAACTAGAAAACAAGAAGCAAATCACAAACCTGGCCTCTAAGTGAGGCAGCATTTGCCTCTAAATGACAGATTTTCTTTTACAAAGAGAATTCACACTCAGATCTTTGTATTTCCAGTATCTGGCACCAACAACCAACCTCTAAGCCCAAATCTAAATAGCCCGATAGTTGTCTACATGGGCAACTGCAGGTGGAACTAAGGTTCAAGAGGCTTAAATACTCACTTTTAGTTCATACACGAAACCGAGCTCACAGAAAGGATATTGAGTTGGAGAACCTGAAAAAATTACCATAGAAATCCATTCTGCGTTTGCTGAATATTTTTGGCCAGAATATGAATTCGAGCAGCAAAGTATATAATTTTTATGATCTCTTTAATACAATCAGTTATGAATGGAAAAATTGATTTATTTTAATGTTTGATGGCACAACGAAGGTGACAGGCAAGATTTCACACCTATTAACCTTTTGAAAGCAAAATATTTGCTATGTAAGCATGGATGTGTTTTGAAGGATGTATTCCCCCCTCCCCTTTTTCAATTTATTTGAAAAAAAAAAAAAAGTATCCTCTGTAGCAACCTTGCTCTTTGCTTCAAACAATCCACTCTTGAACAGCTTTCTAAAAACTCCCTATGCTGAGCTGAAAAGATGGATGTACAAAAAAATAACAAAACAGCAAAACTGCACAGACTATGTGAGCAAAAAGCTCTTGGAAGTATGAAGAGCCACTTTGTTGTGAGTTTGTACAGCACATGGCACAGCGAAGCTCTGATCCACAGCGGCACACACCAGAAGATACCGAAGCCCAAAAACATGCCATTATTCATTAGGCATATGGTGCTAGTGCCGGAGCATTTTGTAATGAATCACAACTTCGCTTCGCTATGACTTGGGGGCACAGCTTGCACTCAAAGATAAAGTCCCCATTTAAAATGCTGTTACCAAAGGAAGAACGTCTGCTGATTTATCTCCGGCTGATAAATGCCCCGATTTTTAAGAAGGCATTAGGTCACTTATTAGTCTCAAAGTCAAGCACCAGCTGAGGGGAAGCCAGAAGTTCCTTACCAAGTATATTAGGCTCTCCTAGACTAAGTGGAAATGAATAAGTTGTTAGCAGAATAAGAAGCCTCAGTGCTGACCCGAAACTATGCCCTCGGTAACAATAACAAAAATGAAAACCTACACATACACACACACCTAAGAAGAGCACATTCCCTGGTTTTAATACAGAGATCAGAATCACTCTTGAAAGAGATAACAGGGAATTTTCACAGGAAGAGGCAGAACACCACGAAGACTCCCCCAACATTTAGTAAGCCTTGATTGCTCGTTATTTCTGATTATCCGTCTCTGAGTAAGGACAAACCTCGTGGCTGTTTATACTTTATACCCAGTCCACAATCCCAATCCCAACACTTAATAAAAATATTACAACTGACTTAGGATAGTAGAATCTGGCAATCTTCTTAAAGGAAAATGTCTCGAGAATTGAAGCGAGAGAAAAGGTCAAAACAGCACTGTGACCTTTCCTGCTTTCTGTAAGCCGAATGAATTAATATTATGCCTTGAGTTTGTTCACATCCTTTTTTTTTTTCCTTCAGTAAATTGCTCAGATTGTAGTTGCAATCTTCCACAAACCCCAGAGTAAAATAATTCAATAATAAAAGTAATTAAAATGTAGCAGCTAAGTTCCCTGACCCAAGCGCTTACATGCCAAATCATCAGAGGTCTCCATCAGTTTTCTTACTTTCTCCTGGGCCTGTGACACAGATTTTTAACTGAAATCCTTCAGACTTCAAACTTAGAGAAGGACATACATAATACAGAGGAGAAAGGATACAAGAGAATTCAATAACAATTCTGGTGTTTGATATTTGAATAAAGTGAAAAAGAAACAAATGACACGCTACGCATAAACTGTTATGTTAATGAAGTTAATCAATAGTAAAGCTGACCACAGAGAAGCACTAAGGGCATTTGCTGCCTTTAGCAATAAAATGGTAGATAAACTTCAATACTGAAAATATTAATAATTATTAATATTAATAATTAATATTTTAAGTGATGAAACAAGGATATACACACAAAGCTATCACTATTCAGAAGAGATCAAAGAGATGCTGTGAAATGACTCTCTGCATGCCAAATGCTTCAACTCACTGATGGTCAACAAGGCAAAGACTTCACAGGAAAGAAACTCAGGAAAAAAAAATAAAAAATAAAGTCATTCTGCCATCATATGCATGGAACAGACCTGAAAAAACGTATCTAGGTCATCTCACCCCAAACAGAACCAGCTCTACCTCTGCTGTATGGCAGAACCGTAACCTAATTGCTTCAAAGACCTTGAATACTGGTGGATTGCATGACCTCCTTGGCAAATCTATTATTATGCTTCACTAGCCTTACTACAAAAAAGCTTTTTCTGAAATCTAGCTGGAATCTTCCCCTTTGCAATTTAAGTCCATGATTTCCCATCCTATCCACTACAGGCACGGCGAATAAATTGTCCTGCTCCCCCTTAATGCATTTGAGAACTGTTACATCCCACTTCTGTCTTCTTTCCTTAGAATAACAGCTCCAATTTGTCCCGTGTTTCACAGAAGGTCCTATTTTCTAGACTTCTGATCACTGTCATCGCTCTTATCTAGACTCCTTGTGCCTGTTCAAATCTTTCTTCAAGTGTGGTGCTTAAACTGGACACCATCTGGCATCCTACTTTGCCAGTACAACACACCCAGCCCTAAAAAGCATAGGAGGGTTATTTTTCAGACATCTCGTACCTGTGTACAGATTTAACAAAAGTTTTCTTGACTACAGAAATTCCAGTTTCTCCCTCAAAAAAAGATACAGTGGAACAAAAACCAGAGGAAGAGTGAACAGAGAAAGTAACTGTCCCTCCCCATATGCAAACCTTCATATCCTGTGTTCTGTTATACCCCGTTAGTTCGCATGATATATCCTGTGAACCCCTGTGTGAGACTCAGGAGTTGTCGGCTCCTGCCAGCGGGGTGTTCAAAGACAGTGATCACTACACATTTACCAAGTCCTACAGTCACCCATAACCACCTATAACCCATTCTGAAACCATCTCCTGTTGGACACGGCTGAAGACAGGATACACGGCAAACCAGAACTTGAACTGACTTGTCCTTACGAGCACCAGGCACTTATCAAAGTAATTATCCATGAAGCTTTTTGCTGTTTTTAGCAGGGCTTTGCCTCTGATATAGGCTGCCTGGACCTAACAGCTATGTCGCAGCACTTGTAATTCCCACGTTGGTGTGTTTCAGTGTTAGAGGGTTTGAAGAAAACTTCAGTACAACCAAGAAGATTTTTTGCCACTGAAAAACATATTTCTTGGCTACCAGAATACTAAAACGCATACTCAGCCCCACCTGAAAAATCTGTTTAAAAATTGCCCATCAAATGGGTCACAACTCCACTAATACGTTAACAAATAGTCATAATTCTGTCCCGGTCTACTGTTGCATTTGATACTGACAAATCCGAAGATGGTTTCGGGTGGCTCTATGAGTAATGTAGAGCATTACTCACCTGCAGTGGCAGTGTATGGCAACAAACACCTCTGCTGCAGCAGCATTTTTTAATTACCTTTTTGCAGTCTCCACACAGCTATGGAGCTACCATGTAATTTTTATCCTAACATGTAGCAAATTGAATTTTAAATAGAGTATCTCTTCTAGTAAAATACACATTTAAAATGAAAAAGACTTCTAGCTATAAAGTTCCTTCACAAGAGAAAGCACTTGCGCATTTACTCTGTCTTTGAATAACTTAATTTTACATTTATCTGTAGGAATCAATTTCTAAAAGCATATGTGATTTAAAATAACTCTAGGGATATCTACAGAACCTACAAGCTAAAACTTTTATCAGTCTTTTTTTTTCTATATGCAATTTGCTGTCAAATGTCAACAACAAAATTAACGTAATATTTTCAAATCTTGTCACACAACTATAAGAAGAATGAAGATTGTGTCACTTTTATAACACATAAGGTAAATGTCTGTTTACTTAGTACATGTACAAAATCAGTTCATGACAGCTGGAACTGATTTCCACCATCACACAGAGAAAGAAGATACTCAGAATTGAATCCTGTCTTTTTGTTTTTGTTGGTGGTGGTTGGTTGGTTTTTGTTGTTTGTTTGTTCTGTTTTTATTTTTATTTATATTTTTTTTTCTCCCCTCAAACTGACACTTGCACATAACCAAGCAAGAATCAAAAAGAAACAGGGAAAGTAAAGCTACACTTCCTACCAGCGAGCCATCTCAAGGAAACACCTGTAGTCAGGATGGCACTTCAGTACGTGCCTATCATTAAACAACTACTTACAGTAGGATTAACAGGAGTTTCAATTGTTTTCATAAATCAAGTGAGTAAGAGTGAACTAGCACATTGCTTGCAGTAAATCCCAGAGTCATGCAACAGAATTATGAGAAGCCACATTATAAATCAGGAATATAGCTTCTTAGCCACAATATTTCTAACAATACAAACTTGTTAAAACTGGAAAGTAGCAGTTTGACTTATTATCAGCTCATAAACAAAGAAATAGGTAGTGAGTATTAGACTGGAGACGATCTACCTCTAATCCTCTTTTTGAGTACTTATAAATTTGCATGAACTTACAACTTCCCACTTGCTTCAGTTTCCCACTCTGGATATATACATTATGCTATGTTTTTGTGAAAAGGGTCATCAACAATGAGCCTTTCCAGACCAATATTACCCGAAATGTATCATTTTGCCAACATCTCACAGCCCTCCCGTCAAGAAGACCAAGCGTCTTCATGTCTTGCACTGCAGACATGCAACGTATGAAAGGAGCAAAGGGAGAAGAGGCTGCTCTGTAGGAAGACGGGGATGGTTGCCCAGGGAAGCCATGGATGCCAAGTGATCACACCTCTCTACTGCAGAAATCTCAAACTGAGCAATAAGCAGAAACAATTTTAAAAGCTTACAGGACTTTTCCCCAATTTCTTATTTTTTCCACCCACACTGAAAAAAGCTGGTGGCACGGGTGAGGTAAGCAAATATGCAGAGAGGAGGCTCGTCCAGAATAATAATCAGTGGGTAGTATGTAGTAGTAGCTAGTCTCTTTAAACAGTTTCTGCACACGGTTGCTTAGACTAGTGAGAGACTGTCTCTGGTTGACAATCAAAAGGATATTCAAATTTCCCTCTCTTATATCAGACTATAATAAGCAACACATCATTGATTTATGTAATAGATATGTTAAATCAGCATCTTTTCCATGGTAGTTTTTCTGGGAAAAACAAAAACACTGATAAAAACCTATAGAGCACCAGTGTTTTACAATAAACTTATTTCAAAGCGCATTGGTGCATCATCACTGCAGTACCCCAGCACCTCAAAAAAGGCCTCACATAAACAGCAACATCTCCTTTGAGCTTTAAAAATTTTGAATTGCCTATAGCGTTCTCCAGACATGGAGTTTTTTGTTAGTTCTTTTCTGCTTTGAAAAAGGAAGACAACCGCTCATCTGTCATACCTAGGAATGTTTTTTGCCTTCAGTCATTTAGAAAGCAAGGCAAAAGCATATCCGATTTTTATTACAGATAGATTATGCTAATCTATCAATTTTATGTTAATCTATCCTAATCTACACGTTTGACACCAGACTCAGGGACAATATTGTTACCATACAGAAATTTACCTTGGGAGGATGTGTCTTAAAGTTGTTTCTTTGTTCTGGATGCAGTGCCCAGAAAAGAAAGACAGGTCTGGTCTATGAGCACCTGTTCTGTGATCATTTTGCTCTCCAACATTTACATTTTTTTCCCAATTGCTTCCCAGTACACATCCAGATCCCTGCAGCTGCAGATCAGTTGACTGTTTCGTGACCACATGTATGGCAACTCATCAACTGGCTTATGTTTCCTTGTGTGGAACGACTTGTAAAAATTAAGTACAAGTTAAATAAATAAATGTGATATGGCAAGCAGAAATACCTAATAAATAATGAACTATGGTACACATTTCATCTCTAAATAAAACCAACTTTAGCATATAGACTGTGCTAGGGAACACAATTTAATACAAGGTCTCATAGTGGAAGAAATATGCAAAATATATTTTCTAAATCCACTGAGGAATTTGGAACTCATGCCATAAAACTAATATTCATTAATATAATGAAACTAATAAAAATGAATAATAAACTTGAATATTCAGGGATAAGGTGATTAATCAGAATTGATTAATATGGTCAACAAAACGTGTTGACTTGATCAACATGAAAAATTTAATGTAAAATTCTAGTATTTTTTTCATTTATGCACCTTGTATCAAGATAGGATATTTATTAAACCTAAAATCTATTAAAACCTAGTCTCTTCTAAAGTCACAGAATTGTTTGAAACAGATTTATTTAAAAAGCAATGACAATAAAATTCAATAAAAAAACTCTTGTTTTTGTGAAGTTTTTCAGTATCTCATGATATTTACTAAATTATGACGGCACTAAATAAAATTTCAAGGACAAGCAACATCATAAAAATCTCATGAAAAGTAAAAATGACTTATGCAGTAATATGAAGCATAATTATAAATGTTAATAAAGGCTTTATGGATATCAAGTGGCCCACACACTCTCAGTGGACAAAAGTAGAACTTTAATGAATCCAGCATAAGGCACATTTTAATGACACAATTAGATTTTTGATAGTTCCACCCTGAATAAATGGAAATACAGAAACCCAACATAAGCTTCCCTGTTGGACTTTTGTGAAATTACATGCTAATTACACATATTCATATTCTGGCCAAATAAGCTTTTTTCAGAGTATTCATATAATATGCTGATAAAAGTATCATCTCATATAGATACTTAGTGAACAGTGACAGTCTCATGTATGTGCATAGCAGATCATATAATCTCAAAGAATGCTTCATATAAACTTATAGCAACTGTTGACAAGGAAATCAGTGAGGATAATATTTTATACAGTACTAGGCAGTGTGACGGAGAAATAGGATATTTTTTAAAAAGAATATATTATGTTCAAATATATATCTTCTTAGTCTTTGAATCCTTAGCCTTCCAATGAAGGACACACATTCGAAGAGCAGCTGACTTGCTGCAACGGAGTTGACTCATAAAGAGTATACATTACCTAAGTATTTGCCAGCAGTCCAGTGGAAAAAAAAAAGTAATTAAATTTGAAGTTGACTGCCAGGCATACCGAAAAAAACTGTTACGTGACTGGTTTTCCAATGAATGAACCAGATTTCTCTGAAGTCTTATAAAACTCAATATATAACCAGCTGATGAATTCAGACCCAACAGCCTGGTAACCAAAAACACTTTCTCTCAAACAGGAATTTCTGAACCAGAACATGCAACCTTGCTGATTCCTGCTCTTTTCTGTAATAAAAACACAGCAGCCCAAAAGCTGTGTCAGAGTGAAAAGTACTTCAGAACCAGATGTTACCATGGGAGCCTTAAGGAACCACTGATATACCTACTGTAAGCCAGCCCTACTAAGGGAAAAACTCCACAGAGCCTGATACGAAAAAAGGCACAAGAAATTCTGAGTTAAAATAAGCAGTAATTTTGTAAATGCACTGATTTTAGAAGAATCTAGATGTTACACCAGGAAGGAGAGTAAAGAAGAAAAAAGGTAAGAAAATATCACAGGACATGTGTGATCACAGGACATCATCACAGGATAATGATGTAATAAGTAGAAATTCTTTGGCCAAAGGACATACTTGAAGGAGTGGCCAAAAATGGTCTGGTCAAATAGGTGTAGTAAGACAATACTGCACAAAATTGCTACAAGAAGCTAAAACCTGAAATTAAACTTCTAAAATCATCACCTTCAAAGTTCTGTAACTGCTTCTTCTCACTACATTTCCACTCCATAAAGAACGAAAGCTTGTATATTTTCAGTAGTTTTCCTTCCAGATCAAAAGTATGTAATTACATTTTCTCAACATGCAATTCGTAAGTTTTATTGGTATTTTGGCACACAAAAATAGGCAATTGCGAAAAGTAAAGGATTGGAAGGGAGGCAAGAAGGACAAGGAGATGAGAGGACTGTGTTACATTAATTTAAAGATCCATTGGCTTCCTTATGATGCATTAACATTTGGTATCAAGACCACTGCAAGCCACAAGGCATAGGTCTGCAAAAGCTATAGCAGATAATTGTTTCAGATCAAGGTTTCATCCTTCATGGCAGCTCTGAAGTTGCACCTGGTTCTAAACTGACACAGAGAAATACTATCAGAATATTTTCACATTTTTTGAAACACTTTTGTGAGCCAGATGTTTCTTCAGAATTGAAATCTATGAAGAAAATACTAACACAAAAATGAAACGATTTTGACTGTTGTCCAACTTTTCCTCAGGTTTTTCAAAATCCACACTGCAGCCATGACCACTGGCTATTCTAGTCCCAACCCCCCCACACACACCTTTTATTTTTATTTATTTTTTTAATATCGCTGCATCTTCCTGGGAACTCAGGCACAGTAACAGAGTTGGCTAACGACTCAATAAACACTTCGCAATTGGATGTGACTGTGGTATGCACCGATTAAAACGTAACTCAACAACGTACAGGATTTTAGTACAAAAATAAAAGATAACAGCACCAGAGGACAGCACTCCTGACAAAAGTATGTGCTGCAGTCATTGAAGTCCTCAATCTCAAGTAGCCGAGGGACTGCAGTGAGTAAGGAATTAACGGAGTAATGGGTTAACAAGTTCATGTGAAGAGAGCATCAGCATGTACCTTCTTAGAGTGATTATTTTTAGATACACAAAACCAAGAAGTCCTCTTGACCATCACTCACGGCCACGCATAGCAACTTGCCCTTCGATTCCTCTCAATAACAGCGATCCCATTTCTGTGATAGCTAAGTGCCAAATTATTGGCTACTTAATAGTACTTCTATGGGCACAAGCTCACAAAAGCATAGCTAGAGACATGCAGATCTAGTCACAGCTCTCCCTTTACAGTCTGTGGGGGTTTACATTTACTTCCCTGGACGGAACAACATCAGCCTTGTTTCCCCTGGCTTCCACAGAGGACTTGGTGGAACAGCTCTGGGATGCATCCTGTTTCAAGGCCAACCAGCATCAGGGATATCTGGGGCCCACAGTACAAGAGAGATGTGGGCATACTGTAAAGATCCATTGTAGGGTCACCCAGGTGATCAAAAGACTGGAGCACCTCTGCTGTGAGGACGGGCTGAGAGAGCCTGGAGAAGAGAAGAGGCTCGGGAGGGTGTCTTATCAATGTCTCTAAAAGTAACTGAAGGGGGTTGGTGGAGGGGCCAGAGCCAGGCTCTGCTCAGCGGTGCCCAGGGCCAGGCCCGGAGGCCGCGGGCCCAGCGCGGAGCCCCGGCGGCTCCCCCTGCCCCTCAGGCAGCACTGCTGGGCCGGGCGGGTGCCGGAGCCCTGGCACAGGCTGCCCAGAGCTTGGGGGGCTCCTCCTGGGGGAGCTTCAGCAGCCGCCGGGACGTGGGGCTGGGCACCCTGCACTGAGAGAAAAGGACCTGGTGACCTCCAAAAGTCCCTTCCAACCTCAATCATTCTGTGATCCCTGTTAATGAATATGGAAACACTACACAAATCGTTATTTTAACAGTTTCTGACACAATTTTAGAATTTCTATACTAGCAAAATATATATATAAATATACCATTCTAACTGGTTAGGTATAGACAAAACAAGCTTTATTACAAACTGATACTCCTGGCTTTCTATCTCAGTTCCATGAGAGATGTGAAATAAATGATCTATGGACATTTACCATTCTTTCTGGCTCATCCAGCCTAAAAGGCTATTGCTGGGTTGTAAAAACAAAACAGCTGCAAAAGCAAGAAACGAAACAAAAGAGAAAAAAACTATATCAAAAAAAAAAGCAAAATCCCTCCCATTAATTGAAGATACTCTTAAGTAGAAAAAGAAAACTGCAGGGCCAATCACTTGAATAGAGAACATGATTGTATATCTTGATTATACCAATTTTACTCTTGAACATTTTAGTTCAATGAAAAAGGCCGAGAAGTGTGAAGAACACATGCTGTACTAAGCTCTCTTTAAAGATGTATAAAATATTATACAACGACTACTATACTGAGCTCAAAATTTCAGTCTTCAGTTTCAAAGTGCTTAGTAAGTTTTGTTCAGTAAATTAAAACACCCACAAAAACTCCAGAATGAGGTGTGCAGCAGCAATTTCCACTCCTCTTGCAGTTTTTCTGCAAGAAAGAAATTTTTCACAGGAGACTAAAGACCAGAAAGACCACTACAACTGCCATTTTTTTTACTGTACACACAACCCCCCAAAACCTCCTTCTTTAACAACAAACTCCCACTACTTTCTACATAATGTTCAAAACAAACTAAAATGTAATTAAAAATGCATTCACAACATGCCCTTTGAGAGAAAAAGAAATAGTTGTGTGCTGCATCAGTCCATTCTGTATACTGTAATACTGGTATGTACCTACCAAAAAAATTGACAGACAATAACGATATGTACAACTTTGATTATTCTGTCCCAAGAATTTATAATATTTGTATAATAGGGTATAATAATAACAAAAAGTACGTGGCTTGTCATGTTAGCAGGTACACACACCTAAAAGCCATGTCTGGCCTTTTCAGTTTCAAGTAATGGTCAGAAAAATGATGCCTGAGGAATGATGATAAAGTACAGTAGATAAAAAGGCCAAGGCTCTTAAGTTTTTCTTTGATTAAGAACAGGAGGTCAACTTTTCACCCTCCATGATACAGCACCGCAGTTTTCTACCTGACTTTACTGCAAGCAATGAACCCACGAAAAACCTGAAAGGCAACTAAGCCAGGAACACATGAAAGACCCTAACAGTCAAAAAGACTGAAAGCCTCTAGTAATCAGACACCAAGCAATAAATGATGGCCTAGAAAGTAATATTACCAACTCATTTTTACCTGTCAAGATAAGCTAGCAAGGAAGGAGAAAGTTCTCTTTCTAGACCTGTCTGCCACATGAGGAAGAAGCAGCCAGCTGCAGGTCAGAGACTCGAATATCTTGTTTAGTGTCCAAATGTGCACCCAATTAAATTATCAGTCCTGAATTCCTGATATTAGTAATAGTGCTATTAAGCATATTCTCTGGATGAGATGGCATGTCCATAAATTTCCATTCATTTCTGGTTAATAACCCTGACGCATCTTGAACAAGCAAGCTAGAACTCTGAATTCAGTCTCTCCAAATTTATTTGAGAGGGAGTTTATTTTTCACGTAAGTTGCTCACAAACAAAAACTTATTGTACCAGGCATTGATCATTGTAAAATGAACTAACTGATCATAATTGGTACTACAGCAAGAATACAGCTGCATGTTTTCCGTTACTCTAAAAAGTACTTCCATTATGTCAGGCAAGAACTTCTCCAATAAGGCACATTTCCTTTTCTAGAAAGGATTAAAAATAAATAAATAAATAAATAAAACACTACCAGAAGCTTTTAAATCCATCACATACCAATAGCAAGCAAGATCACATTGCACATACATGAAAGCACAGACCCTCTCAGTTTAAAAAGAAATGAAAATATGAATATTACAGGTTCATGGAAGCATTCAAAAAGATCGTGTGATACAATATATGAAGAAAACAGATTTGAAGAATGTGAACTGAGTGGAAGACAGGGAAAAAAAATGTGTGTGTGCATGTTGTTCCTCATGAATGTATTTTGCTTAATGCTTTATGAGCTGATTCCTTTTACAGAAAAGTGAAAAACTATCTGGCAGTAGCTCAGGAAAACGTAACTGAATATCTCTTCCCTTCAAAAATGAATAGGTGTACCTTAGCTGTCACTATTTTGTACTTGTATTAGTATAACCTTACAGAATAATATATGGTTAATTAAAATATTTCAAGCAAAGTAATAAAAGCTTAATCGTTCTCCACTACCAAGTGTAGATATGTGTAATTTGCTGGGAAAAATTGAATAGGTTAATATGTATCTCCTGGAAACAACTCAACATTCAGAAACTATTCAGTATGCTAGATTCATTGTGCTTCTATATGAACACCTTCTAATAAAAGAAGTTACCATTAGCATAAGCAGATACAATACAATTTCATTACTATAGAGCAACATGAAATGAATAAGGAAAATTAATTCCTGTTGCAAATCTCATTTCCCTAAAATGCGTCTTTGAAAACTGTCAGTTTAACCATTTGTACAAGCAGATAAGGTTCGAGAACAAGGAAAGCAAAAAATGAGCATGCAACTTAGTAAAAGGTCTACTCCCATAGTTAAATGCAACAAAATTGCGGGTGTGTGTAATAAAATGATGTTCACAAAACACAGGGTTAGCTTGCAACCTGAAAGGTTTGTATATTGGTATATACCTCACTCGTGTTATACTTCTTTTTCTGCTCTACTCAGCGTTGGTGAGGCCACACCTGAAGCACTGTGCCCAGTTGTGGGCTGCTCAGTACCAGAGAGCCCTGGACATACTGGACCAACATCAGCCCTCGAGCTACTTCAGGGCCTGGGGCACCTCTGCTGCGAGGAGAGGCCGAGAGAGCCAGGGCCGCTCGGCCTGGGGACGAGGAGGGCAGGGGGATCCCGGCCGTGTCCGCCAGGCCCCGCAGGGAGGTGCGGAGAGGCCGGAGCCAGGCTCTGCTCAGCGGTGCCCAGGGCCAGGCCCAGAGGCCGCGGGCCCAGCCTCGATGGGTGCTGGGCACCCTCCTTGTGCAGGGGCTTGGACCAGGAGGCCTTAAGAGGTGCCTTCCAGCCTCAGCCTTGCCGTGACTCTGGGAGAGCGATCAGACAAGTCATGCCTGCAGTAACTTGTGGCATGGGAGGAATTACTTCTGGCTTACTCTCTTCCGCACTAACAGGTTCCTAAGCTAAAAATGAAGCTACAGGTCTGGATTCAAAAGGGTATGTATAATCAATTCCATCTATTTTAATCTTTAAAATTAATTTCTAAACAAAAAATATCCGCATAAAAGAAGGAAAACAGGTAAATTGTTATGATTATGATTTTTTTGCTAAATACTCTTTAATTTATGAGCTATAAGCCAGTAATGAAAATTTGAGCAACTAGTCCTTTGCTTTACATTGATCCAATACACTAGATGAGAATGAAAATTCTAATACTAATGTCTTTTAGGATTAAAAAAACAACAAACAACGTATCTACAGAAAATTTCTATTCCACAGAACATTATTTATTTTATATTCTTCAAACATCATACCACAATATTGAATACATCTGTGTTCAATTGGCTAAGCATATGCTAGCTAAGCTTAATAACTTGTTATACAATAATAAACTGAGAAGTCTCATCAATGACTACTGAATGACTCTAGTAGAACACACAAAAATTTAAATAAAAGTAAAACATCAATACATCAAGGGGGAAAATATCAATCACCCATTGACAAAGACAATTGCCCACAAGTAGAAAGGGATATTTCCCCACAACACAAGCATTCGATGCTCAGATACAAAATATTCAAGAACTACTTATGAGGTTGTCAGAAGAGATGCTAAAATCGATTTACCAAACAGGAAACTACACACTGTAATTTTGGCCATATGATTAAAACAAAATGGCAATTCATATCTGAATTTCTCTAACTGAAAAGCAATGACTTGTTAAAAATACCCCAAATGCTCTGGTCTCTCTAGTTTAATACTATCACATTTTACAAAAAAAAAAAGTAAAAATTGAAAATTACTAAAAAATAAATAAAAATGCATATGAAGGTACACACCCCATGGAATCAATATTCTAAATCAATTAACACAGAAAAGAAAACAAATTATCCATGTATCCATGCCCTGAATTCTTTCAACTTCAAATATATCAGTCAATCTTCAGATATATGTATTGAAGGGATATGGAAAAAAATTTCTTTTTGCTTTCCAGAACATGGATCTCACATAATTAGGTTAATTAACACTTCAAAGCAAAATCTTGTAATTAGCATATTCTTTTTGCAGTCATGCTTATTTTGTACCCTTTCTAACTTTTATAGATTGATGATGACATCCAGCAAATTAAGTTACTGAAAAATAAGAAAGTGAAAAAAGATTTTTACATCATTGTCAAGAGCGAAGCTAAAATGGATTACAAAAATTTAATATCCAAATCTCTTCCAAAGACTATGGAAGTCATTAGAAGTATACATATTTAATCACATAAGTTTTGTATCAATTTTCTCTTTTTCTTGGCAAAGCTGACCTATGAAAGCAAATAAGCAATCCTGCTCCTACTTTCTCCCTGGTTCATAAAGTGAGAAGGCCCATTACTGCACATACTTTTTGTTCTTCCAGTCATTTTTTTCTCAGTTTTTAACTTCTGGTAGACTTAAAGCATTTCATTCAAATAAAATACTCAGGTTTTCATCAAATAATTCCAGTAGCACTCAGTTCCCCACCATTCTAAGAAAAATATTCCAGTGGGTGTTATTTATAGTTTACGCTTATTTCTACTTTCAGCTTCCAGCCAGGGCATTTTGTCAATTAAAAACCTTACAATATGAGAAAATATTTTGGGTTTTTTTTTTTTTCCCCATTAAGATACTGGTTGAGATCAAAATACCTCTTAGCTTACTACAGCTTACTCACTTAAGTACTTACTCTAGAATTATTACTGAATATCATTTCCATGTTGGAACATTTTAATTTCAGGGTGTGAATCCCATATTTAAATTTATTTTAAATTAGTTCTAGAATATCATTTATTCTGTAGATGCTACAAGAAATAGTCTTAAAATCTATACTGCAAGTTAATTTGAGACAATTTGTCTTTATTGATAAGCTTGCATAGGAATGAAATACACCCAAAGTCTTTAGTATGCCATTAAAAAACAAACCTTGAGTCATTCACCTAATCTTCCCTGATCCACATCCAATTTGTCAACATCACTTTTGAGAATGGGGAATCCTTCCAATAATAATCTCATTAATGCTATGCTGTAACAATAATACTGTCTCATTAAATTTACTTCATACCCACCAGCTGATCCATTTAAGGATCACATTATCTTTCGCCACTGTGAGCTCACACAGTGATTCAGTTGGATATCGTAACAGCTACTTTGAAGCTGCTGCATAAGAAACCATGCCAACTCACTGCTCATACAGTATGTACTATGTAATACACTAGTTATTTGTAGGACTGGCACTAGTTATTTGTATTGCATTTGATTCACATTTGGTGATGTTAAAAACATTTATTTCAAGTTAACCCCCTGCTAAAGCACTCAAAGTTGCATTTTTAAACTACGCTAAACTTAGAAGTATTATAGTTCAGTAAGTTGTTATACCAGCAATTATATCCACTGCAATAATTTGAGGTGTTTTATTTTCATCACTGAAAAAGCTCTTATGTCAAATACTTCTATTAAGCACAAGTTTATGGTACCAACAAGGTTTTGCTTATCAGACAAAATGAAAGTCTGTTACTGGTTTTGTTACAAGGCCACATATCCATCGAACAATTCAAATGGCTATAACTATGTGTTCATCTTTTAAAACATAAGCGGATCTAGATCTCCTACTTTAATTAGTATTTTTGACATGAAAGAAAGAGAATAATTTGCTAATGTATTTGTAACTATCCTTTTTTATACTTTGAAAACTTTTGGAAGTGACATGTTATTTGTACGATATTTTGGAAAAAAAATTATCTGCAAACTAAGAAGAATCTACAAAAATGCAACGGAAGCCATTTTTCCCTCAAAACTTTAGATGTTCCCTTTCTATAGTGATGACCCTACATAAATCAGCAGAATTGTTAAGAACCAGCTGAGTTGGATTTTTTAGGACAGAAAAAGGCTCAGCTCTGTTAAAGTGCATATTGCTATGTCTTCAAGGACACAAGTAGAAGAAAGGTATCACAAAAATTATTCAAAATACTTTGAGCTCCTTGATTAGAATTTAGAAATTCCTGGAAGAAACATCACTTTCTGAAAACTCGTCCATGAAATACTTACAAGAAAACTGCATGCAGGAAAACCATACGGTTAGGAAAAAGGCTAGACAAGTTTTAGAGCTCCAAGCTGCACTGCTTCAGTAGTAAAGATGAAGGCATTATCAGGGACTGTCCTAGCTTCTAGCTATGCAATTGCTTGCACTAGCCCTTCCCTGCTCAATGTCCTACACTTACGGGAAAGATTTGTCCAAGTTTCCCTCTCCTTCCATCTGCCCACTTCAGTACATTCTTTCCGGCAACAACTGGTAATACTGGCAAAACGTCTCGGTGTTAATTCTGGCTTAATATTCACCCACATGCCTTTTCTTGTGTTTTGTTGTCATTGTTTGTTTCTATTTCTTATTTCTTTCCAGTAAAGACAAAAGAGCCCCTCCCCGGCTTTCCTGCTGCCCCCTTCAGGTACGGGCAGGCTGCTGGGAGGCCTCCCCGGGGCCTTCTCTTCTCCTGGCTGAACAACCCCAAGTCCCCCCGCCTGTCTTCATAGGAGAGGTGCTCCAGCCCTTTGACCATCCTCGTGGCCTCCTCTGGACTCACTCCAACAGGTCCACGTCCTTCTTGTGCTGGGGGCCCCAGTGCTGAATGCAGTACTCCCTGTGGGATCCTTCACAAAAACAACTGGTATCACTGCTAGCCAAGCAATGAGGTTTGTGGGGGGTGCATTAATTAATGTATTTTTTTCTACATAAAGCTGTGTTTCCACGTATTCTTGTGGGCAGATGCATGTTTATTCCCGTGTCTCTTTTCTTTGTTTGGTTTTAGTCACAGCTCTGGCCCCAGAAGAGTCCAACTTTAAGAATATAAATGAGTCTCAATTTGTGAGAAGGGATCAACTCTGTAGGCATGAAAGAGCACTCATCTTCTGTTCATACAACAGATAAGACTATGACATGACCTACTGCATCAAGTCAGATGATTTATTTATTCACTGTAGTAGCAGAGACATCCAGCAAATTCCTTCTCAGAACTTATTCGCTGCACATGGATATATCTATGCCACTCTGGGACACAGCAAACCTGTTTCAGAAGGTTACATCTCAGAGTGAAGAGTCAAAGCAGTAAATGCTTTTTTAAATTAAACCGTGATGAAAACAGTTTCATCCATACCACATATAGCCAAGGACACTTTGTGCCCCCCTCTGGTAACCCTGACCACTAAGAATTTGCTAATGTTGACCAAGGTCAAAACATTTCTCAATGGATGAAAATGCTAACATTTAAGAATACAAAGCTATACAGTAGGCCCATTTAGTTGTAAGGTTTTCCGGTCACAATCTGGGGCAAATCTATCATAGTGCCAGAAAAACTTACATCTCCAGCATTATTTTTTTCTCACCATCTCTCCACGTTGGTCTGTGTGGCAGAAGAGAAGTAGCCAGTGTGTTTTATTACTCTCAGTTTAGGCACCATCATGTCATAAAAACAGAATATGGGCGCAGTGGATAATACCTAAAGTCCCCTGAGTTTCCATTCTTCGCCCAGAAAATGCTAACCTGCATATGCACAAGCTCAGAGGTACAGACGCGTACATAAATACCTTTAAACAGTGAATAAAATCACGGGAAGGCAAACATAGACTGACAAGGTCCTGACTTTGCAGGACACCACATACTATAAATAGTCCACGGTTTTCCAGTCCTGGAGAACAAAAATAGAAATGATAAAATTGAGTTAAATACTCTCAGCAAGCACAAAAACTCTCTGTACCGAGAAGATCCCAAGTAGAGTTTACAGAGGGGCACAGATGTTAGTAAATCTTATGGCAAAGAAGAAACTGTCACGGCCAGACTGCAGCAGACATTTCTTGAAGGATCTAACAGATTAAAAAGCACCCTGAGCTAGATAGGCACCTGCTAATTTTGAGTTCAGAGAGCATTTTAAGCAATAAATAGAGCAACATTGGAGAAAGCAAGGTGGATGATGTGCCTTCTCAACCAAGAAATCCTTCATAAATGAGATGTAAGGTTCAGTTTCAGTTCGAAAAGAGAAATTCCAAATTCATTTTCTGACAGGATGTAACTTGGGCTCCCTGACACTAATGGCTATCGCCTAACGAGCCCCCGCCAGACAAGACGGATGCACAGTCCAACCTCCCGCACTGCCACAAAGGCCACAGACCCGAATGTTTAAATAAAAAATAACTTTGCAATTGGGAAAATAGCCGTGTTCAAATAGAAAATAAGAATTTGTACCTTATAATGTTACTAAATTGAGCTCAAATGATCAAAAATGAGCCTTTATAATTCATTTTCCTTTAGGCGCGTCCTGAAGACAGCTTCAGCTGAATCTAGCTATCAAATAGAGAAATTGCACAAAAATTCTGCACAATTACTAACACAAGTGGGACGTGTGCATCAGACATACAGTACTCCATCATCTGTAACCATTTTTCTGAAAATTGTTTTAAACATGCATACACATTCACAAAACCTCCAAAAGGAAGCCTGTGTTTGCATGTGTGCATGTGCAGTGTTGCGGTTCAGATGCAGCTCCCAGACAATAGCAATCAATAATTTCCTGTGGAGATTAATTAGTCCACCAGATTTGCAGATCAAATGTGATAATGGCTTACCAAATACAAATAATCTCTGAATAACTGGAAAAGTTGGGTATATAAATATATTTCTCAAGGCAATACAGAAATCAGTTCATTTTCAAAATATACTGCACAAGGGATTAGACTAGGCACAAGCTCTTTGAGGAGAAATCAAGTATAACATCAGCAATAATTATTACGATTTTCTAAATAAATCTCACTAATTAAAACTATTTGGAATTTTATCTAATTACATGTTTATTATATATACAGGTTACTAAATTTTATTGAATGATACTATATACAAGAAAAAATGCAAAACCGTTAATCAATGGCATCTGTCTGCCTTGCAAAATATTATTGCTTCATTCTAAGCTACTATAACAGGACTCAGAGTTGGAACACTTATTAGTATTTGTGTTATTTTTACAATTCTGAACTTATGCATAATATTCCAAAAATGAATATCCTGAAAAGCACAACTGCTGCATGGCTCTGATAATAAAGGTACATTTGTAGAACAGCCAGACTGCTATTTAAAATACCTATGACAAACTACCAAATAGAAAGTAGAAAATGTTCTAATTTGACACTAGAATATTGATGTTTCATTAACAGAGCATAAGCATACCTTATCTTCAGAAATTATACATAATTCTTTTCTCCTTTTATATATGTTTGCACGTGAGTACTTCTAGTCTTTTTCAAAAAAAAAAAATTGTGTTAATGATTTATATAATCTCTTTCATTAAAAGTCACTTTTATATTTAATTAATATGCAAAATCACCAAAACCAAAAACCATCCCGAGTCCTTATGGAAAATCCACAAACACTACTTTCCAGCTACACATAAAATATCAGGTAAGGGCACATAATCCCTTTGTGAAAAATTAATTCTTTTTTCTTCTGAAAACCACTCACAGTCTGACAAATAAAATTGTCATTCATTTTGATTACTAGCACGAAGGTGAGAATAAGAGGCACTAGTCCTTCAGGATATATTTTAGTTATAGGTTTCACTCTATAATTTTCATAGAATTAAAAATTGTAAGATTTATAGTAAATAACATCAACAGTTATAAACACAGAAAAAAATTTTTTTTCACAAAAATCTCAGTAACAGCAATGTGAAAAAGACACATGGCAGATATGAGCACATATCTGTTACACTTTAAATATAACAACAAGCACTGGGCAAATGGATGCTCCACTAACTTCCAATACACTTAGACCTCTGACAGCCAAAGAAAGTTTTAATTAGTTTGCTAGTTCAGGGCTGCCTAGAATAAATGCAATTCTGTCATTTCTAATGTGTTCTCATGATCAGTTAATGGATTTTTTTGCCTCCAGCTCAGACAACCTTCCTGTCTTATAATTTCTTCTAAATCAATTCATAGGTTATCCATATTTTCTCATCTGGAACACTAATGAGCTTGTCTAAAATTCAAGTTTTAATGTGCCATTCTCCCGACTCACTGTGGTGTCCTTTTTCAAATCCACATCACATTTCCGTATTACTCCCCAGAATTTCAGCAGAAATCACTGGATCCTCCACCATCTGGAAATCTCATTTCTGATACACGTTACTCACTTATGAGCCCATATATACCCTGAGTTCAGAGCCTAAATCCTACACACACATGCACACACGAGATAGACACAAAAGGCTTGATTAGTATTTTCGGAGCCTAAAGCCTAGTGTATCTGTTTCGCTTTTTTTTTTTTTTTTCAAGCACTCTCCAAAATCATACACAGCCTGGATAACAAGAGGATCTTCTAGAATATTCAAGTGTGATGCCAAAACAGAGCATGGATTTATCTCGGCGGTGCTAAAAATCACAACATCCAACAAATTTTGGCTGTACAGGACAACAGGATGTCATCTAGTAGGGCTACCTTCAAAGTCAGACCAGATTGCTCAGGAACTCGTGCAGTGCAGTTCTGTTGCAGTTTGTGGACATTGAGTGTGGCCACTCTTCTATCAGTGACCTAGTGTCTATTAACTGTGAAATAACATCTGTAAGATTTCTGTGTTAAGCAGCTCTTATGAATCTATATTGGACTTCTGAGTTCAAATTGAACAGAGATTAAATAACTTATTTATTTACTTGTAAAAAGAACCTTTCAAAGTAGATGTTCTCTTTGGGAAATGGTTTGAAAATTCGTAAGGAGATTGAAACACTCTTGCACATGGAATGTGTGCTCAGTCCTTGTGGAGTTTGTCACATCATAGGCAGATTGCAATCCAAGCCCAAACTGAGATAAACAAGATACTATTCTTGACTTGACCAGACTATTTACGTAGCTTTAAGAAAGGGGAAAAAAAAAAAAAAAAAAAAAGTCTTTCAAGCTGGGATGATTGTTAACTTTTGTAAACTTATCTGAGAAAAACAAAGAGCAGCTGAATAACTTAAGCTAAAAATGTAACAGATGAACATACTCTGAAGGTAGCACATTTCTCCTCACTCGAAATTTTCATGATTATGTTTGTGTGGCTCACAAAACATGCTTTAGTCCAACATACTTCAGTAGATTCAAACTATAGAAAAATAGGTAAAACTACTTATTTCTCTAGATTGAGAAATAAATCACATATTCAGAAAGTTATTTTTATATGTTCATACTATGAAATGAAGAAGTCAGAATGGAAGTATTCATAAGCTTTGAATAAAACAATAGGCAGGCATCTCTTTAGCCCCTCTGGACTGCATATTATTTCCTCTAGTCTTCTTGACATACTGCTGAAATAGTAAATAAACATGAATGTAAACATATATAAATGTAAGGATCTTCAAAACAGTTTTCACCATTGAAGAAATACGTATCATGTTGTTCAACTTGTAATTGCTGTACTTATGTTGTTGAGGAGCAACATCAAATAAAATCTAGCTAAACCTTAACTTCAGGAACTATGAAATTACGATGGTGCTTTCATTTCTGAGCTGATATATTATTTTCTCTCTTCGGTGCACATTGTTGAAAAATAAAACAAAGGGAAAGGAAAATGGGAAAATCACTCACAGAATACTCAGTAATTTACTCTTTTCACAACTGACCATGTTGCCACAGCAGCCTCACTTCCCTTGCCAGCAGGTGGACCAGAATAACATAAAGCTCATAACGTAATTTTCATTTCATATTGCAGTGTCTTCTGGATTTTAGTCTGTCCTCCATATCAACAATTGTAAACATTTATAATGATAGCTAATAATCACTTTATCAACAGATCGATGTACATTTCATTTCATTTATTTGCCTTTGAATCTGTAAAGTTTTGTGCAGTGTCAGAGACATTCCCAGAGTAATTTGTAGAAAGATAATGCAATTTTTTTCAAAACAAAGAAAGAAGACTAGGTGTAACTTCTTTGGAAAGTGACTGCTTTTAAAGAGTGTGTGAACCATACACAGACATCATTTTTAGAGAAATAAAGAAGTAGGGCTTTATATTTGATATCTGTTTTATTCTGAAAACAAACCATCACGAAGTCTGGTCTCATGCTCAAAACAAGGCCTAAATTTCTACCCATCAGACCAATCTCAAGATCCACAATGTCTACGAGAAAGTTGTTAGTAACAGGTGGTTAGGCAGATGGTGTTGGCTGGCATTCTTCATTTTTAATATCATTAGCATTATTATAAGGAAAATGATTTATGTATTTTAAATACAGGGGCTACCCATATTAAAGCTTACTAGGGTGGCTATGTAACTAGCTGCCTATTTCTAGTAGCACCTCAGGAGAAGAAAGGCACCAGGTCACGGTCTCAGCAAATCGCCCTGATGATTGATGACTGAAGCTCGATGTCTACTGCCATATTTCTCCAGACCACATCACTCCTGCCCCTGTCTATGCATTCGGAGCACATTTAAATCTATACAGCCACAAGAAACTTGATAAGCACAGATAACACAAAGATGTTCTTTGACTATGTAAAAACTGATCTATCTGGTTAAAAGATAGATACCACTAATAAATACATTATAAACATTACCTAGTATCACTTTCATCATACCATTTTTACTCCATTTAGGAATGACTGGACATTTCCTTAATTTGGTTGGTTGGTTTTGTTTGTAATGTGAACCTGTCTTCCAACACAACACACCAAGGGCATATGCTCAGTCAGATCCCTATCTTAAATCGACTGCTTCATAAATTTCTAATCTATTTTCGAATGACAAGCATAACTAAACAGTTGTTGCTACTGTATTCCCACTCATATTTTCAGGCTATTAATTATTTAGAACAAGAACTTCTGAACACATTTCAACAGAGTTTTCCACTAGAGGTCACGAACAAAACCTATTTAAAATTTTACTACCTACAATTATTAAGATAATTACATATAATGAGTAAATATAGCATCACACTAAAGGAAGAAGCAAAACAAATAGAAGTTACTTACTTGGGTAACGAGTGGCTCCAGTAGCCTCTCTACTGTGAGAGTCCTGATTTCCAAACTTTTGGGGTCCCATTTCAAAATGATAGGTGACGTTGCAGAAGTCATACTCCCTAGAAGAGACAAAGTGACACAAAACGCACAGATATTAATACTATAATGTCCAAATATTGTATACAATTTTAGGGAGCAGCACACAACGTTGTTCCCATGTACATATAATACTTCTCCATAATCTTGCTACCGCCCCTCTGCTCCTGAGAACACTCAAGCACACCACTGCCACATCCACCAAGTGCTTAAAAGCTTATGTTCGGAAAAATCTTCTCTCCTATACTGTTAAGAAAAGATATACGTGCCGTATACATCCTGTATTGGGTGTACGTGGTACGGATTTGATAGCAGGGGCCTGCGGGGTGGTGTCTGAGAAGAGCCCATGGCCTGGACGTGGCCGCTTCCAGCCAGCTCCATGCTGGACTCACCTCAGGACACAGCCGAGCCCAGCAGCCATGTTGGTGGTTTTGCCTCTGTGAAAACATATTTAAGAAATGCCAAAATACTGCGTCGCAGTGAGCAAAACCAGTGTGACGAACAGCCCCGTGAACCCCAAGGTTAGAGGAGAAGGAGGCGAAATTCCCCTGCAGCCCCTGGACTTTTTGGAATAAGCCACGGTAGAGCAGGTGCAGCCCATGGAGGTTTACCCCAAAGGATTGCGCCCATGAAGAAGACCCACACTGGAGCTGGGGAGAAGTGTGAGGAAAGTGAAGCACGAACATCTCCGACAAAGCATTACGGACTGACCACAACCCCTATTCCCCATCCCCCTATGCCTCTCAAAGTGAAAATGGGGAAGTTGAAAGAGTAGTGAAAGAGTCAAGTCGAGACAGGGGAAAAGGGGGTTGGGAAAAAAATTAGTTTTTGCCTTTATTTCTCACCATGCAACTCTATTTAAATTAGCAATAAACTACATTACTTTTTTTTCCAAGTCAAGTTTTGCCAGGGATGGTAACTGGTTAGTGATGTCTGCTTTATCCCCACCCACGAGCTTTCCATCTTATTTTCTCCTGCTAAGGAGACGAGAAAGTGGCAGCGGGTGTCGGACAGCCAGCCAAGGTCAACCCTCCTCGCACGGAATACAAGTAATTCAATGAGCCTGTGCAGCTTTCTTAATAAAAATTCCCCTCAGTAGTTAGGATTTCTTAATTTTGCACCAAGAGGAACAGTATTTGCTCAGAAAAAAAAAAAAAAAAAAAAGGATTTTCTAACCACCTTAGGCTTAAAAGTTTAAACAAGGCCTAAAACAAAGACAGCAGTCATTTTATTTGCCATTTCAGGTTTTCATTAAATTTTCAAGACAGTTGTCTTCATTTTTAAATTCCACAGACAGAAAAATCCAGCCGTCAAGTTGCAGGACACATACCGTCCACCTCACAGCACTGGCAGTTTGCACTGACAGTTATAAGTATTCGGTGAAGAGCAATGTCACACGCAAACTAGTTTGTCTATTGAAAAACACTGAAAAAAAAACACTGAGAAATATGATCAAATAAATGTTCATTTAAAATAATTCAGGTTCAATATTTCCTTTATATTAATCATATAATAATTAATTGCAAAACAAAAACTAGAAATTCCATATAATTGGAATACTATACGAATTCTAGCAGGGAAAGACAAAATAATAATATATTATACATTGAGATCCAAATTAAGTCATCTGTATATAATACCCCAAGTGTTAAATATTGTTTTCTTCAAAAAAAAATTACTATGTTTAGCTGACAAATTAATTCGAGTAATACAAAACAAAAAAAACACAAAGTGAACAAAATCAAGACTACAGCTACTACTTCTTGAATAACAATTATAAAAAATTATAAAGCTTATTTCAATAAGGTACATGTTCAATACTTATAAATATCATCTAGAGTACACAACGTAAGTTCCACTACTTTATTAAACAGAATGTCTTTGACTAATTACTACCACTCAAAATTAACAGACTGGTAAGTCTATGCAAAATTCATTCACAGCCTGTGAAAGATTTTCACTGGCAGACAACTTGCAATACTTGCTCAAAAAGAGAGGCATAGCAGAACTCTCTAATCAGTGTATTTATACATCACATATAAAAACAGGCCTCAGTCTCCTCTCACTTGCAAATATTTAGTAGCAGAATTATCTGATAATATCTAGTGTATGCTAAAATTACTATTGTTCAGCTTCCACTCTTATGCAAAAAATCATTAGGCTTCATGCTTTACAGCACTGAAAGCACCCATGTGTGTCATTAAATAAAAGTATGAGACAGCTTCTAGTTGCTGTAAACATGGTTAATGTGGGAGCTATTCTCATTTTTCCAGCAGACAATGTTTAATCATCGTTCAGAACCTGCAAGTCTCTCTATAAAAGGATGGTTGCTACTCCAGTTGGCCTCTGTATTCACAAAACAAGTTATAGGTAGGCAATGGTTATAGTCAATAATTTATCAGTTATGGTACCTGTAAATGTGTGAAACGCAATTTATTTCTTTCTAATAAGCATGCTTTTCCTTACTATTAACATGGATTCTGAAACACATACTTCTTATAACACAAAAACTAATTAAAAGCTGTAAGATAGTCCAAAGCCTACCAAAGCAAACTAATTTCAGTGGATGGCAATCATGCAGGTGACACAAAAGATACAAACTGGATGACCACTTTTTTCAATCGGAATACTGCCTCAGTTTCAACCTTTACTAAGGAATAGGAAAAACATCTTTCAAAACTCATTATGAAAGGGCAAGCAATGCTTTCAACTAGAAAAGATACATGCAAGATAAAGCCTCATTAAAAGCCTGTAAAAGTTTTTTTTTTCATTTCAAAACTGCTCCCAAAGCAAACAAGTAAAATAAAAAAGTCAAGTTAGTGCTTTTTCCCCAACATATCTCCAACTGTTGTCACAATAAAAATTTTGAATAACAAAAGAATGAAAAGCAGTTTCCTGCCCAAGCACATGTATGCGAACAAATGAAATATTTCTTCCTCGCCATTTCTACAACAATCTTCCTAGACTGAGCAGGTGAACTAGAACTGCTCAGCTGGATAAAGGAAAGGATGCTGACAGTATCTTATTACTACTTTGACCACATATCCCCCAAACCATTAGCTTTAAGTGCTTCGCTGAAAACATAAATCACTCATAGCTTATACCTTGCAGTACCTGAGAGGAAGATATCCTGTGTTATCAGGATAATGGCATCACATAACATTTTTCATACAAACATAAAAGTTTATTATGACAGATGAAAGAAAACAGAAAGAGATATACGGAAAAGAGATCCCCTGTTACCGTCTGGGCTAGAATGATATCCACTATTTTCTTAGGTAACTTAATTTTTTTTTGCTCCTCTCTAAAGTTTCCAATTTATTGTCATTTTTAAAAAATGCTCAGCAACACACTTAGACAACCATCGGTTCTTTTTTCAAAATGTGAAACTAAGTTTCAACTGAGTTCCAACCCCTGTAACTTAGAAATACAAACTAATTGTTCTTCATGGTAAATCTCATTGCATTAAGCTTTGCATGGTGTTTTTATAATTGCATAGTTCAGACATTTTTAGAATAAATTTTCAGTGAAACATTCTCTGTTGTTCCCATACATTATCTACTGGCAGGCTGTGATTATTTAGTATGAATTTGAAATTTAATATTATCAAATAAGGAAAGTACGTTAATAGCACTGTATTTTAGCCATCAGACTTCTAACAAAATGTTTTGTACAGATGACTGGCAACCCTACTCTTGAAACTAACTTCACATTTTTTCAATAATATATCTAGGGAATTCTATTGCCTAACTGTACTTTTCCTCCCAGAATATTTGCAGAAGTACGTGCATCTCTTGCTTTCAGCTTTTCCTAAATATAGCAATAGAGAAATGTCTCTCCCCTACCCAGTCCAGCAAATTCTTCAATGTGAACAAAATTTGTTTAGGCAGTCTGTCTTCAAAGTATCATCTATAAAGAAAATAACTGTTTATTTCAGTCAGCAATTCATTGGATTGGATTCCTATACTAGAGCCAAGTTCTAACTACGCCAGTGGAATTCTGCACTAACATTGCAGTCTCTAAAAGTCTAACCCCACCATCACCCTTAGCATCAACCTGTTATGAACAGCAGTTATTTTACTGTTTGGAACCTTCTGCAAAAGCACAGCATTTCACATGTGAAATTACCTGTTTGCCCATCACACTATAACATATTGCTTTCCTCCACAATAGACCCACTTCCCTTGTGACTTACATAAATGTCCACCGTGGTGGCTATAAACTGCTTACAAATGCCAGCACATCTCATTTCTATGCTGCAACTTAAATGTAATATTTAAAATATTTTATCTCTACAAGAACAAAATTAACACTACAACTTAAAAAAAAAAAGCATTGCCAGCCTAGAACCTCCAATTGTTAGTCCAGTTCACATGTGCAACGCAGAACATTGCGGAGACAAAAGAAAAATGCCAAATATTTTATACTGAATTAAAGAAATACCCATTCTACTTGATTCCTAGCAAACCTATAGGATTAACCTGGTGGCAATACTGGACTGGAAAGACTGTCAGCACAGACCTGTAATTACAACATTATATTCGCTACTGCAAGGCAAAAAATGGTCTTTATAGGTGAGGAAGGTGAGAAAGATGGACAAGCAAGGCAGAAAGACAACCAGATGAGAGAAGGCCAAAAAAAAAAAAAAAATCCAATCATAGTTTATCCCTTGTTTTGAAATATTAAATTTACTATAGGCCTAATACTTCAAAAGATTTCTCTGGACTATTAAACAAAAATGTATGCTTTACAAACAATTCTCTCACATCCATCTCTGCTTACAGTCTACATACCCAAACATACTTCCATAATTGCTTTAAACCAACGTAATCTTCAAGACTGAGAGGCCAGCTCAGCTCTTTCTGCATGTGCTTGATTCTTTGCTACAACAGCGCTATAAATTCCATTAAGAACATAACCCGGCTGAACACTAACTAATCCTGCAAAAGAAAAATGAGTTTTCAGCTCACTGCCTGACTTCGGAGCCACGTGGGCAGCAGCACCAGCTGCAGGAAAAGCTCTGAGTGCAGCAGCAGAGGTGACGGGCAGGACAGGACTGCCTCTTCATCTGCAGCATAGACACACACTGCTTTAAGATGCCTGCAAAACTGAACAACAGACATTCTGCGTGTTCTTGGTTTGCATCTTAGATTGAGAACTTTGTCAAAACAAACACTTCTCAACATGTAGGCATGCTTATGTTAAGCGTATGTAATTCCATACACAGCGGATTGCAATAAATAAAGAAAATCATAGAATATCCCCAATTGGAAGGGACCCACAAGGATCAGAGTCCAACTCCTGGCTCCACACTGGTTAACCCAAAAATTCAGACCATAAGACTAAGAGCACAGTCCAGATGCTTCTTAAACTCTGACAGGCTTGGTGCCGTGACCACGTCCCTGGGGAGCCTGCTCCAGTGTGCGAAAAAATTTTGTCTCACCTCACACAAGCATTTTTGTGCTTAACTGGGAGCTAGAAATCTGAATACTTGAATGGTTATACCCTTGGGTATGCCTACCGAATCTAACAGCCTGACAGTAGGGATGCACAATGCTGGCCCTTGATTGCCTAGCATGGTTACAGGGCAGGCTGGAGCACAGGACAAACGAGCTCAGCCATCAGAAGTATGAGCAACGCACACAGCCTAAAAAACTTCACCTCTGGGCTAATCGGACTGACAGAGGACTGCGGTGATACCTCACGGTACATAAAGCTGAGGTTCTGCTGTTACCGGTCATGCGTCTGCAGCACAGAGCGCTGCAGCCACGCGCTGCGAGCTGACCTGCGCGGCGTAACCTCGTACAGACACCACCGCCTCTCATCAGGCCACTGACAGCCCGTACAGCCGCCAGCAGACCTGGCTGAAATGAAAAGAGTTGACATGGGCAGTTCCCGTCACCTTGCTTAAATAAGGTGGAAAAAATAGAAAAGAAAAAAAAAAAAAGTTGAATCAAGATGGTTTGGAGGAGTATCTGTCTCTACATGTTTAAGTAACAAGTTTTTGACATAGTTGTTTATTTTGTCTCAGAAATGGGATTCTTCTCTCATCTTTCCTAAAACTTAGGCAGGAAAAACGAGCCAAAATAAACCTTTTGGCCCCACGCCCAAGCCCAACTACGCACAAAATTTTAGCTTGAGCTTTTCTAAGCTCTCCACTTCCTTTCGGATTCACAGTCCTCTCCCCCTCTGCTAACCCTCCACCTCCACGCTGGGTTGAGATTGCGGTGTGCCCTCAAGGAAACGAAGTTCCTAAATGAAAGCAGCCCACTATGGAAACCCCATCTTCTACCCAGAGAGCCATTTAGTAACAAGGAGAAACGCCTTGAGAAGGAGAGGATTACCTTGGCAGCAAAGTCAAGGGGACGGTGACCACGGAGTCCCCTGACACCCGAACAGGAAAGTTATCAAAAAGCAACGCCTGAGTCATTCACACTTCTCAGTCACATTAACCAGCTCGTTCTTGGAGACAACTGCCTACACCGAGACATGACTGAGTTGAGAGGGAAAACTGCCTGTAGGAACCAAGGAGATCACGAAGAACTCATAGGGAAGGTGTAAGCTCAGTGCAAGGGTCACTGTAACAGAAAGGTTCCCCCTGCACCCACCCACAGGACTTCTTCCACTTCTGCTCTAACCAAAAGCGACAACATTTCAGAATTCTGTGCCAAGCCTTGCTGCACGCAATGCTCAAATCGTTTTCTATCTACTATATGGGTTAGAAAAACAACTCTAGTTTAAAGGCTTACGAATATCTACGGTTCTGGATTTACTGCCAGGTTGGGCTCCCACGTTAGGATTGCTGGAGCTGGCACTCTGAAGTGTGCTACCACCACGTGGCAGGGGTTGCACCTCCCATCTGGTCCAGCAAACCCTGGAGCTGCATCCAGTCCCCACCTGAACCATTTCAGGAAGAGGTTTAGACGAGCTATAAGATGAGTCTGAGGACAATCAGTGGACGCTGGGACAAGAAGCTGGGCTATTAATTCAACCCTTAGGTGGAATTTTCTACATAGAAAGTCCTCACTCTAGGAGGATGTTAGATATAATTCCCAGTTCTTAACACCTACAAATCTAATGGTTGGCTCTCTCTGAGGGAACCTGGTGATTCGGGGAGAGCTATCAGTAAGAACAATGGAAAAAAAGGAGGGTTGCCATTTGTCTGATGTCATAAACATTAAGAGTAGAATTGCTTGATATCAAAATTAATTTATTCCAAGATAGTATTTAACCAGAATGAACGTGCTTGAAAGCTGGTTTAAGCAGCCATGCACAAAATCCCTATGTTCATTTTTTTTTCTTGCTTTACTCACGAGAACATGCTTTTCTCCACCGAAAAACTTTTAAAGTGAAGATACAGGAGTTTCCAAAAATGCTAGAAGATTTTAAAGAATCTATATCAAAAGGAGCCAAAGCCCCAGCAAAAGATTGCCAAGTCACTTCCATACAACCAAAGAGTTTCCCACAAATCACTCTGTGTTCTCACAGCTCTTCAGTGCCTCCTAATAAAAGTCCTCTCTCAGACTTCTGGACGTGATCAAAGCTTCTGAGATCGCTGCTGCTGGGATGCTGGTTCACACTGGGTCACATTGCAAGCCCAGAAAAAAACAAAGACTTTATTTCAGATACTTGGTGCAGGTCCTATGCTACGTATTCTCACTCCATCACATTTCCCCCCAATATTAAATCAAATTTGTAATTACAGTAAAAATAATACCTTTAAGTCATTTAGATGATTGTAGATATGATCTATGTACATAAATGCTCTTTCTTTTTCTAATAAAACCATAGCTTTTTAAAACATTTCTTTCAAGTTCTGTCCACCCTTAACACAGACATTAATTTCAGGTATTAATCTCAGATCTTGAAAAAAAAAAATCACTAAATCTGCTTACCCTCTTGTTATTTTAATTCAGTGTATGAAACTGGCACAGGTAATACCTGTTTACATTTTACAAAAGCATAGAAGTATCAAGTATTCTTGATTTAAACTAATGCATGTTTGCTCCCTTGAACACAGAATTTCTCTCTCAAATTTGAACAGTTCTTTCAATAAAAGAAGTTCTTAAATCTTAATTCTTCAAATTAAACAATTTATACATTTTTCCAAGTCAAAGTTGGGAGGGGGAGGTTTTATTATTATTATTTAGTTATCTTTTCAAGTAGACAATTTTCCAGCTAGTTTCACTACAATATCAATACTGCTAGCATCATCTCTATGTCTTTCTTCTTTATTACATTTTAAATTATCTATTAACTATTTCAATTAAGAGCTTTTCGCTTTTGTTGCTGTAGATGCAACACTAGTTTCCTGCAGTGAACAGGATCTTCTAGTTATCTGTCTATAGATACAACCAGCCCAAAGCTTGTCCAATTTCACTGTGACATACTGGGTGACAACAGTGCCCCCCTTGCCCTTGTACAGTCTCCAAGCTTGAGTACCAAGGAGAAGGAGCTGTTCCACTTTCCAACTCCATAACCAATACATTAAACAGGATTGTTTTCAAACAAAGCCCCGTGGGAGCACAGTTGACATTTCCCTCTACAAGAATTTATGGATGTTAATAACCTTTCCGAGAGCTCCCACCGACTCCTGGATGCTCATATTGTCTTGTTGCTGGTACCTGCATTTGTCAAACTGTTCATCGACTGCCTCTGTGAGAAATTCCTACCAGTCTTAGAGAAATCTATCAGCTAACCTTGTGTTCATTAAATCTGCTCTTCCTCTGAACATGTCAGACTTGCGTTAAGTTGCTCTTTCCCTAGCAGGAATAGGTGTCATCCTCACTGAAGCCATATGCATCATTCCATAATTATTTCCCATGCTTCCACTAATCCCCAAAAGAACAAAGTAAAATTTCACAATGTTGGAAATAGTAAGTTTTAGAAACAAGAACTAAACTAATTAATTTTCCTTGATCTCTTATTACTGGAATTTTCCTGATGTTATTCTTATGCTGATGGATGTTCTAAATGAATCACAATAAATAGGCATCTGTGATGATATCCAAAATCTTTTCTCTTCCCCAGCTGTACATTCACAGAATTTGCTGTAGTTTCATTAGTTAATCCTGAAATACCACGTGACGGCATAAGAAACGCATCACCTCCAATATATTTTCAAATGAAATAATTTAATTAAAGGATAATAAATGTTTGTTTCCTATTCGGGGCAGCCCTTTATTCAAGAGGAAATGAGTAATGTAGACAATCAGAGAACACACGCAATTCTTCATCTGAAAGATGACATCCAAAGCGATAACAGCGTAAATGACCTGCTTAACGAAAATAACAACAAAAGCAGCTATTTCTCCTAAAACCTACATACAATTTTAACAAAAAAATCTAACGTAGAGAGAGGCCAGACCTCCTAACACCTGTACTCTCTCTTCCTCTCTCTCCCTAATCTATTACACAGTTTGACTAATTTTGTTGTCCTTATTTTTCCTCAAAGCATGGAGGACACACCAGAAAAGCAGGAAAAAAAACTTGTGACTGTTTAAAATTAGAAGACAGAATGACCTCAGTGAGGCTACCAATCCACCATCAATCTCTCACAAAACAATGGGAAGCGTAGGCACTTGAAACTGTTAACAAAGAATTAACACAAGGGTTACAAAATTTCCACTGCTACCATAGCTTTATAGATTTTTAATTATGAGAACTTCAGATATCATTAAAAAAAAAGTGATTGTGTCAAACTTCTTAATCCAGGCCAAGCTATTCTAAAATCCAGTGAGTGAAAGCTGAAACTAAACAAATCCTTAACAGAAATAAACAGCTTTTAAAATATTGTTGAATAGTGAAACTATTTACAAGGAGCGATTTACAAAGACTTGAGATGGATTTTCCATCACTGCTTATTTTAAATTCAGGACTTCACTGCCTCACAGGTAAGGATTACTGTAAACATGACTTAATTCATTAAAAGATACGGTGCATGTTATGCAGGCGATTACACTAATCGCATCTCTGCCTTCCAGCATTCCATTCAGCGAATGTATGAAAACACATTGCCCAAAGTTTTGTAGAGGGGACGCCTGGTTCAATCAAAATATAAAACTATTACTGCATTGCACCTGGAGAACCGTGCTACCTTACATGCATCACAAGACAGAAAACAAAAAAAAAAAAATCAACAAAAGAAAAAGCAAAAGACTGGCCTGCTTTCAGAAAATCCCATCCAACCATGCTCACGCTTTGACAGCCACTTGATGGCACCCAACAAATAAGCAGGTCTCCAGAATAGATCCAAATGCTCCAGCGATAACAAAATTCAGCTTTTTTTTTTTTCCCTGAACTGAATTCCACAACCCCTGAACTCTAGCAATGGGCACTGTGTACCATCTATTGCACCACTTCCCATTAAGGTAAGAAGAACGTGGATTTAAGAGTTCCAGCTAATTACAAATGTGCCAGTATAGGCCACACAGGCCACTGACATCTAGGGATTTATGCTCCATAGCGACATAATTTGCGCGGTTTGACACCCACAGGCACTGACCGGTACAATACAGTATTTCTTTAAAAGTGCCCATAAAATACAGAAAATTGTTTCATATAAAGAATGAACACGTTGAGGTTTGTTTGATTTAAGCAACGCTTCTCTAGCTTTAGCTGAAGGAATTACTTACAGAAGTGAGAGATGGAAAGGTAACAATCTAGTGACGGTTGGTACTTACATTATACATACAGAATAGCAGCATAAAAAGTAGAAGCGTAAAAATCATTGTAGCTGATTTCCTGACTATATCACTACTTTAAAATTCCTCCCTTGATAAGCTATGATGGAAAAAAAGCCAGTTTTCAAGAGAGCAAAATTATTTTATTTGGCTCCCATCCATGGCTCATGGTAATGTCAGTGTATGTTGCTGGCCATCTCAACGATGTATGAACATTGTAGAGATTTACTATTTCTTTTTCCTCACCAGGACCGAAGAAAACAAAGATAATTTAATAGCAGCAAGTGTTGTCATCACTTCTCTTCATTGCAGAGGCATGGAAAGCATCCCGTATCACCACTTGCCCCTGACCACGGTATGTTCAATTTTTAAGCCCAACTGGTTTTTGGTTTTGCATACTGTACTCAAATTATCTAGTCAGTAGGTGATGTCCTGCTCTTGCTAATCCTCAGCTGCATGCTCAAGACATTCCGCAGCAACCTATCACTTGTTCTGCTGCGACCTACAAAGCACTATAAGTTTGTCCCTTGTGGCTATTTTGTGGTTCTTGTTCAGTCATTTCTCACTGCATGTTTACATCCTACTTTTTAAATTCGCTTTGTCTTAATGTAATTCCACTGTGCAATATTATTTTGAAACAATTCCTATCACTGCAGCTCCAGCTTTCTAATGTCAGAGAGCAGACTAGCCATGGCTGATTCTAGTCTACACTGCAACTCTATTAATACTCTACCTTGCATTGTAAGATATAATGTAGTATCATCAGTCCATAATTCTTTGCTTTCTGTGTAGTACTCATAGCTTAAAGATTTTTTCCCCCCACTTCCTCCATGAAGGAGCCTAGGAAGAAGGAACCAATCAAGGACAAATGGAAGGCTACTATTTCTGTGATTTCCCTGCTCATACATTTCAAGACTTATTTTTTTGCCAAGATGCAATTGCTTTGTCCTTTTGGCATTAATTCCAAGCCAACATTACCTGCAGAACATAAACAGCCCTTCAATAATATTGTCCTTTTTAGAGGCCCAAAACTCAGATTTATAAGATCAATAATTTCCTCAAAGTTCTGTTATCAACGAACAAATGAGATATGGAAAGGAAAGAGTGACAAACTTAAATTCTTCTCATTTTCTTTGGTCAGTTCTTATGCATACTGACACATTATCTACACTAGCTAGAACTTCTACTGTAAGTGTTCCAGAAATCTTTAGAAAAAAAAACTTTCTTTTCTTTTTTTTTTTAAATTAGCTGCTGAAATCTGTGACATTATCACAAGTGAACACAAGACAGTTCCAATAAACTAGTGGCCACTCTAGACGACATCTGCACTTGCTAACAGATTGAGAGAGTTTCTCAGACCCATCACTGTGTCTGTAATTAGGCTCTACATCAACCATTACTTTGAGGAGGATCCACTTACAGTTTTTCTTTCAATTAAGCAAACCAAAAATACAAGGGCTTTGAGTTAGTAAAACTAGGTTTTATTAGAACACAGCCATTTTAACAAAGAAAATTTATAAAGAGAGAACCAAAGTGAAAGAGATTTATGAAAAGTATTATCTCCTTTCCACTGAGCCCTTCCAGGGTAGATCTTCTCCTTTGGTCTTGCTCTCAAGTCTAGCATTTTGTGAAGACTTGTTGACTACCAGCACTTTTCATAAGTCTTTAATCACTGGAAAAACTCAATTTCCAACACTGTTATAACACATCTTCTTGAGTGTCTCCTCTTTACTTTTTAAGAAACCCCATATTCACAGTAATGCTGATACAGATTAGCTCTGTAACTCACACTGATGGATCGTGGGACCCAAGATACTTTTACAGTTCAAACAAACTATCAATAGTCCAAGCATTGATACTTTATTTTTCTTCCTTGTCCTTTCCCCCTCCCTCCTATGTTTCTGAGAAACACCAAGGTACTGAGAATAACTGATCTAAGGACTGGATACACCTACTGAAGTGCAAAATGCCAGCCTGCACCACCAATCATTTAGTCATTTCTCCTTTTTCCCTTCCTTCCAATCAAACAAGAACTACAGGACAGAATTGTTTTGAAGGTCTTAAAATGATAATGAAAACGACAGATGAAATTTAACTTTGGTAAATGTAATGTGATAGACACCAGGAAAAAGGACCAGATTCCTGATTACATACATAGTGATGGACTCTGTATTGGTTATTAATATGCACGAACACAATCTGTGAATTATTATAGCTTTATGTAAGTGCCATCTTAACACAGAGTAACAACCAAAATAAAGCAAGGAATTATTCTGAAAGAGAAAGAAAAAAACAGAAAACACCATTATGCCACTATAAATCTACATCTCATCAATACTATTTGTCCATCACTTTTCTAAAAAGAGTATAACAGAATGGAGAAATACAGAGTGGCAACAAGGACGATCAAGGACTTCAAGGAACAAGTAAATAGACTGAGAATCTTCAGTGTATAGAAGAGAAGACCGGGGGGGAACAAAACTGAGCTGACAAAATCTTAGGTATCGTGGAGGAAGTGAAACAATCTTTTGCTTTTGTCTTTCCCAACACAAAATTTAAAAAAATATATTAAACAACAACAACAAAATAACTGCTGTTACCAGCAAGGGTTTTGGAACTCCTTGTCATGGGTTGTTTGCCAGAAGTTTTATATCAGGTCAAAAATTAACTTGATACATTCAGAAAAGGGAAAACAAAAAACAAAATGAGCAACATAAACCACTGACCTGAAGCCCCTGACATGCAGGCAGAGCCTTGGCGGTCAGTCTGAGAAAGTCCCATTGAGTGCCTTCTCTACACCTTTACTCTGAGGCATCGAGCATTTCATCTTGTTGCTTAATGGAGTCTAAAACTGTTCACACCCTGGCTTACTGCCTACCCTAGTATAAAAAGAAAGACAAATCGCTTGGGGACAACCTCCTGGAAGATAAGGAAACCTCAAGTGAATAAAAGATTGGGCCAGCTTTTTGGAGTGAGATAAATCTACGCCCTTTCCTCTTCCTATGTGATAAAATAACCAGGGCACACAGTACCAAGCAATTACAGCAGCAGTAACTTTGCCCTGACAAGGCAGATCAGGAATCAAGTAACCCAGTAGATATCGAGGGTGCACCCAGAGATGGCAGCGCCAATTCCACAGCCTACTGGTTCTCAAAGAGATTGAAGACACGTCGGAGACAAGGTGTGGATGTCTACACGACCCATTTATTACTCAAGACAAAGACACTGACCGCACAGGTGATGGATGTGCTCTTCTCTCCCCTTTGCGTCAACAACAAAATGTAAGACCTCATTAGCTCATCTCAGGTTTATCAGCCCTTTTTACTTTGACAAATGGCATATGCAGTCAAATATTCACATCGCTTTAATTTCTGCACTTCTTCTTTAGTTCCAAATTTTAACAGGACATTCAATAGTTCACCCATTCTCCAAAGAAGCAGTGTAGGTTTATGTCCTCTATACCGCTTTTAATCCATAATACTCTTGCACAATTACTGGTAAGACAATAGCTAATGAGAAAATTCAAAAAAAAAGCAAATTTATTTCAAGAAATAGGATTTTACTCAACAACATTTAATTACTTCTTTAGATCACAGACAGAAGCTCAAACATTCCTACCAGTAATTAAAAAAAATCATGTACTATAGTCAAACTCTTCTGAACCAAGGTATTATTAAGAAAGTTTTTTCCTTTTGAAACAAATGTTATTTCTGTGTCATGGATAAAAAAGTATCGTATTAGAATACATCAAAATAATATCATCTGACAAATAAAAATAGAAGCCTTAACAATAAATAATCCACTTCATTTTTGGATGACTCTTAGGATTGTCTTTCATTTGTTGTCTCCTATAATGTTAGTGTAGAAGACATCACTTTTCTCCAAACACAGAATTATTACACAATTCAAAGCCCTGATTTTTACCCTTAGTTTAATTATTTTGTTTATTAAATGGTTTCAAAATCCTATGACATTGTTCTACAATTTAATGTTTAACAATTCCCAACATATAAAATACAATATATTTAAAAGAGGTATCAATAAACTACAACTGTTCTCATTTTTCCAGCACGAAAGACCTGTTCTTAAACTTTCCCAGTAGGGGGAAAAAATAATAACCTATGAGGTCATATCTTCAAATCCTATCAAATTATCACCAGCTTTCTTTCATTCTGTTAAATTGCTTACATGTAAAATTGTTAATAAAAAAATAGCTTGTGCAATGCTCAGATAACTCCAGTTTTGCTGTAAAAAGGACTGAAGTATAAATATCAAAAGGATTATAACTAAACAATTCCATTTCTTTTTATTTACCTTAAATTACCTCAAGAGACAGCATTAGTGACATTGAAACTTTTCAAGTGCAGCAGCATCAGAAATTTACTAACCTTATGTTGCTTTTTATATCATTAAAAATACTTCTTCAGCTTTCCCTAGAAGTTCATCATGATTTTGCAGTATTAAGTCTTCCATAATTTTTAACTTACTTTTTGTTTAAGAGGTGAATATGAATTTGGGAACATTGCCTTGTGGCTGACACCGTATATAAGAACTTCTGAGCAAGAATTGGAAACCACTGGTACAATTTGGGGAAAAAATAATCTGCATCATTCTACATAATTTCACTGCATAATCTCACTATTTTTTGCAAGTAGGTATGCAAAGTAAACTGACACATCAACTGAATCTAAATCTTAGATATGCAAATCTTGCATCAATACATCACAACAAAGAGCACATTTAATCAAATCTATAAATGAATCTGATCTATAAACATACGCAAAATTCAAACAACGTTATACAGCGTGTTCCTGAACTATACAACATATTAATCCCAGAAAGCTACCATTATCTTGCTTACCTCTGCAGCAAAATTTGCTTACAGAAACACAGGTTTGAAATTTAGACCTGCACACAGCAATTTAAGGAAGTATTTGCTAAAAATTATAAAGCTGGAAATAAAACTTATGCGCCAAAGTCTTTTGCCTGGACTATCACAGAAATATGTATATGCATGCAATTTTAAATTCAGTTAGAAAGGATTTCAACCTACTCTTTTTTTTTTTCTTACCAAAATAATAATAACAATTACCATGGGGAAAAGCTTAACTTCTTATTTGTATTGCCACTGAAATATCACAGTCAGAGCCTGAATTCAAGATCGAGTAATGCCATTATGGTTAATATTTCATGTTATCATACATCTTGAAAGCACTTATTTGGGTAGGCTGGCATAACTTATGACACAACATCACATATTGGCTCGGCTCTGGGCAGCAGTGGGCCCTTTGGAGCCACCTGAAACTGGCCCTTATCTAACACAGGGCAGCATCAGGACTCTTCTCACAGAGACCACCCCTACAGCCCCCTGCTACCAAAACCTTGCCACGCAAACCCAATACAGTGCTCATCTTAGGACACAAGGAGTATTGCTTCCAAGAATATGAGGACCTAAAGAGAAAAAAAGTCAGCACCCATTTTTAGTTGTATAGTTAGGGCATCTCTTGCAATTTCTATACAATTCTCTTCAGAATAGGGGACACACATTTATCTCTTTCCATTACTATCTTTGATGCTACATCATTCCTTTAGAAACACAATACTTATGCCTGAGAAGAAAGCAGGAAATCAGTGAGATTATTTTTCAGAATTCATTTTGATTCTGTCGTCAGTAGGACGAATGCCTAAGGGGAAAAAAAAATGACCATTTCTTATATGTTCTTGGTACAATCAATGTCTTAATCATTGGTGTGTCTTACTTTCATTAAGACTTCTGTCCATCATCCATAGCTCCTTTCTTAGAATTCCTTAAGATAATGTTCCATTTTACAAAAAGGAGCAGAGGTACCCTATAGGAACCCACCTACTACCAGTTCCATTAAAATAAACTTAATATAAACACACAGTTTTTAGAATGAGATATGTATATAGTTGACCTTGCTATCTGAAACAACCTTTTACATTGTCTCATTTGAATCACATAAATCATCTCCTCTATCATTTCAATTCCTTACGGCTATGATTTTTCCATACAATATCCTTATCCTGCCCTTTTAGCAGCTGCCAAACTACAAATACATCTCACAAAGTATACTGTCCCAAAGTACCATAGTATAATTTTGTACTGTTATTGCAAACTGCAATTAAAAACTAAAAATGTACAGAAGTCTACAGTTATATATTAAATACTTAATTTACCTTCTTGTGAGATCATATGAATGTATTTCTATGACTAAAAGACTGCTGTTCTTCTAGTAATTCTTTCCTCTTTATTTTTATATCGGGGGGCAGGGCGCAATAAGGTACTGAAAAATGTAGATGTAATTTAAAATGAATTAAGAAGTTCAAGTTTCTCCTAGGGAAAAAAAAATGTATATGTAGCTCTTCCTGAAATTAAATAGATCAATTTGTCAAGTTACTCTCAATTTCCATATTCACTGCAGAAGATAATATACAGATACACTTTATTAGGAGTACAAAACTCTGCAAAAACAACCTTTAATGCAAACGATTCAACATTTTTGTGTCTTTAATTGTTAAACAGGAAGGAGCACTGATTTACTTACTAAGCATTTCTACACTCCGTCTCCTACAATGTAGGGGGAAAAAAACACAAACGCTTTAAAATCTAAAACCCTTCCATCCACAACTTCATTTTTGTGTTCAAAAGCAGAAATTCCCTATGACTGCTGGTCGGGAAAATTTGAAGTACTGAAGTTCTAACAAAGTGAATTTGTTTGGGGAAGTTCCATGCATTACCTGCCTTTCTCACCATCCACTCTCAGCTTTCCAGCGTCCACTGGTTTTCCAGCCAGAGCTGATAGCCCCCGAGTCCATTTCTAATCTCACCTCTTGCAGGGACCTGACTGACGCAGACTTGCCAAGCCACACCGTTCAAGCTGAAATGGGATTTGTCACACAGGATTTTTTCATGCAGTACACAGAAAGCTTAACACTGCACATTGCTGATCCAACAGAACATTGTGGCATCTAGCTACACAGAAGCCTGAATCCAAAAAATCTGAGTCGTGGTGCTTGTTTACAAGCCTATGATGAGTCTGCCACGCATTTTGCCTCTACATTTCCATTTCCTATTATAAACCATTAGGCATACAGATTTTTCTACACTCTAGTACATACATAAATTCCAATTATTATCAGTATTAGATCATCAGTTTATATAAATTACCTTTAAATCCAATATTTGTATTATTTCTGGTCAGCATGCCCTTCTCCAGACAATAGCACATGTTTTGGAAGACTTTGTTAGTCCTTTGAAGTAATACAGGCTTCCTGATTTTAACCTAGGATCCAAATAGTCATAATTTGCACCACCTACTAGGTCTTCAAAATGACAGAATTTGTCCTTGGTTAAATAAAGCAACTGAAGGGCACAATAACGCTGTTTCACAAATAGCATTATTTCTGCCCAATGCAATACTAATTGCAAATACTAATACTAATGCAAAACTCATAAACCTGAGTGAGCTGGGTTTAATTTCCAAGTAAGGCTGAATGGCATTTCCAATTTCACTAAAATAAAGTAAAAGGCATAGCGTTCCTGTACCTCCAATTACTGAAATCTACTGTTTAAAACAAAATCACCATTGACTGAACTCATTTAACTTCTCGCTCTTCCCTTTTTCTGAAACACAGAACAGCAGAAACTACACTTCTGAAAAGAACCTGGTTGAAAGACAGAGGAGGAAACCAACCTTTTTATCACAGAAATCATTAAGGTTGAAAACAACCTCCAAGATCATCTGGTCTAACCCTCCCCCACCAATATCACCCACTAAATCATGTCCCGAATACCACATCCAACCTTTCCTCAAACGCCCCCAGGGACGATGACTCCACCACTTCCCTGGGCAACCCGTTCCAATGCCTGACCACTCTTTCTGAAAAGAAGTTTTTCCTACTATGCAACCTAAACGTAATACTTGCATAAACATAAGCAAGTATTAAGCATCAGTTATGATATGTTTCATTAACTTATCAGTGAAGTCATAACAGCTATGGCAGGGTTTACATTTCAGTCCAGAACAGGAACTTTGCTTGGTCCCAACTAGTTTAGAAACACTAGCACGTGACTGTGCCATGTGCTAAGTCATGCCATATACTGATAATATTAAGTTCAGCTTGTTTGATAAACATATTTGCTCAAGCACAGGCCCAAGTTATGGCAATTTCTACCATTTCAGACCAAAAGTGCATTACTCCACCCCACCCAGAAGACGAGCAGTGCTATCTATCAGCTGGCCAATTACACCTTACTCCTCGAATGTCATCTGGAAATGTGTTCTGGCTCACTGCCACAGCTCAGTACAGCCAATGTGCAACAACGTGCAGAAACAGAACCTACAAAGAGTGTCTAAAAATGTCATACCTGATACAGACATATTACCTTAACAGTTTCACTGTGATTTGAAAAAAAACGGAGTTACGTTTGATGAATGACTCCAGCAGCCATGGTGGAAGCCACTGGGCACAGAAAACACGCTTGCCTTCAGACTGGTGCCCTAGCTTGATGCTAACTACTCGTTCTATAACCTGGGTATTGTACTCTGCAGGTATTCAGGTAGTTTGGACATAACAAAATGCTCAAAAAAAAGACTGCAAGTAAAATAGAGTCAAATTCTCTAATAGCTATTTAATTCAGAACATATAATAGGAAATGAAAAGTAGTTAAAATATGCAACCAACTTCAGAAAGGCCAAATGAAAAGCTATGCTCACACCAACAGCTACACTGTGATTTCTGAGATTTTCATGAAAGGTCTTGGAGAGTGAGGGAGAGCTAAGCTTCATAAAATAATAATCGGAACAAACCAAGATTTGAATATATATGTATTTTACCTAGGACTCCACCATTACAAAACACTTCAGCATTACCTAACGCTGTGTAACTCCTACAGAAACTATTGAGTTAGTTTCTTGTACTGCAGCAAATAGCCTCAGTTTTTCCCAACGTCACTTGCCGTTTTGGTCCCTACTTCTCTCCTTCACTAACTACAGAAGCCTAAAGCCTTACATATCAAGGAGTTATCCGACCTAGGTTTTAGGTGGAAAGAAACTCAGTATCCATCACGGATACACGTACGCTTAGTCGTGCTGAAACGTTACAAGGCATTCAGTATGTAACACAAAGGAAGCTATCATCTGAAATAAGGTCCACACAAAAGAAAATCTTGTACCCAAGAATACGGAACAGCAAACTACCTCATTTTTCACACCAGATTACGCAAGCAGTTACAAATTCTAAAGGAAGTACGCTAAAAGGGTTACTTTGCACTAAAAGAGAAAGGATATGATTCTACAAGCCCAATATTATGTTTTCATTCATAAACTCTGGGAACAGGGCCAGACCTGACTACATACATTCGATTTGACCTTTCAGGAACATTTATTTCACTGCAGAACCTCCACACTAATAAGTTTGAATTACACCAGTAATGCCAGTCACAGACACCGCCTCCCAGCGCAGCGGCAGTTATTTATAAAAGCCTCCTGGGGCCATCACTGGAAACATATCCGTCCTACAGATTACACCAATGAGCTTGGTTGTTTAAAGAAAGCGACAGTTTCAGATACTTGTGATGCAGTTCACTAAATTGTTTTAATTAGCGCAGAATCTTGTGATGATGGCAGCGACTGCGTCCCAGGAAATAACTCCACTTTTCTATGACTGGCAAGTCCAGCGATGCCCAAACTTTTCCGCCAAGGAGAACAGTAGCTTACCCTATTGACAGAAGGTGGCTGCACTAAAGCAAGATGAGGCCAAGCTACTCATGGACAGAAATTCAATAATTTCTGGTTACTATCTGCGCGGTACGTGCTCCACAGCAAGATGCATCCCACACCGGCATCCCTCGTCCTTGCAGCAGCCAGAAGCTCGCACACACCATTTTCCAACCGGGCATATGTTAGATATTTCGGGGTGTAAGTGACAGAGAACTGGATTAGAAGCCACGGAATTTAGTTTCAGATCCTTTCTCAGCTTTTGGCTTTTTTAGTAGTTTCAAGATGTCACTTCAGCTGTGCCACGCTCTTTCCTAGCAATAAACAAATACAGCTCCTTCGCTTCACAGAGGTACGGAAAAAATAATTTTGTGAGTATGAGGTGTCCAATGTTATGACAGCAGAATCATACTAGCAATACATGTATTGTGTTATGCAAGAAAACATATAAAAAATTTAGAATGAAACCCTGGTGTACTCGAAGAAAGTGGGTTTACTACTCGCTTGAAGGGACAAGCAATTCATTCATCCAGAAACTAAGGAAGGCTCTGTTACAATAACTTCTCAGGGTATTTCAGACTCTAAAAACCTAAACCTTTGTGTAACTTAACTTCTCTAATAATCGCTATTGTTTTCTTAAAGATGAGATCTTGTGACAATTTTTTTCCTGATAGCATTCCATTAGTAAAATCAATATAAAACTACCAGAAATTTGGAAACTCTATTTTTCTAGGTCACTCTTATTCTTCTCCATGTATTGCACGTTTCTTTTTAATAAATGGCCAACTTACAATAACCAAAACAGCACATACAGTTTATTAAACTTTTGAGCCATGCCATTTGCTAGTGTCTCGGTAGATTCATTAAATACCTTGGCAAAATCAAATTTATTTATTTATTTTTTTAAAAAGGATATACTTGCTGGTGCTAAACTCAATCCACCACGTTTAAGGTGTAATTATGACCCTGAATGCTGCAAATTAAGATAGCATTCATTTGAATTGCCAAATTGCCAAAATGTACATCAAACACAAAGCAATTTTATACACACGCACCCCGTTACAGACCGCAATATAGGCTCCAGTCCTGTTTTATTGAAACCATTAGCAATTATCGGCTCCAATGGGAAATAGATGAGAGTTCCTATTATGTAAGACTGATGATGACTACATGGTGACTGAAGCACAGAAGATTCAGAACTGTGATTTCCTCCTTAGTCCTTTTGAAAATGATCTTTTTTCTGTTAGGGGTGGGAGGGCACATTACCTATTCCCTTTCTATTGCATGCACATCATGTTCCTCTATTAAGGACCTTTGGAGAATATTTCCAGATTTGTTTTTTAGACAATTTTTCCCAATTCTTTCATCCCTTAGTAGCTCTCTTAAAAACATTTCTAAAACCACCTTTTCCCAACTGTACGGTGTTTAAAAGATCAGTTACTTTCTGTTCATAGTTTCTGATTATTCTTGTTGAATCTGTTTTGAAGTCAAGTATACAATGAACTTCAGTATATATTCTCGATATATCAAACAAATAAATAGGATGAGAGGTTTTGACACGTTTGTCTGCTTTTATCTTACAAGTCTGATGGTATGTGATACACATAGCAGAGTCACATTATGGATCTCATTTAACACTCCACAATAAATCAGAAGAAATTTCTTCTTAGAGCATCAAACCAACACAAACAATAATCACTGTTAATATGCAATGCCAGTTCTGTGCTTACTAACTTCAGTCTAGAAAGCTTATAAAGTTTTAAGATCTAAGACATGGAAAGAAAATGAACTATTTACAAAGAAATATCCGTTACTGAGAGCACTCATCCATTCATTTCAAAAGCCAGGGAAGCAACTACTGTGCTCCTGAGCTCGAGGGGAGAACCAAACCTCAAAGCCTACTCCTTGTGTTGGGTCAACAGCAACCTTATTCCTCCGAGCTTTGGCCAGGCAGATACAAAAACACTAGCTATACCACAGATATCTATGTTTATTCTATTTTGTCAAATTTTCCTGGAAAGCCTTTGATTGTACCAGTAGCACTGAAGCATATAGTCAATTTGGGAACAGAATCAAAAACGGAACAGGACAGTGCTACACAGCCTAGAATTCAATGATTACTCTGAATACTCCCACCAGAAGGTTTACTTTCATTTTTCAAACTTGCTCTGTAATTTCTTCTGTTCTTTGAATGCCTAATTGCATATATACCAAAAGCATTGAAAAAAAAATTCCATAGCAACTATTTCAAGAATACAGCTCAGCAACTCATAATAGCAACAACAACAAAAAGTATGTAGATTAACCAAAGTCTTCATTTACATGGATGGATTTCTTTATCTATGCTTAAGTGGAAATATTAATGTTGATCGTGAACAATTTCACAGTAATACATTATTAAAATATGAAACTTTTTCCAAAAGAATTTCACATGATTGCTCAAGCAACTGATATTAACCTTCAAAAATAGACTGTCTGAAATTTGTGATTATAAAAGACATTTCAGATGATCTGCAAGAATTTGCTTTAATATTTGAAATGTATAGTGACATCACATAAAGAATTTATACAGATTTTTAGCTAATTAAACAAGGATTTTCCATAGCAACAAAAGATCCAGAAGCAAAGCTTCTGATAAAAAAGCTAAAAATCTACATGTAGACTAATTGCATGTAGTTTCTTAATTTTTTTTCCCCATTTAGAATTTTTTTCCCCAACACTTCCAGTAGATTATTTGTGTATATCTTTTTGTGATTTACACACCACCATTTAGCTCTCTCTTGGCAAAACATTACAGCCAGTGTAGTACATGCTATAAAATCATTCTTTCAGATAATCAAATATAAAGAATTATTAAACTGTGAACCTTGAACACTACGGATCAAGGTTCAGATTGTACTGTGACTAGAAGAACATTTAGCATAACCTGAGTCTCAAAATAGGTGATTTTTAGGCTCTTAACAGGAGAGTTGACAAAATGGTTGCTACTCCAAAATAAGCTCATTTACATGAAACTATTCACTTAAGACACACCTGGCTGTACTCTACTCTATTGCAAAATATATCAGTTTTTTTAACATAAAAGGTATAGTCCTTGTCAGGAGAAAATTCCTATCCAACAGTACAAAATATTGGTTTCCTACGAGGGGGTTTCTCTGACTTAGGAACGAGACGATGTTTCAACAGTGATGGGTGATACTGGTGGGAGGGGGATGGTTGGTCCAGATGATCTTGGAGGGTTTTTCCAGCCTTAATGATTCTTTGATTCTCTCACCCAGGCTCGCTAGCAAAGCATCCGAGTAGCAGAGCACAACCTCCTCCCCAGACTTTTTGTCCTTGCAGAGGTAGCATTCCCCCACTCTCCTTTTACAGGAGTGCTAAATACAGCAAAACTTCATGAAATATATGGTTATTTTTTCAGATGAGGGTTTTCTTTAAAGATAACTAAAGGTACACAAAACAATGTGATTGTGTACCTCATGTTTCATATTGGCAAGTCCAAAAAAAATTCTGGTTTCAAGACACTAAAGAGTAGTGATTTTTTTATTTTTTTTTTTATTACCTTCATTAACAGATGATCATACTGAAATACAAAGATATCTAAGCATCTGATGTTCTGACAATGACTGAAGAAACAATTAGTTAATGTTGAAAGTGAAGTCTTTAATCAAATCCAAGACAGAGATGTTCTTATAACTCAATGACCACAGAAACTGTTAGCTGCTTGATTAAAAGCACACAGACAAATGTGCTTACGGTTTCATAAATATTTCATACGTGCATTTAACTTAAGAGGCACAAGTAGGAACAGAGAAATGACTACGTATATCTCAACCCCTGCTTTGCGCTGCCTAATTGTTATGAAATAGTTTTACCTCATTAAAATGGAATGTATTAAACCCATAAAAGAAGTTCAAATAAACTTCAAGAGAAAACAAAAAGGATCGTAGAAATGAGAAAATGAGAGTTTGCAACATATCTATTTGAGAATGATCACAAAGTCAAAAAAAAAAATAAGTTATGGAGTGAAGCTTTACAATCAGGGAACTCAGGAAGAAGATGCTCCACGGTCTCCAGTGGTGCTGATTTCATCACTGATATAAAAAAAAAAAGCACACAGAACCAGAAAATCCAAATAAATCCCAAAGTATTAAAGTCCAAATGCTTTGAACTGTAAACTATTCCCATTAAAAAGTCTATAAATAATTATGGCATAAAGCAAAAAATAGAAAAATGTAAAAGAGAACAAGAAAAGGACAAATATAGAAAGCGCAACTTACAATCTCCCTAAACGCATTAACCTCCCCAAAACAATCAGATACAGGAATGCATAAATTCATGTCAAAATTAAACAAAATCCTACTAACAAAACCTTCCACAAAATAGAAATAACTGGACACCAGCATAAACAGAGGCCTCCATGAAAGGCAACAATCAATGCGACCAAAGCCAAAAAGCTTGTTTATTTAAAACATCTCATTTCAACCAATGAATCAGTTAATTACTCTACAGTGAGAGGTCTCTTAAAATAAAACAAAACGTAAATGAGTTATTGAATGACAGAGGAAGTAATGAAATCCCATTTCCTACACTCCCCTCCTAAACTTATGCAGAGCATGAATGGACGAAAGACTTCCCTACAATTCAAATAGTCATTGATTTTCCCTACCTTTTTTAATTTAATCCTTAAGTATATTACAGCTTTCAACTGGCATCAACTCATTAATGGGGTCAGGAGGGGAGGAAGCAAGGACTAAAGAAAAACTTTTCCAACCTTACCCAAAAATGCTTATAAATTTGCTGTTGTTCAACTTCTCAGTATAAGACTTTAATAAATGCATACTTTTACCTGCTGGAGACATTTATATGCTTCACCTGCTTTAGAACCCACATTGTAGATGGTCTGAATTATTAACTTTTAGATGCACTTCTGCATCTTCTATTCTGATGTCCCATCGTTTCAAGGGGGAGATGTTTCCTCTTCTGCAAAATCAACTACAGTGAGCACCAATGGAAGGAAGAGAGCAGATGGGTCTTTCTCAGCAGGCAGCTGAGAACATGTAGGTAAAAGCAGGAAGCTTTTTGTTTAGGCCCTCCCCACCAAAATACAGTGTCAGTATTTGTGATCAAGCTTCCCAATGTATGGATTTTACATAGGATCATCTAATGGTTTGGGTTGGAAGGGACCTCAGAGCTCCCCCAGCCCAGGCTGCCCCCAGCCCCATCCAGCCTGGCCTTGGGCACTGCCAGGGATGGGGCAGCCACAGCTCCTCAGGGCAGCCTGGGCCAAGGCCTCACCGCCCTCATAGCAAAGAATTTCTCCCTTATATCTAACCTAAATCTGCCCTCTTTCAGTTTAAAGCCATTCCCCCTTGTCCTATCACCGCCCCCCCGACAAAGAGTCCTTCCCCAGCTTTCCTGTAGGCCCACTTTAAGTACATTCATCACATTTTGGCAGGAAATAAATCATTTTTTTCCCCAAATATTCTGCATTGGACAATCTAGCTATGGTCGTAAAGCCAGCTACAGTAAGGAAAAATACAGAAGAACTTCTCCAGAGGCAACTGAAATGTGACTGCTGTGGTTATGGCACTTCTAGTCAGACACGTACAAAGAACATCTGCCTCCAGGCAAGTACCACATTGCAGCTGTGTTTGCTCCATCTTACCCTGCTTCTTAACATAGTTCTGGACTGAAACCTCACTTTATGTAATTTCTGGAGTGAAACCTGACTTAATGTTCCTGAGAGAGAATTTTAAAATAATATAAAAAGGAGTATCTGTTAGCATGCTACCCTGTTACATTAAATTGAGCCTCCAACGTAAAATGAAAAAGATAAGCTGTGTCACTCAGTGACCTTCATACATACTCTGTAACATGAATTATTAAATCCGCATAGATCTCATCCATTTGAGCAAATTAACAAGATTCTATTGTATTCTGAAGCAGAAACGGCATCAGAGATCAACTCCATTTCAGTGTTGTCACATAGCGTTCACGGGTTTTAATCACGTAACTTTTAGAACTTCTCATCAATGCAAGGAACTTTTAGCTCACTAAGGTGAAAACTAATGAGCAAAACTAATTTAAATTTGCAAGTTCATCAGTTTATAATGAAACTTAGGATAAAAAACTTCTTTTTTTAATGGCATGTCCTTGGTAACTAAAATTTTTCTTTCAGACAGTTTACTCTGACCACCTTGTACAAGTTACCTAGAGGAAGCAAGAGAATGCTTTGTTCTAAAAATTCAATCAACAGTTTGGTAAAGTGAAAGAAACCTGTCAGATGAGTGAAATGAAGGGGCGGAAGGACAAAATGCAGATTCAGAAGAATTACAGAAAAATGTTTCTCAATAAATATTTCCTTTTTTTTTTTTTCCAGGAATACTTTGCAAAATCGTATTTTTATTTTTTTTTGCCATAAAACAAGCATGAAATTTTATCCAAGCATCACTATACTGACTGTCCTCCAAACAAAACAGACAGACAGATAGGTACATTATAAATTTGCCTTGTATTCTTTGCAGGAGTTACCAAGGTCAGAACTGATGGTCCAGCTGCATCTTTTAGTGCTATGCAAACACTCTAGATCACAGTTGGTTTTATGGTTTTACTTCAGAAGTTATTTCATACATAACTTGCACACACTGCACAGAACAGCATTAACAAATTGGTAATTAAAAATAAAGAAAAATAAACCCAAATAGTACTCGTTCACTACAAGCATCCTAATGAAAGCCATACTGTTAAATGGGAGCAATTCACAGATGATGGAGCTGAAAAAGAGTTCTGCTCATGAAAGCAACCTTCTCAGGAGGTACAGAGAGAAAACTGGTTTTGTTTCAGTCTATTTGTTTAGTCCAATTCCACATCTTTTTCATTCAAAGTTCAGAAACTAACAGGTATTTGAAAACGCAGGAAAACTCTGTTCCTTCTATCCTTGGGCATTTAAAAAATGAATAAATTAGTGCAATAGCCTGAAGTCTCCATTTGTAAAACCTGAAAGGACATGATGAACACACACACAAAAAATGTTCCTAACTAGAGATAACATTTCCTATACCGATTTAAATGGTAAGAAAAGCAGTGTATGCATCCTGCAGATGCTTTTTTTTTTTTTAATAAGAACCATTAAAATGCCAATTTTCAGCAATTTAATTACAATTTTAAGTATGAATATTGGGTAGCTTCCTGTTTTGTTTATTTTTATTAGGAATTTAAATGAAGGATTGTATTTAAATGTAAATCAACTAGTCTTAAAGGTCACTGATCAAGAATCATCATCTGCCTCTTAGAAAAGTAACTGGAGGGGGGATAAAAAGGAAAAAAACATCAATTTCCTTATGATAATTCTTCCACATAAATGAGAAAAAAGACAAGGAAACTGCAGAACTGGAGCTATATACCATTTTTCCAACAGTGACCCATATTAGAGAGAATGAAATAGACTTTTGGAAAGAGAATGTGTGTGCCTGTTCTAATCACAAATTTTAAGATGTTGTTTCAGGGGAAAAAAAAAAATCCTTCATTGTCATGATCTGTATAAGCTGACAGGTCTTTTCCCACTCTAATTGCTAGGACTTCAGGACTTGCAAATTATGCATTACCCCACAGCTAAACAGGGAAGAAGTGTTTAAGAGAGAGCTCCGCTGCCTAAAATGCCAGCAATAAAACACCAGAGAAGAAATGATCTCCTTTCAAATTTAAATTGTGTCTGCCAGCAGTGTGTTCTTACATTATACAGATACACTTGCTGTAGTCTTACACCCTTTTAAACTATTAATATTCAAATACAGAACAACTCTTCTGCAGTCTAAGAATACTATTAATGTAATCAAAGTGAAATGAAAATGTTTCATTCATTATAAAGAAATACATGTCTATATATAAACATAGAGTTTAATAATAATGATACTATATCCATTTCCAGAGAAAGACTGATTTATTTGAGTAACAAAGAATATCCCTCCTAAATGAAACTTTGAAATTTTAAAGAACAAGTGCTGTGTTCATGAATTGTTTTCCTTATTTCCAAGCATTATTCTACAGTCCAGACTAGTATTTTAGGCTGTTTTCAACCTTCACTTTCTTCACAGAAGCAAAGAAATGTTTTGTGACATTGTAAATGCTGTTTTAACACAGTCATTGAAACTAAAAATGGCATCTGCAACTTCTTACAAAAGATACTTGAGACAGAGATGATCAATAAATTCAACTAAGTGGGATTTAGTTAAGCATCTTTCTCGCATATAGTATGTCCTATGCAAAGATGGAATAAAGTATCTCACTGCAGCCCTTGATTTCAGGTCCTCAAAAATGTGAGAGTTTGCCCACGTGGAACGCCATTAACTCTTTGCCTCGTATGATTTTGGTTGTTTTGCATTGTTGTTTCAGAGAGTAAGCAGCGACAGATTTTTAACAGCAATGATTCAGCGAATTCCTAAAGAACAACCCTGGGGAAGAAAAAGGAGATCTGTGAATCCAGCTTGCAAAAATATGAGATTCAATAGCTCCAAAGCTTGAGGCAGAAAAATCCACACTTCTCAAAGACAAAAATATACCCAAAAGAGATCTTTCCCACCCTCAAAAACAAAAAATACTCTCCTTTGAGAAGATTTTTCACAGGTTTGTAGATTCAGTTAAGGTGTGAGAGAGTCTGTGGGGGTTAAAAATAAATTAATACTGTCCAAGAACAAGTTCTCAGGACCTTGTACTCGCAATAAATACTCTCAGATCTTAAAACCGCATTTGCACCTCACGTGGAGCTCAATCTCTAACTTTGGTTCAAAAGAAAGGCTGAGTTAGTGGGAGACCAGGAGAATTGATTTGAGCTCTTTCACTTACTGGAATAAGGACACTGGCATTTATTACTAAGCACAGAGGTACATAAGCTTTTTCCAAATCCTCATCCCTATTCTCTCAATAGGGAGGGGCCTCAAAGTCATGTTCCCAGCAGAGCAGAAATGAGAAACCCATGCAAACTCATGCATGTTTTAAAAAGAGCGTGCATTCCTAGACCGTGTTCTTCTCCAGTGCCAGGCTGCGATCCCGAGCATCTAACCCCAGCATGCAACAAGCATTTACCGAACGGCGACATAAGCCATGGAAATTCCTCCCACAGAGTCTAGAGAGGATGGCGCAGCAGAGGCTAACAACCTAAACAGCTGCTCTATTCAGCTTTTTCTTACCTCTAAAGGTGTAACTCTGTACAAAGGATCTTAATATTGCTGGCACTGCTTGCCTGCCTAACAACCAAAACTGATTTGTTTGTGCTATTCCCTTTTACTTTTCTTTTTTATGAGACCTAAGTCACCGGATTTTTTAAGCTTTTATAAAACAGTTCCAGAGTAAATTCAGACACTGAGAAGTTCCAGTACTGAAATGTAATTCAATCCCAAAATTTCCATTTGTGAAACTCTGGGCCCCATACAAGAATAATCAGAACTGAAGGACGGATGACTAATTATTTTTTTCTTCATGAAAATCGTTATACATCTATAAACTACACATACTACAAAACTGATTTCTTCAATAAACAAACCAAGTGGAGAAAGAAAAAGCTGTCAGCGGAAAAACTGGTTAAAACGCCCTACATGAAAAACAAGGCGTTTTGTGTCAATACTGATAATTACATAAATGAAATAATGCTGGCAACAGTATCATAATTATGCACAGAAAAGGAATAGATTAAAGGGAATAAAATGATTTGAACATTACTTAGAAAAGCTGCTTCGTGAAAATACATACTTTTTAAATTTTGATGGTTTAGGCAGAAAGAAAAAAAAGATTGTCTTTCAGATTTCAGTTTCCAAAACCATCAGCTTCACATTCGTAGTCACATTAAATTTGGTATTTTACTAAAACAAACTCAAATGGCACCAAAATTTCCATAGCCCAAAACTTAATCCGAACCAAAACCCATTAGAAGCTCTTTCTTTTTCTTGAAGCGGAACTATTGATGTGCTGCTTAGAAATCTGAAAAGAGCTCCAAAATATCTTTTTTAATTCCAATTGCTAGTTCAAATTCCCTACACACTGTCATCTCAGCAAGCACCCACCCAGCACAGCCCATCAGCCCACGGCTCTGCTGCCTGAGCAACACCCCTGGGCTGCTCCTCTCTCCCGACACTTCATCCCATCCCAGCTCTTTCACCATCTGACCCACCACCATTTCTTTATGCACCATGATGCTGGGGTAACTTTGGTCCTTGAGCATCCCAAGCTTCTGAAAATGGAAAGGTGATTTCTTTGCATGCTGCTGGTACCTCCCGGCCACAGCCAGGCCACCACCCCCATCCCAAGGCAGAGTGGGTGGCTGTGTGTCCTGGGCTGCTCCCACCGCACATACCGTGGACAAACAGTGCCTGCAGAGCAGTGGCAACATGCAGGCACTCAGCTCTGCCCAGGTGAAACTGCACACTGCAGCACCCACAGCAGCAATTTCTGTTCTTTATTTCATACGCTGCAGTGTGTGCCGTTACTAACCTGACCAACACTGGACCGGTGGAGGAAGAGATGGGAGGAAATTTCAGATACAGCTGAACTGGAACTGATCAAATAAACTTGCTAGTTTTGAACTCCTGCCTGCAATTAGAAATGGGATAAAACACTTCTCCGGTAGATACAATTCAGAAAACCTACACCAGACACCTTGAACTGCTCTTCGTGTTCTGTAACAGCACTGCTTCTTCAAACACGAAGCCTGCAACTTCATACCACGGGCAAAACTGCTGCAGCAGTAGTGAAAGCAGCACAACTTAAATGGTTAGCAGGGTTTATTATAGCCAGAAAGGAAACAAATGAAATGAGGACAGTTCTGAATAAACCCGACAGAATTATTTCCTGTACCTAATAATAGGATCTGGGTTTTCCTTTACCAGTCTTGTAATGCCGGTTCTCCAGAAAGGGAGCCAAGAAATTCCTCCTGCCTGTCTTGTCGGTTCCAGCTTTGCCTTTCCAGGTCCCAGATGAGATTCCTTAATCACTTAAGACTTCATGCCACATAAGGAAGTTTACTGTACAGATGGGAAACTCAGCATTTAGGCAAATCAGTCCTCTTCAATTCACGAAACATTTCTTTTTATAAAGGAAGATTTAAAAGAATATTATATACTGTGCGTCTCTAGTGTTTTGCTTGTTTACTTGCTTTTTATATGTCCTAAGCACACTCTGTTCACTTCAAAATTAGAGTATTTGAGAACAGTTTTTAATATCACAATTTTCACCATGGAAGAGCTTGACTGTATATATTTTACCTTGTAAATGGAAAACTAACTCTCTTAAGCTTGCTGATTTGTGTACTAGTTCTAAAATCCTTTTTCTTTAAGACAAATTTCGACCACAGAGGCATTTTCAGCCCATTTAAGCTAACATTTCATTTCTAATAACTTTTAATCATGAAGTTTCTTCAATGATTCTACATTTTTTAGTCTCTGAGAAATCTCAGAAGGGTGTCCCGTACTTGAAATCTTAACACAAATTACACATGGAGCATCCCACACTCCTGAGACAGGGTGGGGTTAATACCAAATATTAATTGAATACTTTCTACCTAATGGTTTTCTGCACTGATTTATAAGTGTAATTCAAAGTTAATCCATGTGCATACTTGAAGACAAAAAAAAAAAAAGATATTCACTGATGTGGTCATACTTTTCCTCAGTTTTTCACTAACACTATGAATGCAGCAATAAAGCACAGTTGATGTACATTACTGAAATTACTGGTTACTGTTTATATACATCTCTCCATTCAAATTGTGACTTTAATCACAACTGCCAGCCTTTCATCTATGCAGAAACATACTTAGCTTTGCAGGTAACCTGAAGAAAACTATCAAGCAATGAATTTTTCGCTTTTTCAGTGTATCCTCTATGTTAATTCAATAATTGATACACACAAAATACAAAATACATTCAAAACCAGATGTACCATTTAAGAACACCTGCACATCAAGTTTTCACGTAGAGCAACTGGCAAAGGCATACATCAGAGTTCAGGTGACCAATATAAATAATCACTTGAAAGGATGCTTCACCTTCTTTTTACTACGACTAATGAGCATTGATCGAATCAAACGCTTTAGCTACCTATTACAAATCCTTTCCAGCGCAAATGTCTGCCTGCCATCACCAGTTTATCTACCTGTCTCAAGAGAATCCATTTAGACATTGGTGTTCTTTCTCGCATAGAGGAGAATGTCAGCTTCTTGAGACTGGCAATCCATTACTTGAAATAAAATATTTTCCCAAGTACCTTATATTTTCTATAGAAAAAAAAAAAACAGTGACATAAAGAAAAAGCAGGTAAAGTGATAAAAATGACAAACACCACAAAGAATAACACAGAACAATAAAAACAGTTCAGCCACAAAATCTGAGTTATTTGGTAAATTGGTCTCATTCAAGAAAACTGTTTCAATATTACAAAATGCAAAAGTATAAAGCAAGAAAAAAAACCACTGGCTACGCTGAAGAGAGTGAGCATTTTGTGAAAAGTAATGACTTTTAAAAGGTTTTAAGGGGCCTATGGAAAGCAACAGAACTGCTACACTGCATTTAGTCTTGATATTTAGATTTTAGAGCAACCACCAGATACTAGAGAGGTACAGAACAAAGTCACGTGGCTTCTATATCTTAGGCTTGAATAATCATATCCACAGCCAGAAGTTAAATTACTCTCCGTGCTGTTATATAGGTATTATTTTTGGACTTCCTTCCACATCATCTAATCCAAGTTATACGTAAACCTTCTGGATATTTCACTCTTATTGCATTCTGATCCACTGATACACCTGAAGCTCAGCTTCCTCCCCTCCTCTTTGTGAGGGTACAGGATGTGAGATGCAGGATGATACTTTCTGTTAACAGCAATCTTATTCCATCAGAGGCACTCAGGAAACTATTACAAAGATATTTTAGCTTTATTTAGTCAGTGCTTTCTCCAAATTCTTCCACTAACTAAATCACCTTTCTGCATCATATTCCTCAACTTCACTTCCAAAGCTTTTTGAAACTTTACAACAGACACCTACTGGGCTGTAGTTTAATGAGCCTTTCCTTCTGCAGCAGTGCTGGTTTCAGTAGCTTTTACTTATTCTTCAACACCTCTTCCCATCTCCGAGCTGTGCTCCGAGTTTTGTTCACACAGGTATTTGTTCAGCTGAGTAATGAACCAAATGAAACCAAGCAAAATATCCAGGTTTAAAACAAAGCATTTTTAGAAAAGAAAGTTAATTTAGCACAGGTCAGCTGTGCACAAACAGTTCTAGTAGAGCTCAGGAGGTGGTGCAGAATGAGAACCACCAACAGCAGCTGATGAAGTTAGCCCTGGAGCTAAAGAATTACTGAAAATAAGCTGTCAGCATCAGGAAGTTGACTTCAGCTACAAACACCCCATAAAGCAGCTGACTGAATTGTTAAACACCTTCTTAGCACTTTCTCAAAAAGCTGTGTTTGACACCTGGGAGAAAACTCCTCCAAAGATCCCTCTCCTCAATGCTTTCTTCCACCTGCCCCTAATGCGTGGTGGAAAGGAAAAAATCAGCAGTGGTGGGGTGGGGACAGGTCACTGCCACCAGACCTTACCTTGCTATCGGTACGAACCCAGCCTGCGGTGGCATTCCACCTAAATCCAGCTGTTGTCGTCTTTCATTTTAAATGGAGACCAAATCTATTTTCGTCCGGTATTTGTACAGCACTTGGCACAAACTTTTGTCCAAGACTCGAAATCAAAGGTAATAAAATAAACCAGAATCAGGATCCCATTCCCTCCTAAAAATCATGAAAAACATCATTAACCCACACATACAACAACTACGAAGTGAAGTTCTCTTACTACTCTCCGTATTTTAGAAAACAGGAATTAAATCTGGAAACACTGGCATAGCGTGACCCACTATGGACCAAGTCCTTGCTATGCGGACACAGATCTATGAGATAAAGTAAGAATACAGAAAATCATGACAAAAATTTTTAAAAAGTGTTCAGAGATTGCTAATCAAACATTATTTATCTTATATCGAACGTTACAAGTCATTGAAAGAGTGTGTACCATTAGATACTGAACTTTAGAATGAACACTTCTAGAATTGTTGCCTTCTTGAAGTATACATATAGAATTAAAAGCAAAGTAATTATGAAGAAAAATAGCTTTTAGTCCATAAACTAGTCTTTTGTCATCATAGGAGGAACCCTAACCTGACACTTCCTTCTTACTGAACAGAAGGGCTGGGATTTTTCAGTACATCTTTTGCTAACTGCACGTCTTCCTGAACAGGCAGAAAGGCTGTCCGGAGAGCATTTTTCTGCAAGTAAAGTGTGATTGGTTCAACATGGACCTTCCACGTAATGTTCTTATAATGAGTAAATTACTAGGTGATATAAAACTAAAAAATGGCAAAACCATAATGAAAAGCTTAATATGCTTTTTACAGCAATGCTGAAGGAACTGATGCCATGTTTAAGTTGATCGTGCTTTTACTCACACCCTGAGGCAAACCAGCACAAAATGCAATGAACAGCATGATTTTATTAAATATATATATAAAATGAACAATTTTCTTCTTGGAAAACAACTGACTTGAAGGAATGCTCTAGCCTAGTGACTGCCATCTGACACCTGGTACTACAGGCTTTGCAATTCACACAGGATTTCCTATTACTGACTGAAGGTGAAAGAATCACGAACGCAGAGGGAGAAGGAAAAAAAAAAAACAGTCTTAAGAAGCCAGGAGCACATGGATTTTAAACAGATGAGAAAAGTACAGCAACTTCATAGGAGCTGGTGGCAAGCCTGCTACACTTGGAAAGCTGTTTGAACATCCCCTCTGCCGAGCCTGCAAGAGGATGCTCAGGACATCCGTCAACTTCAAGGAAATTTGCAGTTATCATGAATTAGAAAATCTATTGTTTGCAGCCATGTGTACATAGAAGCAGGACGGCATTTGCCTTGTGAAAGCATGCTGTGCAATGGTAGAGGGAATATATCCAGCTTTGCAGATGTAAATCTCTGTTCTAGAGAAAGGTAAAGCAACGGGCTATCAGGCAAATATACAGAAGTAAGTTGAGTTATATGGTTTTGCCTCAGCTTCATGGAGGAAAAAGCCAGCTGACCCTCTTGAAAATTCAGAAAAATCCATATACCAGAAGACAAGTAGAATTTAAACATGGGATCTTCCTAAATCTCTTACATAAACTGATCTGGAGAGCAGCGCTCACTCCTTAAAATAGCCATCGCTCTACAACTTGACTTTTTGAACCAGCAGAGAGCTATAGACACACAGGGATACAGACTGCGTGGTTCTAGTGAGAGAGATACATTGCTGGATATCTCAGTGAGAATCCTCAAAAGTCATTCATCTGGGAAAGACACAGCCACATCCATGTGGTCAAACTGCTGAAATCTGAGCTGCTTTCAGTTCTGCAGCTCCAAGTTCTGTAAAAAGCCATTTCAAAATCAGTATGAAACTTCAAAATACATATATATATATTCTTTTAGAATTGCAATTTCAAACAAACAAACAAAAAAATCAAACCTGAGCTTCTCTCTGTCCCGTATGAGGAGACAGTAAAGAATTAGAATTGTTTCTGATGCTATTCTGGTGCTATTCTCAGAGGAAACTAATTTCATCACTAATGGATCTCAGAAGAATCTGGCAATACAGAATGGAATAATGTCAGATACAAAAATTAAATTAATACATAAAATTTATTTTCCATACCTTCAAAGCCAGGACAAAAGATACAGGGTTATATTTAGCTTTTTTTTTGCAAACTGTCCAAGTGATTACCATTACATTTTTCCCCTGACCACAGAAGAAACCAACACAGTCAACCTGTTTCTTTTTCAGTCTTCGTAACATCTTCCAGACTGACTGCAAGAAGAATCTCACTATACCTGAAAATCCCCTGAAGCTGAGGAGAGAGAAGGAAATGCCTTTTTTTCATTATTGGCATTAAAACATGAGGTAGCTTCTTGCATAAATCCATAAAAACTTGCAAATCATGATGGGAAACCAGCCTTTGCAGGCTATAGGAAATGCAAGAAGTAATCAGGTGGCAATGAAGTGCTAGTTCTTCAAAAAAAAAAAAAAAATTTTGCTAACATCAGATTACTTTTTCTACGGAAGAACTTTTCATATGGAGTTTCCATCTTAATAGTGAATTTTTGATCAATGTATCTGAAAAAAATAGTATCTATGAAAATTAAGAGAACAAAGAAATACAGAAAAACTTGAAAATGGCAAAAGAAACTTTTCAGGTCATCAGGTAAATAAGCTACTACAAGCACCTTGGCGGAATACAGATAGTTTTCACATATAACGGGAAGTGTAGTTGGAAAAAAAAAAGTGAAACTGTCACCTTACATGTCTTTTCAAACAAAATACTATATTAAGCATTTAATAACAACTGGCAAAATTCAGATGTCAATCCATCTGAATAATTATAAAGGAAGTTAAAATGAACCCAATTACGTCTCACCATGGGATGAAACCTAGCACTTACGTCAGCCATGGGAGAAAGAGAGAACACTAAGTGTGATTTAGCACAAAAAAAAAAAAAAAACACTCGATAATAGTGACCTGATTCAAGTCTTTGTATCTATTTCTTCCAAAACACCTTTAACTAACACTTCAGCCTCAGACACCTCTCCCACAAGCTGCTTCACAGTTAACAAGGATGCAGAGAATTTCCCTGGCTTCTCTGCTGAGCCTCCTGCTCTTTGACTCTCCCTCTCCCACCTCGCTTATACTCCTGCTGCCAACCCTCTGGAACGCTTCTTGCTTCCGACGGATCTGAAATAGATTCGTTATTAAGTTTTCACATCTTGAATATTTTTGCAGAATTATTTTTGGCTTGCATTATGATATTTTGGGCATTGAACACTTGAACATTATTTGGAAGATACCTCTTCAAAAATATCTACTAATTTAAAAATAGATTTTCTACTATTCTTATTTCTCATTCTGACTTTTCTTCATTTTCTGTTTTAATGAATATTATTTATTTTCCTTACTGCCTTGAATCACAGAAGTATAGAATCATTCAGGTTAGAAAAGACCTCTGAGATCATCTCATCCAACCTTTAACCTAATACTGAAGTCCATCACTAAACCATGCTGCCAAACTCTACATCGATACGTTTCTTGAAAACCTGCAGGGATGGTGACTCAACCACTTCCCTGGGCAGCCTGTTCTCATGCCACACAACACATTTTAGTTTTCCTTTTAATTTCCTTGTAAGCATGTCTTCCTTTATGCATAATTCCTTCTGAAAATTAAATACTATTATGGTTAATTTGGCTTTTGTCCTCACCTCTTTGTAACGTCTTTGGACACTTACTGTATATATGAACTGAGTTAGCTTGTTTACCTCACCGGATTTCTAAGCTTTCTGGAAAGGTAAAGCACAACCCCACATCATCCCTACATAACTCACAGAGCATCACTAGTCCCCAGACTGAACTCCTGGTACCACTCATCAAGCACACTGGTTGTATCAACATCCTTACATGAAACGTGAGCTTCAAGTTCTGTTATTTTGTATTTCGGACCAATAATATTTGTACAGAAACCTGTGCGTGCTATTTGGGCTCTTTCTCGACATTTTCCACTTCATATCTGCCAACTTCTTTCTCATGATATGAAATTACCAAGCTTATAGTATTTCAAAGAACAGTTCTGCAAAGATCCCAATATTCAGTTTTCTACTTCACAGCCCTCGGTTTCACCTCAGTACTTATTCTTCCCTCTGAAATCAGTCTGCATGCGGACCTTGAACTCCAAGCTGATCCTCAGTCATCCCAAGAGGTTGTCGGGACACTCCAAGAGGACTTCCACCTGCATCGCCTACAGGAAAGTCATCACACAGTCCTTACTGTGAAGGAATGAAAGAGAACCTGGTCTCCCAAGAGTCTGTGCTGTAATCCACAGTCATTTACATATTCATATATGACTTAGAAGAAAGGAGGTGAACAGTAAAGGCACTACTTGCTGATAGAAAAACAGTATTTAGAATACTGCAGTATATATCTTACCATATTTGGGGACTGGGGGCAAGGCTGCCAGATGAAACTATATTTTACACCACTGCAAAATATTGTATATGGGGAAAAGCAAGCCTACTTCACATGTAAAACGATTAAGTAAGCAACTGATGTTGAAGTCTCAGTTGGAAGCCATCTAAAAACCAGAGGTTCTGCACAGCTTCAGTCTGGATAGAAGAGGGGTGGGGGCAATACTAACATATCACTGCCCAAATTTGTTACAAACCTGCATTTTTAATCCTGTCTGTGCTTCCCACAAATTTGCAGAGCCAATTGCAGTAGAATGTTTCAGAGATGAAGGCGGCAACGTTAACGACAGAAGTTATGAAACATTAATGTAGCTGTCCTCAATTAAAAACGTTTGTCCAGATGCTACCCTCAGACTGAGGAAATCCATAAGCAGCTTGCTATTACAGGCTAGGATGGAACAGCCAGGGAAGAATCAACCCATACACATCCTCTTTGTTTTCCAACACTGCTACAATAATAATACCAGATTTTGCTATTAAACATAGTGTTTATAGGCAAAATTATCAAAAAGAGTTGCAGAAATCAACATACATGTACAACATACATTTGGACTTGCGGAGGTTTCACCCATTTTGTCAGATGAACTCACATTTCTGCTAAAATCCTGTATTCCAACTCTTTGACAAGCTACTTGGTAATCGAGGATCTTCATCGAGCTTTTGGGATTCATAGATAATTTTCAAACTTCTCAGGCATCCTAGTGTTTGTCCTTAGGTTTGGGAATCAAAATTCCTTAAATATCACCAACAGAGGCAGCTCCAAAAATGTTTACGAACAGCTACGGCAGATACTCCCAGTCACAGTTCTACTAAATCCAATTAATCCCAATATTAGCAGGTCGACAAATATGAGAGAAAGCACTTCACAAGTCTAATTAAAACTTTCCTAGCTTACACATGTTAAAAGCAAAAATATACAAGAAAAAAAAATCCCCCGGAACACAGTAACAACAAACTGCATGCTCTACTTCACAAAGCCGGATTTCATTCACAAATGTATCAGGTCTTATCCTCAACAGATGACTCATGCATATTTGTTCCTTTCGGTCTTCAAACAATCATTCAATAATTTGCTTATAAAAAGGAAGGAGGTTTTTGGTTGATTTTTTTTTTTTTTTAATAAACTAGGAGCTATGAAAGAGAAAGTATCCAGAAAGTTTGGCCCAAATCTAGAGGGAAGTATCAAGCAATTCTTGATAGTGACTGACTGAGATTACTGTTTCATTTATGTTATAAAAAAAAAAAAGGCAACAAAAATGTATTTTTAAATACGTTGTTTTAAAACAATACACTATTCTTGGCCAAAATGTAATGGAGAAGGCTGAAAACAGTAAAAAATTGAATTTACTCTCAGTCTTTCATCACAGTCTATTTTTTATGTTATTTGACAGGAAGCCACCCTAGCAGCTCCTAAAAAGTAAAAACATAACAAATCTTAGTTTTATTGCCCTCTTCATAGAAAGTTCTTCAAAAGCTCATGTTTCATCTGTCTTTCTACTCAACGTTCTTTTTTTTCACTTTAATGTTAGCTTTTTTAAACACAGAAGTATTTTAAACTGCCTTTGTGTTTCCCAGTTGCACATAATAGCATCTAACTTCTCTTTCATAAGTCAGAATTCCTTCTACTCATTTTTATTTCTTAACTGCAAGCCAGAAAAATACCTCAATTACTTTTTAATTCCTCATTCTGTACACAACAGAAATTTTTGAATTTCAAATCAAGCACAGAGGGGGAAATAAAGACAGTTTTAAGAAACAAGACAGCTTCTCACATTAACTGCGATTTCTGTATACGCTTTCTCTATTTTTTCTCAAAAGCACTCAAAGACCTATGATTTTACCTCTGCCGAGGCAGAAATAAAGTCTACAATTCCCTTAAATCATACCATAGGCTACAGACTTTATCAGCCATAACTATTCCTCAAACCTAACTGATTCCAATATCCACAGACCTCCTCTTCAGGGACCATTAGCAAAGGCAGTAAGACCATTTTTTGAAACTGAAGTAATATTTAACCCCCACAGGAGCAGATAAGAGAAAGAGAGAATGAAAAATAAATAAGTGCAAAGAACAACAGACCTACACAAGTCCTACCAACCTGTGGTAACTGATGAGACTACTCTCTTTCTCCTGATCTTCAGCAAACTGAAAAATCACCTCCGCTTCCACAATCTCCAGAGAATGACTTCTCCACATCTCAGTGGAAGTGTCCTGTTGGTCTGCTTCCTCACAGAGCTGGGAAAATCAACTGATAAATTCGAGCACGAAATTATCATCTTCGCACATCGAGCACTTTCTGTATGTATGCTGCACCGTATTTTCTCAAAGGCTGCTTTTCTAAGCTACTCGGAATACAATGGAGACAGATTCATGCTTGCTCTTCCCCTACTTGTTTAAAAATAGTTTATGATCATACCCCATTCCAGCACCTTTTGGTGCAAAACCTGACTTCCACAAGATCTGTGTTTCCCCATCTCAAAAGCAGCCTCAGCTAAGGCAAGACATGGTAGATCAGCAGCAAGATAGAGAACTTGACATTTACGATCATTAAAACTTCTAATAGCCTGAACCAATTACCTGTTCTCAGCCCCCAGGTTAACAGTCTTTTAAAAACTGACAGTATTAAACTAAAGAAATAAAATAAAATTTTAAAAAAAAGAATACCAAAAAAAATTGTTTTTCTATACTTCATGTTATATGGATCTTTAGCTAAAGGAGAAAGATTGCTATTTTCAAATAACATCTCTGTTTAAAATTGATCACAAGAGCTTATAAAGTCCAGTGAGATTACTCTTTTTTCCCCCCTCTCCCCCACACCTTCTCTTTACCACTGTATGTTATGGAAAAGGCTGGTTTTGCTCCTCCTGTAGGTGCCACTGCTTGACCTCTAGACACAAATTATTCAATACTGTTTCAAGCAGATAGATCTCCAAAAAAGAGCCATGTGATTTGCAGGTTTCCAGGTAATAAAAATCCAATCTGAAAAGGCTCCAGTTTTCTTTGCCTCTGAATTCAGACTCAGAGACAGATGCTGCACAAGTCCAAATAAAGAGACTGGCCATGCTGTGGAAAAATCTAAATGTTTGCATCTAAACCGTTTCAAACCATGTTATCTTAAATAATAATAATAAAAAAAATAACAAGTTCCATTAAAATCCGGGAGGTGACAAAGCAGGAAGCAGAAATACGGGATCCCTTCGCCATACCAGAATTTTTATGAAACTGCACCAACACAACTCAGAGCACTGGACTGCGACAGCAAAGCTGTTGTGAAGCCAACAATAACAGAAAAACTGATTTGGTATCGACCCCACCTCAGCGAACCTCAGGTTGCTGTTACCAGCAAAAGGAGAACCGTGGTCCCTGGGAAGGTGCCCTGCATCCCTCCGGTGAAGAGCGCTGATTCGGGCAGAAGGGCTACAAAACCCAGGGGTCGGCAGAAGCAAACCCTGCTGTGGACAGGTGATGCTCGTTCTTGGGGACAGGCAGCTGTTGGTAAGAATCTCTTTACAGATTCCTAGCCCCTGCTGGTGGATCTACAAGAAATTAGGTCATTCTTGGTTCCAGGTAGGAGATATCTTCATTGAAATAAAATCCTCTGCTTCCTGTCATAGCTAACAACACTCTTTAGATCCTCTTTTCACCACTGAGCATGCATTCCCCATGGCAGAATTAGGGATTTGGTAACAAGCCGCTGGATAAGCACAGTGGATCCACATCCCAGTTCCCTGGGGGTCTGAAGCCCAGCTCAGACAAGACTGTCAGGGGGAAGACTGGCATCAAAAGCACAATCAAAAGACAGGGAGGATGGTGCAGTACATCTCGTAACCCATCCCTTCATTGCAATAGGGAAAAACAGAGAATTGAAGAAAAGAACATGCCAAAACCAGTGGACCAGGCAAAATCTCAGTTCTACTTTTAATGAAGCCAGGTCTGCTAAAAATGAAAGGGGAAAGGCCGTAACAGTTGTTCTTGAAGCCCTGGAGGAACAAAGTTTGCCTTGAAGAACAAAAGGGGAGGCTGCATCTGAACATTTTATCAAGGGAAACACTATAAGGAGCTCCTAAGTGTCTAAAACAAAGTTGCGAGTGTATTTAGCACTCAGTGCACAGAGAAAACAAATTAGTTCAGAGAAGATGGGAAAGAAAAATTACATCAATCCAGAGCCAGTATTTCTCCCCTGCATAAATAATCCAAGCTTGAACAGTTTTTCTCATATAAATAACGACATTTATAAGAAGCCTCAAGTAAGAAGGCTCTTATATCATTATTCACTTAAAAACCACTCCAAAAATTCAGACAAATCACTGCTTTCTAACTAAAAGAAAATAAAATGCACAGCTTGTGGTAATAAACAGCTCATTGTCATCATTTCAGAGAAAGTCATTTTTTCTCTTCACTTAAAAATAAATGTAGTGTGGACTTGTTTCCTATATTAAACAAAACACACCACATGAAAACAAAGGAAGTACCACTACGGGGTACCAAGGGTCCGGTTGTGATAGGGATAATCCCCAAAACAGAGGAGGTATTTTAGAACTGGTGCCCACCTGGTTTAAACTTCAGGGGCTGATCTGGAATGGCATGAACAAAACTCACGTTCTCAGCATCAGCATGAGGTCACCACGCTATTCGGTAGGTGGCAAAAACAAGGATCATGAAACCTGTGCAATTTAACCACTGGTGCTTACTTCAAGGGACAAACGCGACCCCACGTTCTGACGCTATGAGTGACAAGGAAACTCTCTTAAGACATCTTGTGGATACTAAAGGTGGAGTTAACATCTGTGTTTTAGTTTCAAGGGCTGTCCCAGGGTAACACAAGCTCCAATCTGTGCAGGTTGTTCAGCTCCCTCTCTCAGGGCAGGGCTTCCCACGCTGGATAAGCTCCATCTCCTGAGCTGGACAGACAAAAACAACAACAAAACACAAAAGCCTCTCAACTGGCCAATGATGGAGGGCAGTGTAGCTTCAGTACATCAAGCTGGCTTTATTATCCACAAATTAATCTAGAAATATGCTTTCTATAAAAGTAACCGCACAAAGACTGCTAATTATTTACAAAATTGAAGATAACGCAGCCCATTCCCCAATGGTTCCTAAAGCCGAGGAGTTGTGAAGCGTGGAGGAGAGGCCAACCTGATTTTTATTCATGTATTTCTGTGCTTATCTACACGGCAAACAGAATTATTTTTCTGTTTAGCCCTGTCAGGTTTTTCAGGTTTTAAAATAGCCGTTAATGAAATCACAAGCCTTCACCACACAAAAAAAAAAAAAAGCACTAACAAAAATAGCAAAGTGACAACAAATACTGGATTGGATCAACACTGAGGAAGTCTGTAGGAGAAAAAAAAAAAAAAGCATCTCCTTACATTCAGCGGTCTTGAAATGAAATGCAAGGAATAATAGATCACACTTCACTAAGGCCTCAACACAATGATAAGAATTTGCTAACACCGCTCCTGAAACTGTCTTTTCCTTTGGCTTAAGAACATAGCTTAGAATAAAACTGCTCAGCAATAGAACTGTTTAGTACTATAGCAACTATTATATCTGGAAATCACCTGAAGTGCTCATAATTTATTATAAAAAGCAATAAGGCTGTCTATTTTTCACTTTTTCACTGTATTGTGCAAAACTCAATTTTAACATATTCAAATATGTTAAACGTAGAAAACCCCTGCTACTACCACCACAGCTTTCATTAAGCTGTTTAGAATTATATAGACACACAGGTTTTGGACTGAAGCCTGTGCTAACATCTAGCATTAATAATAAACAAATACTTTATTTAACAGAAATAAAATGTGCACTCCCCATGACCACCACTTTCAACACTTTCTTTAACAGTGATTAAAGATGTGCAAGGACTGAACACGGCTGTGGCACTACTGCAACACAAGAAATTTACATTCTTCGCTTTCACCAAACTCATCTGTTTTATTTAGCGGAGTCCAAAAATGAAAACACAACAGCTGGTCTTCAGACACCTAAAGCTTCTTGGAGAAAACAAATAATGAAACCTTTCTGACAATGATCATCGCCCTCGGCATATCTTGCATTTGACCTTGTAATACTTTCAGCAGAACTCGCTGCATTTAGAAACACAAGCCCACAATGAATTTATATACTTCATACACGATATTCTGCATACCAGCCATACAGACCTATAATACACATCATTTAAAGACTACATACCTAATTTTCCTTATCCACTTATCCAAGGGATCTCTGATATGTCAGTATTCTCACCAAATTTCACAATTTTTTAGTGTACCTTGCCACCCTAAGACTAACCAAGAATTGTGGCTCCTCCCATGGCATTCGTCCACCCATGTTAGCACCATTTGAGAGAAACCTAATGAAACATGTTAATATATTGAAATAAATCAATGCCACTTTTTGGCCACTCTGAGATGAGCTGAGGATGTTGGACAACAAGCAAGAAGCCAGGACAGACGCGGTACAGGGCCTGCACAAGACCCAGGACCTATCTGAAGAGCAAGCTGGATGACATAAGGTATCTACAGCGGCGTGCTGCGAACTCGTGTTAGCTAACCGAGTCCATCTGTAATGTTTTGCTCAACTGGCCCAACGTGACAGAACTAGTTTCTCACTTCAGAGGAAGAGCTATCTTTAGATCAAAACAGGAACACAAAATAGCTCATTAAAATGAAAGTTTGAGCAGAATGTATTACCTATTTGCAGCAGCTGACAAATCGGATGCAAAGAAGCCCTCATGTACTGGACACTTACTCTTACCTTTTTTTTTTTTTTTTTTGTAATGTTAAAATGTTAAAAAATCCCGTTCACATAAATCTTGCTAGAGCATGTAGCAGGTACAATCCGTACTCGCAACAGCTCTGTGAGGTAGCACAGGTAAGCTTTCTAATTTTCCAGAGATCTAAGCAACTTATTACGTATCATTATAATGCAACACAGGACTGGACTGAACTACATTTAACTCGGAAAACACAGACATATTCCACAGCCAAAGGCAATGCCAGCACCAGAAGCGCTGGGTTTCATTAATGCTTGCAACATTAATGAAAATTCTGTCATTGCTATTAAAAGGACCAAGGATTTCATCTTGCACGATCTGAACTCAAATGGGTCCTTTAGCTAAGACAACCTGCCTGCAACTCTGGCAGAGGCCCTCAGCAAAAACAAACCTTTCTGCTTTTTCAGTGAAAAGTCTCTCTCATGTTTTGCACATTTCACCAAATCGTAGAAACGTATTTCAGAAACATAGTTGGGGCACTTCATTGACTACAAAAGGTGTATTACATGAATGTAGCCATAGCGCTGAGATACAATATGGGTGTTCATTTTTTTTAATGCACAAAAGAAGTTCATCTACTCAGGACTATTTTTTTTTTTCTATTTACATTATGTTCCTCTTATTTTTGATTTTAGTCCTTTCTAAAGTACATTTTATTACGAGTGATTTCAAATTTCCTCGCTTAAGTAATCATGATTTCATCCCAAATAAAATAAAAACTTTTTAACAAAGAACACTAATAAAAGAGAAAAACCCAAGCCAGTGTAGCCAAGAGCATCACAAGACCTCGGACACCCCAGTTCGAACTGCCCAAGTCAGACCACTAAGTTCAGGCACACCTGAAGAAAAGTGGTTAAACTACCAATATTTTACATCTTTGGGGAGCATAGCTAATCCTAATCCTTACGGAGCAGTCTCACTCGCATCCTGTTCCAAGAAATACTTACCCATTGTGGATTAGATCCCAAACGTTGATCAGGAAAGGCTCCAGCCATCCCAAGTGCTGCAATGTCCTTATGAGACAACAGACCTTTCTTTGGACATCACAGCCCACAAAAGCAAGAGAATGAACCCCACACCATCTCCAACACTTTTACAGTGCAGAGAGCACAAAAATAAGAGATCCTGATTTTTACATCATTATGGAAAATTGATTAAAATAAGAAAGTTACCTCTAGCATTTCCCCTTCCTCCTGATTGATCTTTTTATGGAAAAAAAAAAAATCAGCCAAGAAGCTGCTCTTGGGCTATGCGATGTTTTTTGTTTGTTTCTTTTGGCTGGCTGTCAACCACCCATCAAAAATAAACTCATTAAGCTGACAGGAGACCCGAACACACTCATGTTTGTCAGTGCATCTCAGTATCATTTTCACAAACCCAAAAGCCATCAAACACTTAAAGTTAACCTGACTCCACCCTTAAGATGCAACCAAGTTAGAAAGGGTCTGTCAACCCGAAGACAGTCTCTCGCAGCATCTGAGAAAAGGGAACAAGTTTGGTGCCTGTCAAGCCAGAGCCATCCTAAAACTAGCAGGAACTAAGGAGAACATGGAGTGCGGAGCCTCAAAAAAGAAACTACGTTCATGCCATCATTACAGCTCTCAACCTCATTCTGTTTGCAAGCCTGCTATTTTTGCATCCAAACCACAACAGTTTTCGTGTGTTAAATCTGTCCACACATCTATGATTTTCTTCTGCTGCCACCAAATTTGTAGCTTGCTGAATGCGTACCCAGCTTAAAGCGCACATGAAGGCAAGCAATCAGTGGTTTCCACTTAAAAGCAAAAAAAGAGGTCTACGAAGCTACTACAGTCACTCAGCTTTCTCAGCTACTTGAAGACATTAATTCTGAAGGCTTTTTAGCCACGTTTGCATTAAATGTATGCTTCTATATTACTCTGTCATGTTTGTTAGGTTATGCTGTAGTATTTGAGGTCTCTTGGGACCACACAATACCTCCAGCTGGCGCTCCAAGAAGATTCTGCAAGAAGAGAGCAGATAGTTTCTCTAGTCACAATACGGAAATTTACATGATAATATAACGAATTAGAAAATGCTATTTCTTCCCTACCCACTGAAGGTGAATACGGAACATACATACCCATTACATTTTCCAATTCTTAGCTGAATTCATAACCAAAAATATTGTTGCTACTAAATACCAATTTAGAACAAGGCAAGCCAAAAAGTAAAGCTGTAGAAGATGGCTTTGGAAGCACACCCAGGTTATTTAAGAAGATGAGGAAAGCAGGCAGGGAAATGACAGTATTTACATACAGTTTGATGCTGTTTTCACATGAACACAACATGCGTAGAAGACATTCCTGCTCGGGACTTGGGCCCTGGCTGCTCCTCAGCACCCAGGAAGCATCGTGTGCAGTCGCCTTACACGGCCAATGACCCAAGGTTCCCAGGATTCAGGCCTGAATGCAAGGGCTTGAATCTATTTGTTCCTACTCTACCCCTCCCCAGCCTCATCCTTCTTCATTCATGGACTTCCTGACAATTTATTTTTCTTAGAAGTATTTCTGCCTAGCATCTAAGCACTGGAAATGTAGATTACAGAGATAATAGATACGTTTAAAATTAGACTAAGCAGCTGTAATTCTGCATTTGCATTTCTGACTTGATTATAGTAAGCACTCAAGACTATTTGTATGAGAACCAGAAATGAGTTCATATGCTGTAATAAAAATACATGAATCTTTCTCAGTTTGACCCCAATCAAAAAATACAATAAAAAACCCAACACACACACACCAACCTGGGTAAAAAATGTCATTTGTTTCTTTCTAACTGATAATAAATCATAGCTGCTTCTTTGCAACTCTATCTCCACTTAAAAAAATCACCTGTGGATTTTAATTGCAAGAATTAACTTCACCAGTTTTCCTACATTTTTCAAATGGAGAAAGTGTCTTCCTACTTGCAGATCTAAACTGCTAAATTATTTCACACAGGACTGCTAATGCCAAGGAGCGATAGTACAAGCTTAGTCAAAAAAAGGAAAAATAAATGGCATTTCCAAAGCTCAATTTGTCTATGTTCAAGCACTGCTGGCCCTAAAATATGGAGATATGTTTTGATTATTATCTGTAAACAAACAGAAAAGGGAATCTTAAAATATGCAACCTTTCTAGTTTTGATATTTCTCACCTAAAACTGTAGTTGTTACCCATTTTATACCTTTCCTTGAAGGTCTTAACAATCTTTTGTTATCTAAAGACTCAACTCTTAAAACCATTAGAAATCCATATACGAAGAGTTTTGATAAATTCTCTATCAAAATCAAGTGTAAACGAATGTTTCTTCTACATAAATGTTCCAACACAATGAAAAACATTATTATCTATCCTTTTCTATTTTGGTAAAAATAAACATGGTGGCATGCGTTAAATCAACTGCAGCTTTTGCTTCCAGAACTTCAAGCATGAGGTTTAGTCCTCTCAAGAGGAATTATCTCCTACAGATCCTTTGGTTTAATCTAACAAAATAAGCAGCTGTTGTATTACACAACATAGGCCATAAACAAATTTCACCCACATGCATTAGCCCCATCTTGCTTACAGATGGGATATTGCATCCAGAGGGGGATATATGATGGTATAGATATGAACACACGAAGGATTGACCATGGGCAACTTACCACAGGCGATCATGTTTTGTATCAGAGAGAGAGACCATTCAGTTACCTCGCAGGGATGCCAACACTTAATGACACAGAACATCAACTCTGATCTCTGTTTACTTAAATTCACACATTTATTCAATATTATCATTTACAAAAATTTCTAAGTTGACTCAAAAGCTAGAGAACACCACTAAAGATGACATCGTACTTTACCAAGCAGTAAACAAGAAAACGTTTCTCAAACCAATGGAGCAGAAAACACAGAAACAAACCTCATCAGATCAATAGACTGCCCCAGATTATTCAAGCAAGTTAATTTGCAAATAATTTTTATGCCTCTCTTCAAGAGGTTTTGTTCATGTTTTTCAATATGGTTTCATTGGAACAAGCACAGTTATTGCTACTATTATTATGATACTATAAGACCAATTTTATACTATAAACCACTACCTACTGAAATTTTAGAACAAGAAATTGTTCTACTGAATTGTACTGAAATTTTAGAACAAGACCAGTAGTATTTTTATTCCATAATCTAACTTGAAAGTTCAATCTTTAGGAGATTTTTGGAGTTTCTTTTGAAGTTTGAAAAGATTTAGAGTGCTGATCAAAACAGTTTCCTCAGCTATGCACACAGTGGACAAAGCTTCTCCATTTAAAACATAAGGAATAAAGTATTTCCCACTGATCGATTTCTTTTGAGTAAAACTTAGCGAATTGAGAGTTTCAGCTGCCTCTGCTGTGCGGAAAGTGGTTTTAAGGAAAAAATCTTTCCATTTCGATACACGCTGAGATATAGAGGGGAGGTTTTGTTAGTAAATAATAGTGTTAAAAAATAAAGTTGATTAGTTGTAAAAAAGGACAAACTGATTAATCCATTTACAAGAAGCCGTAAGTAACTTAAAAGCTTAAGTCCCATTTGCAGAAGTCACCTGGGCAACTGGGAGCCTAGCTCAACACAAACCACTTCTGCTTTCTGCTTATTAAAGTGGACACAGAATCCACACTCCACTTAACGTTCAAGTTGTCTTCTAACATCCTGGTATCCTTTAGACATTACAAAACATAGTCTTGTTTTGAAAATACATAGCTTCAAAGAAAAGGACAAGGACACCGCAGAGCGAAATGTTAAGTAGTAATTACTACACCGGTGATAACAACAGATTGGATTATTTAAAAAATAGCTTTAAAATATAATGAATACAGAAATTCTTTTGTGTAACCACAAAAAATACTATTTTTCTTACCTCCCAAATGAAAACTCTGAGCTGTTCTTCCTGCGTTACAGAATTCAGCTTCCCTTAACCAAATAATTCTAACTACTTAAGTCTGTAAACTTGGGCAGTGTTGAAAATGGTCCTCCACTGTTCTCAGTACTAGAACACTAACGCAATGGGTGATGCAACTGAGGAGTGTAGCTAGCCAAAAAATATTCCAAAGGAGAAAACGCTGTCAGAAAATGCTGATTTAGCAGAGTTAAATACTTCAAAGAAAGGTATGCTTTTCCCCATGTGGGGGAAAAAAAAAAAAACATTTTGCTGGAAATTCTAAACTTCACCTGCTTGTTCCAACCCAAAGGAAAACACCGTTCCAAAGCATGGTAATTTTCCATAACATAAAAACCCTGACTTTCTGTAGTGGTAAATGATGGTCTCAAAAATTTCATTTCCAAGAGCAGGAAATCTTCTGTTATTCAGACATGTCTTCAACCTACTCTACCATTTAAAAACTTTCAAGAATGCCTTCTGGTATACAACCATCATTTGGAAGCAGATAGTTTAGGACTCTCTTTTTGGCTCATGCATGATGTTGAGGAAACCATTCATAAGCAATTTATAGGAAACCATTTATAAGCATTTTACATTTATAAGCAATGTATTGCTTTTATCCAGAAAGTGGAGTGTAGAGTGCAGAGCCTGCCCAACTGAAGATTCAATACAATAAAGTACTGTTAGCACTCTCTGAGATGTATTTAGAAAACATTCAATGGATAAGCTTTTTGGTAACAACAGTCGATACAGATCAGTAAAGTATACCCATATAATAACACAAAAAGAAATCCAGGACTGCTGCTTCAAACTCCAGGAAACCAAAAACAGTCACAAGCAACTCCGTGTAATTCTGAAAATATTCTGGATTCTGAAAATTCTGAATTCCTCTAAGACAATAAGCTGGAATACAAGATTAACTTAGTTATTAACCACTTCTTTTAGTATGCCAAAACCTGGCTTCTGCCCTTTGCTACGTCTTCAACTAATTTGTTACTGCAGCATTAACCACTTTTGTCTCTTTTATGTTAAAATATTAACAGTTATTTTCCAACAATGTTCAAGGTCTTCTAGACTCAGCAGCAGTTTGACAACACTCATGTTCCTAGCACAGTTGATACAGCTGGTGGCTCTTACCCATCAGTAAGGGAACCCCACAGAGGGGCTGGAGTCTCGACAGCTCAGCTTCCTGCAGAAGCCCGACACTTTGGAAGCCCTCCCTTGGAAAAGTTACTGGCAAACTGATAAACGCTAAAGTGTATGGAATTCCTCAAGAAAGCATAACAAATGCTGTGTTGATACAAAATAAACAAACAGGTTTATGTTAGTCAAGCAGCAGCCCTTAGCTAGCCTCTAAAATATAGCATTTTTGTGACTTCTGTTGTCCCCTCCAATCTGTTCTTATTATACCTTCTTCTTGCATCTTACCCCAAATTATTTTTTTGGGGGGGACAATTACTACAAACCTGAACCCCAAATGAGTTATGGCCAAGTATGCTAGTGTAATTACTCTCAGGTTCACGTTGCTCTTCTTTACTCCTCCATACATGCCCTGCACATTTTCAACTACATATTTATTGTACTTTATTATATCTGATACCAAAGTATGTCCTACGAAAAAAGGATGGAGGAAATAAATAAATAGCTTAGCTTCCTTTAGCCAAGTCCTGAAACATGCTGTATTAAAATCAAAAGCCTACTTTGCCCTGAAATACAATAACTTGTATACCTGTGTCATTATACAGAGAAAAAAAAAATCCCATACTCACATGTTCAAACAGCAAAACAGCATGTAATACCTAGAAGGCATTGTCATAACTGCTCTAATTTGGCAACAAAACACATTTCATTAAATGCTGTTATTAGAAGAAACCATACATAGCAAGAAGAAGAGTTTTAAGAGATCACAGATAGTTCTTGAATCAGTAAATGTAAAAATTGATGGCTGAGGCTGAAAACACTTCTTGGCAGAAGGGAAAAATAGCAGGGGGCTTTGTAAGAACAAAAGGCATCTCAGCCCTGACAAAGGTGTGCTACTGAACAGGGAAGACAATCTACACTAATAGTGCAGAAAGGTCAGATGCATTCAGTAAGTAGCTCCGCATTGGGAAGGAAATGAGATGACTTCTTTGTGTCTTGTGGGAATGATGAATTACTTCTTCAGTCCGTTACATGAACAATGTTAAAACAGCATCACTCTGCAACGGTTTTGGTCAGCAAGACCAAAAAGGGTCACCATGGAGAAAGGTTCCCTCAGAAGTGTCTGAGGAGATGTCTACCCCACCAACACAGATTTTTAATAGGTCTGAAAATACCGGGGAAATTCCAGAAGCATGAAAGAATGCTAATGTTACAACCATGCTCTATAAAAAAAAAAAAGTGAGACAGTGTTTATAGCTATAGCCAGGTTAGAATGATGGCAGTCCTGAGCAAAATAATAAAAAACGTGACCATCAGTATGCATGTATAAACTTTTATGGCACTTGGTATGGTATTCTGTGGTAGTCTGATTACAAAACAGCACCCAGTAACCAATTCTTAACCTGTTTAAGGGACATCTCGTAAAGAAATAGCTTTCAAGAATGCATTACAACATAACTCCCCAAAGGAATTCCCCAAACGTGGAGCCACTACCATGAAACACTTTTTCAATTGCTTTTAAGTAGACATGATCACTTAGGACAAAAAAAAAAAAAATGCACAAGTTATAGATTGATAGAATGCTACACAACTGAAATAAATCAGTCGCAAAAAGCAGGCAGGAGTGTTTGGTATACTCAACATATGCTAGGCAAAAAACTCTTAAATAAAGCTACATCCAAAGTTACAAAGCTACAACCAAGAAACGTGCTCTACTTTACACCCTTCTGGAAAGAAACAGTCCTGCCAAGGGTTTGTGAGGGTGAATGTTAGCAGTAAAAATGAGACTAAACTACAGTGCTGCAGCCAAAGGGTTAATATGTAAATGTGATCTATAAACAGAAGAGTAATGCTAGCGAGGTAATATTTAAACTCACACAACACTCCTGAGACAAGGCACTGGCATGCTGCACCCAGCTCACATTTTCACAAAAGTGTTGAAAAAGTGGATTTGGAAAAAAAAAAAAAAAAGCCACAGCAATTGACTAGTAAGGAAAACGCTTGTAATGACAAATTAAAAAAAAAAATAGTCTGTTTTTTTTCAAACAGAAAAGAGAGAGATTACAAGATTCTAGCAGATAAACACATCCATGGTAGGAAAATACTTTGAGTTCTTTAGCACAGAGGAGAAAGGCACAGCAGCAACCAGCGACCGGGAACCGGAGCCAAATAACTTAACAAGCAGAGGGTTCCCCACCTCTTACCGTCTTCCGATCAAAATTCCATTTTTTCCTGGCAAATGTGTTTCAGCCAAATGCAAGTTATTGCACTCAGAAGTAACTGGATAAAATCCAATTGACTATAACAGTCAAGAGGTCAGAGTAGAAGATCTAATTGCTTCCTTTGGCTTTAAAGTCTCAGTCTACGAATACTCCAGGTTTTCAGTTTCAAAGGCGTTTCAGTAGTAGCATGCATGTTTGGCATTAATATTAAAAAAGCGCTTTCAAAAATCTGCATAAATTAGGGCTGCATTTCCATGCAGGGCTCAAGTGACATGAGAGCTTTCCTGTTGAGGCTTTTGTCACCAGCAGAGCCCACTGATGGCATTACAGCTACCTTACCCACAGCTGAGGGGGTTTCTGCAGCAGTCTGTAAACAAAGCTTTACACAGTTAAGTGCAAAAGTTCACCCTCCAGGGCAGTACTTTTTCTCTTCTAGAAAGAATCCTCTTTGACCTGGAGTACAAGGAGCTTGCTACAATACATAATATTAATCATGGAAACAATAGGTAAAAGAGAAAAGGAGAAGCACTGCGAGAGCCACAAAGCCAACCGGCTCTGTTGTGTGCACCAGCAGCATCTGAGGCTGCTCCTATTGATGCTACTTCTCCACCTTGTGCTCCGGTACACACCGCAGTCGCTGCAATCTTGACAAGTTAACAGAATCAACATTTCTTAGGGAACACACGCCAAGGCAGAGGAGAACATGCAGGGGTTCGCATTGTTAGGGCTGACAGTTTTGCTATTCAAACGGCTGCTGTAGTTTGCCACAATAACAGGGGCTTCCGAATGTTTATCCCCACGAACCACAAACTTCTAGCTCAGCAAACAGAAGCCTGAAAAGGCTGAAATTGCCTGAAACACGCTAACTACCACAGAGATGTACCACTGCACAGCTGAGGAGGCACGAAACCACCGAACCACGCCGAAAATCACCAGCGACACCTCCAAAAGCAAGCTGGCATCGCGCTGCCGGCCCGGCACCAGGGAGCACATCCAGCCCTTCACCCCACAGAGGAGCAGGTGCACGCTACACACTCCTCGGGATGAAATACGTTGAAGTTACTTCCCCGGGCACTGCCACAGCACGAACAAGGTCCGTCAGCAGGGACAGAGCCTCACTGCTCCCCACTGCCGCCTCCAAGCAAAACTTCTTCCACTCCATCAGCCTCCCAACGCTTCGAGGGACCGCCGCCTCGTCGCCAAAATCCGCCAAGCTTTTTTTCCATCCCCCCCGGCCCCGCTCCACGGACGGACAAAGCCGCCCCTTACGCCCTGCAAACTTTCCTCCGACAGGAGCTCCGGGTCACCCAACGGAGCCAGCGGGGGCTTCGGCAGGCCTAGAGGGCAGGGATGGAGCGGAGGCCGGCGACCACCGCCCCCTCCCCGCCGACCCTCAGGCGTGAGGAGCGCGGCGGTGGCCGCGCACGATGGGGACGCACCAGGGTAAAAGGCAGGAGGAGATCTCTGACGCCTGAAGAACGGAGAATAATAACAAATTGCTCTTAACACGGAGCTGGATTTCACCTCCAAGTGACGCTAGGTAAATAGATGGCGAAGCAAAGCAACACACCTTTGACCCTTTCTTTTCTTCCCTAAATATAATCCCCCTCTTCCCGTCATACGCGCAGCACCGAACGAGCATTAATTCGAATCCGTTCTTTAAAGAAGGGGGGATTATCTCTGTCTGCCAGCGGCTCTCCCCGGCTCTTTTCCCTCTCCAAAAATTAAAAATGCTCGTTAAGAATAAGAAAGGAAGGAAGGAAGCATTATTTCTGGTGGGTGTGAAACGTGGGGATGGGGAGAAGGAGTCTGGGGGATGGGGAGGAGTGGAGAAAGGTGGCTAAGGAGAGAAGAAAGGAAAGGAGGACCAGGAAGGATGAGGGGAAGGCGATACAAGGGGGAAAGAGGATAAGGAAAGGAGGATGAAAGGAGCTCGGGGAGGGGGGGGGAGGATGAAAAGGAGGAAGGGATGAGGGGAAGAAAGGATGCTTTGCCCTGGCCTCACCTCAGCTCGGTGGGTGGGGGTGGGAGAACCTCTCGCCGCCTCCTCTTCCTCCTCCTCCTCCTCCTCCACCACCTCCTCCTTCTCCACCTCCTCCCCAGCAGCGACGGCCACCGCCGGGCTGGGTGCGCGGCTCGGCTCCCTCACGCGGCCCCCGCCTCCCGCTCGGCTCCGGGGAGGACCCGGGAGCCGCCGCCGGCCTCCCCGCGGCAGCCACTCGGGGTGGAGGCTGCGCGCCTGCGCCTCCGCTGCTGCCTCCGGCGGGAGGCCGCGCCGGGCTCCGCCGCTCGGGGGGCGCCGGGGCTGTGGGTATGGAGACGGCGTGAGGGAAGGAGGGAGGGACGGGGGCAGGATGGAGGAGGAGGAGGAGGAGGACGGAGGAGGAGGCACGGGGCTGGGGGTGTGAGGGGAGGGAGGCGCCCGAGGGAGGCCGGCAGGGGGAGGGCGAGGCGCAGGTGGGCGGTGGGGAGGATGGCGGGGGGGGGAGGGTGACAGAGGGACAACGGGGAGGGTGGCCGGGGGATAACGGGGAGGATCGGCCTCTGAAGCCGGTTAAAGGGTTGCGGGAGGGGATGGGGGAGGCCGGGCGGCTGGCCATCTTGTGGGGTCGGGGCGGGGGAATGTCGGCCTCGGCCCCCCGGGGAGGGCGTTGGGAGCTGTGGAGGGGGGCAGCCGCCGGGCAGAGCCGGGGGAGAAGCGGGGCTGGGGGGGTTTGGGCGTAACATGGTCCTGCCCCGCTCCAGGTTCCTCTGAAAGGCAGGGAGAGGATGGTTGTCGTTGTACATCCAGGATGGACAGCAAGAACTTCACCTCTCCTTTTCTCCTAAACTATAAAAACCTTTTCATGCAGCCTTCTTGCTACACGTGTGTCGCTCAGCCCTGCATTCACCACACCAAATACCAGGTTTTGTCCACCTCCACAAAGCATTGCTCTTCTTCCTCTTTCCTTCTTCACTAGTGTTGCCAATTGTACCAAGTTTAAGCTGGTTTTGCCACCCTGCAACACCCTCTTCAGTTTCTCCCGTGTGGGACATGGGGGACATGTGCTGTCCCCGTCCTGATCCGGTGTCACTGTGCCTGGCGTCCTACAAGTCCTGGTGGCGAGCATCCCCTCAGAGATGGTGTTCCTGGAGGGACCTGGCCATTTTGAGGCAGCGTGACTCCCGCTGCCGTGCTCTTGTTCCTCTGAGCTTCTTGGGGTGTCCGTCTGCCTCCTGGGCTTCTACGTGAACCGACAGGCAACAAGGAAGGGAGCGAGATGAGGCCTTCCAGGATTTCTCCTCCTTTTGCCTGTTTTAGGCTTGGAGGGGATTTGCCAAAATAACTTCTCTGCCTCAGCCCATAAGCGAACCTCTGCAGGTAGCTGTCTGCCCTCAGGTAGAGGCGGTATTCACCAGTGGGTTTTCTTCCCTTCTCCCCAGGCTCAGAGAGGTATTGTCAGGCTGTACATTCAGTTTTCCAATAAATGAGGAAGGGAGCTGAACTGGAACCTCTATTCCGTTTATCAAGACGCAACAACAGAGTCCATGGGAGAGTCTGCAGCAGGGAAAAAAAAATCTTAGGCAAGAACTTATTGAAATACGGATTTAAATCTGATCATATTCATTATGGCTTACATACTTGGTACAGCCATATAACAAGTGTATGTCGGTATTGTACAGAAATACTTTGAATTACTTTAACCTTCTCCCACTATCATTTAAGACTGACACACAACCAGTTCTGAGTGTATAAACAGAGATCATACTAGGCTGGCCTGCCCTTGGTGATGATGTGTGAATTGTTGCTGTAAGCTAGGTCTTTCCTTTTTGTCTTTAGGAGGCTTTCAGGTTGCATAAAACTACTTTTCTAGGTACTGCTACTGTCTTTCCTATCATATCGAATTGAGCCATGTGATGTTACGAAAACTTCACCTGCAGACCTTCCGTTTCTTGCCTTCATTTCTGTACTCTGTCTTTTAGATTGCTAATTCTCCTGGATAGGGGCAGTAAGTGGCTAGCCTATTGTAAATATTAATGGAAACAAGCAAGGTTGCCAAATAGAATATAGTAAATTATCTACTGCTTTATCACAGTGCCTTGCATTGCTAATTGAACGTCAGCTAAATGTATCTCCAGGCATTTGACTAAACTGAGCATGAGCTATAGTGTACATGTAAGAAACACAAATAGTAAATAAGCATGGTTATGAAAAATGCTAGAACCTTTTTCCTTCAGCAGTAACTAAGCTGCAAATTTCTTGTAAATTTGAACCAAAGGATTCGTTCAACTATCTGTGCATGTTTCAGTTTGAAGTGTGCCATTTTAAGAAATAAATCAGATTACTTACCTAGCCCAGATTATTTTTACTTAAGACAGAAGGCACGGATTGCTGGACTGTTGCTAAGAGGTCTGCCAGAATGTGATAAATCTGAAGATCTGGAAGAACCGTATGAACTTTTTTGTCATGGTCCTGAAAAGAAGGCACGTCCACTTTCTAAACATTTTTTTTTTTCCTTTGGGCTCTTAACTGCATTTTGAAACTACCCTCCTCTTTTATCACTGTTAACTGCCTCTAAGAAAAGGAAGAAAACTGAGTTTGTTACCACTGTTTACTAAAAACTGGAGCAAGCTGCAAAGCTGCTCTGTAAATGAACGCAGCTCTTACAAGCCAAGGGAGGCCGACTGACAGCTCCTAACAAACACTTGCAACTGCCATGGGATCTCCCACTGCCAGCACTCAGCTACATATAGAAAAGAGACGTCATCAAACCATCAGGATTACTGTGCAGTTTGATTAGCAAGGCAGACAAAAAATTATTTTGCTCGAGTGAAACGTGCCCCAGTGCTCGGCAACTCGAGCAGACTTGAAAGCTACAGGTGGAACTTGGAATGCTTTAAGCTGCTTTTAGGCTCGGTTATCTTTATAGACAAACTAAGTAATAGATTGTTTCTTTAAAGTAGATTGTTGCCTGCCTATGCTGAAGGGAGATTGTCAGCAGCTCTGAGAGATATTTCAGTACCTTGTATTAATGAGACATTACCTTTCAGACTTGATTGAGTACACATAAATATAGAGCGAATGACTAAAATCATTCACCACCCCCAAACACATGTAGGTACTTTTTGGGTAGGTATGTCATTTTTGGCACATTTGCTCGAACACTGGATCACAAATATTTCTTGTTTCTCCTCTGCAGCAGCATGCTGCTGTGCCACACGTTAGTATGAGCTGCACAATAAGCAGAAGTAAAACCTCCACATCCTGCAGGTCATTTAAATTGGATTCTGTATGAAGAGTCATCTGCAAGGTGGGTGCTGCCACTACGAGTCTCTGGCCTGCCATGCCCTCTGCCTTCCCTTTTGGCTGTTTTCTCTGGCTCGAAAGAATCTGTCAGTAAGAGCATCCAGGGACTTACCCTGACTTGTACCACTGGAGTAACCAGGAGGCAAGTAGCAGGTGCGGTTTGTTTAGGAAAAAAAAAAAAAAACACAAGGGGTATGGCTAGGCACTTTTTTATGCTAGAGAGGATCGTGCAACTGCCTTTGCTCCTTTCAGAAAGCTGACTTGAAAAATTCAAAAGAAATACAAGAAAGGAAGCTGCTCTTTGCTCCTGTTGGAATAATGTGCGCTAGATTTATGACCACCATTGGAGACTATTGTAAGGCCTTTTCTTTAAATGTTTACTTCTCAAAACCACAGGAATAGACTGTAAATTCTGTTAATATTTTATTTTGAACTTCATTTGATACCACCTGTTAGCAGAGCAGGAGTCTGTGTTTGTGGAGGTCTCTCATCCTTTAATTGCACGACAGGACAATGTGTGATAGGTACAGTACCCCTTCGTATTTCAAAGTGGCTTAGGGAAAGAAAGATTTAGAAATCTTGCATCTGTTTGGAGAATGTGCTGTAAACAATTCAAATGCCATAAAATCTCTCCCTTATAAAATGATGCATGTAACCTGTCTGGACAGTGGTAGCCGCTAGGAAAAGAAATGGAACCAGGAAAATGTAACTCTTCAGGTCTTCAAGCCTCCTTGAATGACCAACTTTACTTCCTTAAAGCTACATGTAAGATGTGTTAATTATACATATAAGAGAAAAATTGTTTTTCCTGTCTTCCCTTGAAGCTCTTGGCTCCTACAGAAACCTTGAGCAAGCAGCTCTTAGGCAGAGAGCGCTGCTTTTCGCGTTGACCACCACCCTCTAGCTGTTTCCCATCTGTTGTTTGTAAACACCTCGTGTCTTGTGCTGCTGATGTTGTTAGCTCCTTGCAAAACAAGCTCTATTTTCTTACGTTTGCACGCTGCTTCAAAGCAGCAGGAAAACTGGCCAGGACTGAATCCTATGCAATGCCAGAATATATTTTTTTTCTTGCTGGGGATTCCAATTAGTGAAACTCACCAGAGATAAATTATGTTGTAAGCTATAGGACAACATAGCACATATATACACAGAGAATGTGTTCAGGTACCTTGCCTATGTGGGAGAACAACAGGACGAGCGAGAGAGACCAAAGGAGAGAGCTGGGCTGAGCTTCTAAAAGCGGGGACAGAAGGTGTTAGAGGACCTAGGCAGAAAGTGCACAGATAAAAATTGCAGGAAGTATTTTTGGCTCATTCCTCTGCAGAGCTAGCTGAAGTTCCTCTGGCATTGCTCAGTCCCTTTCTTTTCCTTACCAAAGAAAAGCTTAGGGAGAAAGATTAATATCTGAACCCTAATAACTGCCACAGAGGAAGAATCACTCCCTTCACAATTTTCAGTCTGAGGAACAGAAGGGTTGTTCTGTGCTGCCATGGCTTCCAAATGTGGTTCAGTAAGTATTCCTCCATTTAAGAAAACAGCCAGTGGACTTGCTTCACTTCAGGGAAATGACTGTCCTCAACCTTCTGCTCTTTCAATCATTGCATCCTGCTGTGCTGTCTCTACATATAAGGTGGGATGGAAGTCTGGTACTTGCTCATCCATGTGAAAATGGTATTCTTCTCCTGAATCATAGCCCTTCTCTGCAATGTCCTTTAAAAGTATTGGGCTAAATTTTGATTCTTACTCAGGCCTTACTATAAAAACTCGTGTTGTCTTTATAAGACTTTTAGTAGACAAAACACGACAAAGAATATCTATATCCAACATTGCGTCTTGGTAATCTGGAGATAACTAGCTGTAGAACTGTTGTTCTACAAGAAAAAAAAATGGTTTTTAACCTTTGTTTGCTTATAAAGTCTGGTTTGCACTACTTTGAAGATTCTCAGTATTTAATTAAGATTTAAAACAGATATGTGTGATATATTACTTGCTAAACGCTTTTTATCAGAAGAAATGCTATTACTTATATATTTTCGATCTTGTGGGCACAAAGCCACGAGGAGATAGAATCAAGATTTGTTTTAGACACAGTGATGATTACAGAAAATATGTCCCGCATCCTAAAGTATGTAAAGTTTCTAATTTATTTATTTTTCTATTGACAGAAGCCCAAGATGATGCATCTCTCCATTTACACCTGCAGAAATCCACAAGAGACTTATAACTAAGACATAGCCTGAAGAAAGTTAATAAGGTTGCTAGTGGTCTGCATCACTAACGAAAAGGCTATGGATGATTCTAGTCTTTTCCTTCAGGCCTTGATGAAACCTGGAAATGTCAGAAAGTTGATTTTTCTGCAGGACCAGCAGCTATAAGTAAAAAAGAGCAGAAAAATTGAGGAAAAAAATAGAGAAAGCCACTGACAAGAACTGCTACTGGTTGTGACTAATCCGTTGCAAGCTTACATTTGCTTGCATCTTAATGGATCTTTTAACCTAATTTACTGAGTCTATTTCTTTTTAATTGACTTTCATAAAAGTTCAGGTATTTTTTCATGAAGTACACGAAGATCAGCTAGGAAAGCTGCTATTATCATCTACTGTAGCAATACAGCAATGTGGAATTCAGTTTTTCTGATTAAAAATAGATGCATAAATCATAAGAAATAAACCTGAAGTATCTCACACCCTTTTACCCCGTCCTCACTTTTCAGTGACAGTTAAAGAATGATATAAAGAATTCCTTTTTGTGTTTGCCTGTTCGACATGACCAGTGCAAATAAATCACATAGGCTTAGGAAGACAGGCAATTATCTGTCAGCAGGCTCATTCATTTCTAGTCTGTAGGTGGATGTAGTTTCAAACAGAAGGAAGATGGCTTTCCGAAAATCCACGTGGACCTATTAATTGCGAAAGAAGTGTGTAGAATGCCCCGTGTAAAATGAGCGTGCTACATTTCAATAAAAATGTGATTTCTATATCAGAAATGCTATCCACATGCAAGTTGGATTATGCAGCGTATTACTTCTCAAGATGGCTGTACCTCTTGATCGATCAGGTCAAGAGTTACGTAAGGCCTTACCTGCACTACATAAAGCATACCTCAAGTGGGAACGATGCTGCAGGAATATTTACGTTTTCAAAGCATTCTGCATTTTCAATGACAGTTGAACAAAGCATCCCTTAAAAACAGAAGGAAAACAATGATATTTCGTTAAATTAATGAACCTGTTCAAAAGTATGGAACAAACATCTAGCAAATTATAATGATCATAGGACTTGCAACAGTAGGTGGTGGGGAAAAAAAGACTACTGCTATCCTATTTTGGAAATTACTATGACAGGGTACTAGGTTCCATTCCATTTAAAGATTTCTTCATGCAAATTGTATGAGGCATTTTCTAAAAACTGAGTGGATTTCCATAATGGAATTTTGGCAAATTAAATCAAAACAGGTTGCTATGACAGTTCCTACAAATATTTCTATTTTAGCTTTATTTTGTATTATAAATATGTCAAGATGAAGTCATTCTTGTCAAAACAAAGTTATCTTTCCTTTTGGGAAAAATTTCCAGGCCTTTTCTCAATGCTCTAATTTTCCATATTCATCAAAGTCAAGATGAGGGCTAATTTCAAATGCTTTAACATACATCTGCATAATCATAAACCCACATAAACATAGCTTTAGTCTTATAAACGAGTGATGTCATTACATACAGTATTGTTAGCTTAACTGACTTTCCTTACTGCTCTGTATAACAAGTGACTGAAAAATAAAAGATATTTAACGTTGACAAAATGGTTTCTAGTGGTTTCTCAAGTCAATGGCGTAGACAGAGATCATTGCCAGAAAACATCAACAGTCCTAGGTTTTGTTCCAGTAGCACAATGCCATGTGAAATCCAAATGGAAGCAGGGAATTGCGTCTGCTCCTCTGTAAATAAGAAACAGGTGGCCTCTTAAAGGTACAGACATAAAAACAGCACAGATTTATCTTACAGATTTTATTGATGAAATCTTAAAGAAGGAACTCGTTTAATATTGGTGCCAGTAAGTCACTGCACGTGTGAGCTGATTGAGATTACATCAAGAGTAATGGAAATGTGTCTTTCTGCATCCATTCATATACAAGAGGATGAAGTTGACCTAGAGTTTCTATGCAGAAAAGGATTTACCAAACGGGGAATTGGGTCCTCACATTCAAAAAGTATAGAAAGGAGCAGGTATTTCCTGGTTTTAGGGTTTTTTTGAGGTTAGAGTGTAAGAAATACAGGTTGGAGACAGAGCTTCAAAAGATAGAGTATGCTTGTGTGAGGCAATAAACTAGATAAATTACTGTTAAAGGTGTTTAATTAAAATTTATAGATATACCTCCCTGAAATTAACCCAGGTGTGTCCTGTGTACATGTGTTAATCCTAGGTTTGAAAGCAAAGGGGTTTTTTTTGGATGTCTGTTGATTGTATCTCCTAAGACTGGCTGACATATGTGTTGGTTTATGACACACTCAAAATGTGATTCAAGTACTACAACAGGGCAGCAAGGTTTGCTTGAATTCTGCCAAGAAATTACAAATAGTTTGATTAATAGCATCATATTTTTGGTTCTCTGAAGTTGCTAACAAACAAGGAAAAGAGGAAGTCCCAAAGAAAGGAACAAAATTACCGGAGTGCATATTGAAGAAGGGAGACACAGTCAGAGGGTGTAACATACTGAAAAAGCAGGCAGAAAAGAGCTGATTTAAGATTGATGAGCTGAGGAACTGCAGAAGCTGGAGTTATCTGCATTTTTTCAGCACGTGTTGAAAGGCATTCTGCTTGAAGGGGTACAGCGCAGACTTCTTTCTTGGTCTTTTCCTCTCCAAACCTCAGAGATGGCTCAGAGATGTTAAGCAGCTGGGAATGGAAGAGGAGGATGATCCCATATAACTGTGTATGAGCTCTGACGTAGTGCTATGAAAAATGATTCTTATTACAAAATATTCAAGTATTTAAACTCTAGCTTACCTCCACTCCCCCCACACACACACACAACAACAGTAATAGGACTTTCTGTAGTTGACTTGTAAGGAGCAATATATATTTATTTTATGCTTTTATTTTAAAGCTTCAGTGTGTTTTTTCCTGCCAGCAGGTATAAATGCATGTGTTTTGGGAGAGCTCTGAGTAATAGAAAGGAAAAGGGAAAGTGCTCCTGGTCACGATTTTTTTTTTTTTTTTTATAAAGCTGATGAGAAAACAAGTGCTTTATGTGAGGGCTCTGGCTCTGTTAAAAGACATTTGGCTTGAGGATGCTATATTGTTGGCATATGCATTTAGGTGTGTCTGTTGTTAAACTATTTGTACTTTGCACCAAAAAGCAGCATGCATCAGATGCTTTCTATTATACGTCTATCTTCGCTAACTCAAACATGGCAGCACGTCCTGGGAATATACAGGTGAATTGGTTCTGTGAACTCCTATTTCCAAAGAAGCCTTCTGCTATCACTGAAAGCCATCCTGCAGTCATTCACTCAGGTCTGAGATGTGTTATGCACGCTGACCTGGTTTCTCCACAACTTGTTTAAACACTCAACAGGTATAAATTTACATAGTGATAGGAAGGACGTGAGTACCGAGCATTTCTGTAATTGCTACACTAGCAATGGACACATATGAAGGAGCCCAGTCAGAAATATACCCATCATAACAGCAAATAAAAAATGTGTAAGTGTGGAAAGGGAAAAAAAAGCTTACTATTCAGCATCTGATACTCCAAAAGTAGATGGTCAGTACAGGCCATCACATGAATGGTGCTCAAGCTGTTCATTACTGATACGCTTAACCTACAGTAAAAAGCTGCCTATGTAGTTAAAATCTGTGATTTATTCAACTCTGTAAACACGTTTTTAAAAGCTTACATATTTTTTTAAGGAAAAGGCGTGCAAACAATCACAAAAGATGAGCATTTTAAAAAAATAAACATGGGTGTCAGGCCATGAGACATTTAGAATATTAATTATGCTGCCTTAATGTAGTGTATATATACTTTCATTATTTGTTGAGTGGCCGAACATACTGTGAGTGTCTTTTATAGTGTATAATAATATATACTATACCCACTTTTATTTATGTTAATGACAAAATATCCTGAACTCTTTCTGTCTTCAGTGCTGCTGAAGTGTGATGATGATGTATACTGGCTCTTTGCTCTGCCTCCGTATGAAACTCCCTCCGTCACATTACAGGAACGCCAGGGAGCCTCCGATGACGGGGAGGCTGCCAGGTTGCTGCCCACAAGGCAAGATATTGCAGGAACAAAGGAACAGCACGATCTGGTCTGGCCATAACGAAGCACCTCATGCTAATAACGGTGGTAAAAAGGGAAGGAATGAGCAAAGGTTGTTACCACAAGATCCTCCGTTTGTTCAGTTAAGATCTTAATTGGCGTACCTTGTATTAGTTTCATGTGATTATAAGGATGTAAATTACAAGGCAGTTGAGTTATAGCTGCATGGATGTCAGATCTGAGCTGAAATTATAACATCCAGAGCATATATGCTTTAATACTACCATGTTATTATGCATCTCACTTCTCCCACCCAGAGTTTTCTGTAACGTTATATGCAAACAGTATGTTTGTGAAAGAACATTTTCTTAGTAAGTGAACGTTTAGGTATTCCAATACATTCGAATATGCTGTTTTTATAACAATCTTTCCTTTTCTTTGTAAGGTGACAGCAGATATCACTTGAAAAATTGCCTAATCTCTCTCTGTTTTATCTCCAGATTCTCTCTGAGTACTGTATCATTATAAATTATAATGAAACTCAAAAAGTGACCAGAATAGTAATTGAAAGAACATTTGGCATCTTAAAAATGAGAGTTAGATGCTTAGATAAATGTGGTAGAACAGAACTAAACTGCCCTCAAGAAAGTTCAGAGCAGTTCTGGCTGGTGTACGTTATGTAATACAGCCATTAAATATGGTTCATTTGTGGAGACGAAAAGGAAGCAATTTAATGAGTCTATCCAAATTACTGAAGTAAATGATCCTAATGATGTACACTTGGAAAATTATCTCACGATAGGGTAGCGGAAATTAAAAATAAGATGCTAGCTCTCTGGAACCAAAATGTAACCTAAAGTAGAATGAAAGCCTTTCTTCTGAAGCAGTGCAACGGCAACAGAGTGCTTAGACTTGGGAGTGCAGCACGGGAGAGGAAGATGCTGTTTCTCGCTGTAACGCAGACCTCCTGCACGTTGACTCATATGTGCCTTCTGAACCTTCCCGTCTTTACATTCAACCTAGAACCATCTTAGTGTCAGCCAAATACGAGTTAGAAATAAAGTCTTTCCAGCGCTAAAGGAAAGCAGACTACAGACCAGTAGACTCAGGTAATGAACGGATTCTATTTCCTTTACTCCTCATGCCAAACAGCAGGAATGGGGACTGCTCCTCTTCCCTTCACCTCCTGCAGTGTACTTAGCAAGCCTGAAGACTAACAAATGCTACAAAATTAGGTTCCTCTTTTTTTTTTTTTTTAACCCATCTCCACAGCTCCCCAGCCCGTGTGGTTTTGTGTGCACGTGCACGGGTCCGGCTGACAGGCAGTTCAACAGTTACGGCAGCTCTTCCAGCTTTGTGCCCACTCCTTGAAGCGGGAACCGCGGGGTTTGAAATCCATCGGACAGCCTGGATGTCCCAGACCTTCCTGATGGCCCTTAGCGGCTTGGCTCTGCCCCGTCACTGGGAGGAAAGGGGCTGTGAGTGATTTTTGTGCCACCCATCCTGTGCAGGAACGTACCTGTCAGCTCAGGCTCCTCAGGTGATCTGAAGGGATCCTTGTGAGCTGCATGTGGCCTCGGGTTGCAAATAGCCTCTGATGCAACCGTGATGCTTGTGCTTTGTGCAGCGTAAGAGATGCAGGTGGTTTAGTGAGTTCCCTGGGGGAGCTTCCTAGGCACCAAAGTATTAGGGTACAGCGATATCCCACTGTGGGAGCTGGGTCTTATAATTGTAATCAAGTAAACACCTTATAGACTCCTTTCTTTTCTTTTTCTTTTTCTTTTTTTTTTTTCTTCTACAATGCTACGGGGCAAACACTCTTGCCCCCACAAAAACCAGTACTAATCTCAGTGGTGAACATAATTTTTTGCTCTACAAATTTAAACAGGGAGGGAAAAAGTTTTCAGCCTTAGCCTCTGTATATTTACAAAAATCAACTCAAAATTACTTACAGGACCCTAAGATTGTAGACAAGATATAGACAAGATATAGCTTTTCTAGGCAAATTCTTGTTAAGAGGACCCCAATATTCAGTTCTTTATGCATAAAGTGTAATAAGCTGTTCCGTAAATAGTGATGAAGACATCTCTTTCTATGGATTTCTGTCCTACATTTTCTATATATAGCTCTCAAAATCTGACAGTATCTCCAGCTTTCACCGTGTCCAGGTTTTTGACCCCCTTGTTGCAGGAAATAGCACATGCTACTTAAAGCTGTGCTCGTGCCAGTTCTCCTGCTAATACACATACGCTGTCAAACCAGCTGGCTGTTGGCAAACAGCAGAGGCAAATGTCAAGCTCTCGTCTGCCCCCCTGCTATAAGGGCAGCACAAAACTATTTTCCTGGAAACAGCACAGTGTAATTCTCATCCACAGATCCAGTTTTGTTTAGATAATTTACAGTAGTGCAGAAAGCAAACAGCAATAAGGGGGTCAGTCACATATACAGAAAGAAGTGACCTGCACTTAATTTCTCAAGAGAAATTTAAATTTCATGTTTTTAATTAAGTTTTCCCAACTTAATCCAAGTGATGTTGCACAAGAACTGACGAACGGCCTTCAGAGCTAATGTGTTTTGTTTTTCCTCCATCTATAAAAATGTATTTATTTCTTACTAATGAGAAACAAAGGGCCAAATCATCAGATGGTAGAAAGCTGCATTACTCCATTCAACTAAAAAGAGATCAATTTGTACCAGATTTATATCTGGCACTTGTTAGGTTTGGTCTACTTATATGCCTCTAGGGTTGAAAGGAAAAGAAATCCTCCTACGTGATTTTGTCAGAACTGTCTTGTTAGGGATCAGTTTGACCTCCTCCTCCTCCAGCGTTCACATTTTGGGCTTTTTTTAGCCAAATCAGGGCCATCAGCAAAGTGAGCGGGTGATGGCACAGTGGGGGAGTTGTGCTCTGACGTTTTGGGGGGTCATGAACAGCTGCAGGATGAGTAAGGACAGACATTAATGCAGGATTAATCTTGGTCCATAAACCTGGGATAAAAAGCATTTTGCAAGTGTTTGTTGTAGGAAAAGTGAGTGAGGAACGTTCTTGATGTGGACTGCATGGGCTGTACAAGATGCTCAGAATAAATGCAGCTGTTGAGCAACTAGTGACACTGCATGGAAAGAGCTTTAGCAGGGGAACAAAAGCAATACTGTTTTATCTTAACTGCTGATTAGAGTCTGTAAGTGCTGTATCTACAAAATTATGCACATTTTAAACAAAAATCTGCAAGATGTCACAAGCAAGGAAAACAAGTCATGGGGTACAATGCAAGGCTTTTCTCCAAGGCATTGGTGTTCAGTCAGTCTGCTGCTACTGTCCCTCTCTCACAGTGAGTACAGTGTCATGGAGTTGTGGGCTTACTGCGTTGTGCCAAACATAAGGCAGCTGTTTAACACTTTACTGCGCTCAGCCGAGCCATGAGAAATACCAAGCCTGCGGTAAATAGGAGGTTATTTAGCTGATACTACCTCCCAGTGATAGGTTGATTCTGAAATAACTCACCATACCAAATGTCCCCTCCGAACACGAAGAAACAAAAACAGAAGACCAAAGATAAAAAATTAAAACCAGACTGCCATAGGGAGAATAATTAGTGATTGTGAAATACTGTTAAAGAAAGTCACTCAGTGGAAAGGATTTAGTATAGCAAAAATCAGTAATACTTATACACAGGATAGTATGTAACAGATAAGGAGATCTGAAGAAACTCTGGATAGAGCTTCGCTAAGCATTAAATGATGAAACATCTGTACGTTCCATCCATCACTGATTATGTGAAAGAACATTTGATTCTGCAAATTATAGAGACCTAACCTTCCAACTTTCACAGAAGAAAAAAAAAAAAAAAAGAAAAAAAGAAGAAGTAGAAGAAGAAAAGGAACAGGTTATACAACCTTGAAAATATCCAATTTTCCATCAGTGTGCACAGAAGCAAAATGATGCGTGCTTCTGAATAAGGGTGGTTCTGAATAGCTGGCCATTAAAAATATATCAGTTGCTTTCCCCTGGAATGAACAGTTTTCAAATATACTGAGAAGACCTTTTTGTTTGATTGCTTTTGGTTTCTTAATATTTAAATAATATTAATATATAAATAAAATTTATATATATAATTTATGTAATATAAAACTCCAGATTCATAACTGTATGCACAAAGGACTTCAGATCTATATTGCCAAACTTCAAGCTGTTTTTACAGTTTTAGTCTGAACTTCTACCCCAAACTATATATTTTTCCTTGCTAAAGTTCATGAAGAACCATCCATAACACTGACCCTCAGTGAAATCTCTTCTGTTCTTATCCATTTCAAATTTCTCTGTTCGTGATTATTAACTTTTTTGTTATTATTACGCCCTTAGAAAAAAATATCTTTATTACTCTTCCACAAAAACAATGAGATTAAAACATCTGGCAAGAGTACCCTCACTAGGATAGGTAAATAGCAGTAATCTTGAATTTTTGGCTATTCCACAGACAAATCTCTGAACCTCATCCAAATGGTCGTTCTAGCCCAAGTATTTCATTCCTTGGTCCATACTGTAAGGTACTGTTCAGATGTAAAAGTCTTACAAGTTGAGCCTTACAAGTTGCACCGTAATATTTCTTCAGGTGTTTGCCCTTGCCCTGTTAAATAAATAAGCCAACACTGGTCAAGTTTGATTCTCTTTCATTTTGGGATGGTTTAAGTCAGTTTAACTTGCATTTGCATACAGGGACAGTTAACCATCAATCCGGCATACATGATTACATGCTAAGAAGTTGGTAACTTCACCCTGAAGCTCTACTCTAGATGGCTGAGAAAATAAATAATTAATGCCATTTTCCGTGGAAATGGAAACTTTTTAATCGAATACTTACACAAGCCAAGATTTTATGTGGCAGAATTGAGAAAGAAGCCTAATGCTAATAAATATAACAGTTAGAGTACATCAGCAGAACATCTATTAAATGTGTCTGTATAACACGCTGCCCTAAAGAGCGTCTTCAAGATTGAAAGTCTGATTAGTCTTTACTCAATCTGACATGAAGCTGGGGCACCTGGAATTGCTTTTTCATCTGAATAAAGACTATGGTACAACAGCAGTGTTGTAGAGAAGGCATTTTGGGGAAGTGTTGGGAAAATGTCACCTCAGAGAGATTCCTGATTATTTTTTCCAGTTCTACAGTGTAAGAAGTTCAAGGCAAAAGTTATTTTCAGAACCTGAATCAGGTTGTAGCATTTCCAAAATGCAGGACTAAGCATGAAATGTCATTCACTCAAACCACCATCATCAGAGAGTTTCTAATTACATCCCTGACTAATTACATTACTGTATACCTTTTTAAGCAGTGGTTTTAAAATTACAACACTTGGCTCAGAATTGATTCCTTATTTTTAGGCAATTCTTCCTATCAGCTTGAACCAACGGTGCTTAATCAGATGATAAGTTTTCACATAGAATTGCTGATTATAGTCCCAAACCTACAAAGTGCTGCAGGTGAGAGGGAACTGGGAGAGGGGGAAAAAGAAATGGGATGACTTCATTCTGTGCTTGAGCTAGGAATAATTACTGCAGTTATTCTATATGATATCCTGTGTCCTTCATATACTTCATGTCCTTTTTGTGATATTAAGAAAGTACACTGTATATCTTAACGGAAAGGAGGCCAGAAGTTTGAGATTGTTGTTCTCCACCAGCATTTCTGCTGCTGAACAGGACATTCCCATAGAGCTAGGGAGTCCTGAGTCAGCAGAACATCATGTACTTTTGTTGGTGAACATAGAAGGTCTAATGCCATGCCATTACCTTTTGTTTCATAAACAGTTAATTTGACTACGATGGCCCAAAGAAGCTACCCATCAGTCTAGAAGCCTACTATAACTCTATAGGGATCATTTCCCACATACAGCCCATGAAGGACAGCAGAGCATGAATGGCTTTGGCTAGATATGACCTCTGGTAGCAAGCCCTGACACAATGGGAATATTGTCTCTCCAAATGCCAGGAGATATATGTATATATATCTATATACATATCTATCTATCTATCTATCTATATATATGTATATATAAAAATATATGGTTGATGGTTGGACCAGATAATCTTGAAGGTCTTTTCCAACCTTTATGATTCTATATACATATATGCACACACATACATACACTATCCATTTTTTAATGACTGCACTAGATGCATGGATAGATAGTGGGTGGCTCCTTGACTGGATGCTTTGTTTTGTCTTCTATGCACATCTTCCAACAGCAGCCATGTGCAGTCAACTCAGTACTCCTCAAGTACACTTGTGACCAAGTGGGTTTGGCTTTGAAAGCCATTTAAAGCATACTAAATAGTGAATTTTCCTATCCAAAGCTTCTCTAGCACTTTTCAGACCTTTAAGCTGACACGTTAGCTAAATTTTCTGTTGTTGTCTTGCCAAAGGTTTACAATAATAGATATAGATAAATTCTTTAAGGAATATATCATCTCTTGCCAAGATTCTTGGCAATGTTTATGCTCTTGTTAATAGTTTTGTTCTTTTACATTAAACAACCCTTAAGTGCTTCCTCTTGGGTATATAAACACCATTATTTTATTCATGTGAGTATTTCTGCTCAGTGTAGTTCTTGTGAGATACCTCTTTTGAGTTTAAACATGGAAAGAACAGGATAGGTAGGTGATTTCCGCCCATTACTGGTATTTGTTTTGGAATATATCCGGAAAGGCTGTACTGAAGTCCAGATTTCTTTGTGACAGGTGTTGTACAAACTCTAAATGGAGATGTTATTGCCCAGAAAACTTTCCAGATTAAAGCACAAGATGTGAAGACTGAATTTGCACAGAAATATACATAGTAAAGAAGTATTGCAATGTTGTCTGTTCCACCTATGCTTCTGAGTATGAGAAGTTTTTCCTATCAAGTCTTTTTGATGAAAATGAAAAGAAACTGAATCATGTCAATGAAAATATGCACTTACTATTTGAAAAATGGAGAAGCTGGAAAATATTGTTTTTAAATAAAAATGTTTCATAAAAAAAATAAAAATCAATTCCACTATAATGCAAATGGAGTTTAAGAAACAATTTGAATTACTTCATCTAGGGTCAAACGTTTTTTTCCAATTCTAAATAACTTCATCTTTCTTCTCATTTTTTGCCAGCCTGACTAGAAATGAAAGTAAAATGAATTGTCAAAAAATTGATTTTTTTCTTTCATTTCAGTCAGCAGACAATAAGAAGAATGAAATCAGGTTTTCATGTATTTCTAGCATGTTTGCTGTTGCTAATGCGAGGGAAAATGCTGGAGGTAAGAAGCAAAGAGAAGAATTGGTCTGTAATGACATGAGTAGGTTTTGTGAAAGATGAGCTGTAAGTTGGGATCTGAAGAAAGATAAGGTTATAGATGTTTGGATTTTAGTGTGGAGCATTTCCAGTGTCAAACAGGAGCACAAGGGAAAGAATGGAGCTATATAGATGATAAATTGACAGCTGTACAGCAAAGTTTGAGAATATTGCCAAAGGTCAGTGTCATAACAGATTAATGGGTCAAACAGGCTAGAGCTGGGGAATGAAGGGGATTGCCTTTAAAGGCAAGAAGATATTATTTGATATAGAAACGCAAGTGGAGCTAGCATCTGAGTTACTCTAATACTTAGCCAGCTCCTTCATACAAGAAATACTAAATGTTGTGGATTCAAACACTATTTGTTTTCCTCAGTTATTCCAGCAGTTTTGCTGTCAAATAAACCCCAGTGTCGTTAGGCTTGGTTGGTATAAGGCATACAGGCAACCAGCTTTTCTATGTAGGGTTTTGTTTGTTTCTTTTTTTTTAATTATTTTTTTATTTTTATTTTTTATTTTTTTCCCCTCCAGAAAGGAGAAAAAATAATTTAAAAGATCATATTTCCAGGACTGTTTCTATGGTTCTAGAAATGTACTGTGTAATCTGTGTTATTTCCCATTACCACCAAGGTCACACCTATCTGGCACAGAGCCTAGATTAGATGTGATTTTACATCACATATTTCAGCTGTCCACTGTAAAACATTGTTTTGCTATTGTGTTATAGTGTTTAAGAACCATGCTCACCCCCAGATAATTTATTTATCTTTATTACGCTAAGTTTATATATTGATCTTTACTACAGTAGCATCTAACAGCATGTTCAGCATCTGTGCTCTCTCATGCAGGACCCTGCACAGCTATGAGAGAAGAACAAAGTTTAGGTGATATATCATATATACAAGAATATATCCATTTATATATATAATTCTATGTAGAGATAATTTAGAATTATATATATAATATAAAATTATATATATGCATAAAAAGAAGGATTTTTTTTTGTCCTGAGATCCCATTGACTGTAACACGTAGGGGGAAGAAAAACAGTAGCATTTTTATTTCACTTTCAAAAGTCCCTCCGCCCTCCCCCTCCCCTCCACTTTAAACTTCTGGGGAATTTCTCAGAAATTTCCTACCTATTTTACTTCTCTGCATCCCTTCTCTCCCCACCCCCTCCCCTCAAGTATTCTCACACTTCTTTGAGTTTGGAAGGATATCAAAGCACTAGAGTCCTCATGCTACTTTCATTGGGCCTTTCCATGAAGAAAAATATAGTCAAACATAATAGATGTAGAAGAAAAATTAAGTACTACTTCTCAGAAGAACATATAAAAAGTGAGCCTATATATGTATAGACTCACTCAATAACTGACTGGATACATATTTTTATTTTAGTATTTGCAGGAAGATGGATCCCAGCCCATTAAAACTGAGATTTCCAGGCACACTGATGTATCATCTGTCAAGGTAAGGGTACTAAGAACCTCTAGCTGACTGATATGATGGATTTTCGTTTTCTTACTTGCTTTTAGAAGAAAGTGTGGAGCTGAACAGCTGGTAACATTTGCTAAAAGATTATGGTGCTGAGATTCCGATTTAAATTTGACTTCTTGGCCATAAACACATGAACAACACATGAAATGTTCCTATTTCTTAGCATATTTTTTGAGAATTACTTCAACTGCTTCTTATATAAAAGCCATAGAAAATTAAAGAGCAAAGTGGTGTCCATATGAAGAAAAAAAAAAAAAAGGATCAAATCTTGTATTTCCTGTAAAAGGAAGTCATGCACAATCCTTTCTTTAGGGTAGCTGCTACCACCTTCTGTAAGACTGTTGAAACACATGTAAATGAGAAGGAAAGTTAAAAAAAAAAAGTTGTTAATGTACTAAGCCTTTTCCCCAGAATTGTCCCCTTTAGGCTTAGAGCTACAAAAGCCTTTCCTTGTATAAGTGACAGAGTAACCAAGTCAAAATCTCTCTGACTACTCTTCCATATGATGCAGCTTGGAAATATTTTAGCAGTGATGTGAAACTAGCCCATATGCTGCCACAAATACTGCTAGCACTTCTCATATGTGCAAGTAAAGAGAGTAGATTGTGGTATTCACAGTCTCTGACCAATCAGTATGTAAACTGTACTAGCTATTTTGGTAAATTTAAGAGGCAGATATTTGCTCACTAAAATGGTACCAAGACCACTATATCCATTTAATTAAAGGCAAATAAATCATACTATTTTCCAAGCTTTGTCATCAGAAGCTGGCTATGAAGCTGCCATCCAGAGGTGAAAAGCTGAACTAGAATGCAGAAACTAATCAAAATATGTACAAGGAAGATATTTCGTGTTTTTCTATGAGGAATCTTTGCAAGTGTAATGTGAACACAATCAATCAGAAGTCTCTGAAAAGAAATCTGCATTTTAGCTGTACTGCATTATAGAACTGTGATAAGCAATCAGATGGCATCCCTACGCTACTTATCAGTGAGAGCTTTGAGTTATAGGAAATAACCACAGTGAATGGCTGGTTTCAGAGAGTAGTCTGAATCAGTTGACAAGATGGTCCAACTTAAGCTACTTGGTTCACTAAAACAAGGTAAATGCCACAGAAGGACAGAAAATATGTCAGAGATATCAGATCTGGGACCACACCATGCAGTGACTAGAAGAGTACTTGGATCCATAGAGATCTGGAATCCTTCTTTATGGTTAAAACCTAAACAGGATTGATTTATTTAGTTTATCTGAGAACAGATTATGATTAAGTCACCTTCTAATCTATAAAGTAGGAACATGGAGAGGAGACTTCTGATAATGGAAAGCTCTTCAATCAAGCTGACAAAAGCATAGCAGAAGCCAGTGGGCAAAACCATTTAAATCATTTTGGAAATAAAACACGCATTTTTAAGCCACCGGTGTTCTGTGTAACAAATTACTAAAGCATGGTATTGATTCCCCCATCATTTTAAGTCTTAATGTTGGGATGCTTTTCTAGAAGAGCCCCAACACTGCCAGAAGTTATAGCCTTGATGCAAGAAGTGCTCAGGGAAAGCTTATATATTATGAACTGTACCAAAGGTTAGACTAGGTGAATGTAATTGTCTCTTCTGAGTTTATAATCTATAAATCTTCAATGTTAGGCCACAGTTTATGCACTTTTGTAGCTGGTGTGATAAGTTGCATTGTCCTTTGGGGAAAATTAAAACAGATAATTCTATTGTTTTCTTTCCCTTTTCATTTCACGGCATCTTCCTATCTAGCTGGCTTGTTTGTGCCTGCTGAAAAGGAGTGTTGGTATCATTCAGCGCTTCACAAACATGTGGCATATGTTCCCAGGGCTTCATTTTATACACTACAGTTCACCGACTCTGAGAGTTAATATCTTCTGTCCTTCAGTCTCCCACGCACGTCAGTTTTTCTTATTTTTTTTCCCCCCTCTCCCTGATCATCCTTGATATTTTTGAGAAAGTCAACAGAAAGCTTCCTGCAAAGCAAATGGTACCTAAATACTCTAATACGCTTCTTTTCTGTCATGTTTTGGGTCATGTCTGCATATATTGCCTTCATCTGAAATTGTGGATGCTGTTTTAAAAGTTAGCCTCAAGTGGGAGCAATCTGTGTGGGCATATTTGAGGATGTCACTACGAAGGAAATATGTTGACAATCAGATCAGTTTATTGAGCAGCAGGCAAGAGTTTAACAGGGCTTACTAATTGTTAATCACAACTTGAAAGGGAGAAGTGGGAAAACTTGATTAAATACCTGCTGTACCTGCAGCTATATCTCCTTGCATTATGATTTTCTGAAGTTTAACAGGCAGAGTAGCACCAAACTGGTAATGATATCTTGCCTTGCAAAATACTCCCCAGCTGCTAGCTATCTTCCCTCTGCAGAATTTCAGGCAAACATTTTCTGGTGATTAAGAGAGAAAGATGTGTGGAAATCTACTCATCAGTAGTTTACAATTGTTTCATTTGGTAAGTAAAATTAAGATAGACTATTTACATACAGCAAAGCAAGTGTAGATATCCAGTCAAAGGGGTGTTTGTGGAGGGTGTCTTAAGTTGTACTCATATATTATAAACTATATTGAGCAGAGGTTTGACAGAAGTCCTCAGTGCTAGTGATTGGAATTGGTGAGAAGTGATTTTTTAAACGGATAATTCAGGAACTGGCAGTAATTTGAACAGTTCTGCTGGCTGGGACTGACTCACTCCAACACAGTAAAGACTTGATTGTTAGAAGTACTTTCACTCACATTACAATCCTGACTACCTGAAATCATCCCATACGTAATGGCCCACTTTGTAAGGACAGGAAGCATTAAACAGATTGGCCAATCCAGTGCAAATAGCCATACTAAAATTTATTGAAAACCTGTTCACTAAATGGCATTTCCTGCAGTTAAATTCAGCAGGCTTTGGTCTCCGCGTACCGAGACTCCATGTACCTTCAACTCAATAATATGATTCAGTAAAATTTCCTTGGAAGATTGAACTATTAGATACTTTGGAGCAAGGACTACATAAAAGCAGAAGCAACAACAGAATTCTTGTTCTACAAAGATGAGGGAGACCAGTACACTAACAGAATGATTCATTCTCCTTAACTTTAGCCATCCAATAGGTAGGTGTTGAATCAAAGTTAGTCATCCCTTTTTTGTCACTTGTGGAGGAAGATGTGTCCTTCCTGCTTTAGTGAGCTACTTTGGGATTTGCTCTTTAAAGACTTCCCTCTCACATCGCTAGTAGAGGACGCCCAGAGTAGCCATGAGAAAGCTACATCTTCCAACATAAATTTAGACAAGAAGGCTCATCCTAAGGCCCACTCTGTGCTGAAACCAAGGATGTGTGGTTCAGTTTGTTCTTTGAGACGATAAGGGTACATTGTATTCAGCGCATGTGCAAGTTTCAAGTATCATAATTACATAGAAGAGAAAGGAAAGGAGAGCCAGAGGCAAACTAAAATTAAGTTAACCACAAGACCTCAAGAATCACAGTTGCTTCTTCAGCCTATAGGAAAACTAAGAGCTCAAACCTTACCTCGAGGAAAAAAAGGTTTCCAAAGAGGGGATTCAACCAGCATGCTTGTTGGGGATTAAAAAAAAAAAAGTACAATGAAACTGTGAAAAAGATTTGGATTGGCTTTTCTCTTTTTAACAGCTCTGTGGTTCATAATGATTTACTGCACAGTTTGTATTGATTTACAATTATTAGACGTTTATTGTAATTTATGTTGATAAAGCAATAAGAGTACTGAAAATATTTATTAAATACGAGAAACTTGGTAGCACTTGTGCATTAATCATAGAGTTGATCATCTACAATACATGCACTAATAAACCATTAGTGAATATTTAACCTGCAACAGCACAGTAAGTTGATAGATTACCTCCTTTGGGAATGGACAGCCTTGGTGGAAGTTTAGAATTATTTTGCTTGCGACACATCACAGGATTTAAGAGTAGGAAGCAATTTTTACCCTGTGACTTTCTTTTTTAGTGTCTGAGTTCCTTAAGAAAAGAGATCTAGAACTAATTTTTTCTTCTTGTTGACTTAAACATTAGCAACCTGGAGTTTTGAAAAATTCTCAGGGATATTTATAAGAGTGAGTCAGATACTCTATTGTATAATGTAATCAGGTGGCTTTGCTGATTGTAATGCAGAAAGCATAATAAAACTTCAATATGAGAACAACTGCATGAGAAAAGCCAGAAAGGACTAAGGCTTCTCAGCTTTTAGAGGCGTCAGGAACTAGATCTATTAAGGGTCGGTTTGGCACTTGTGTAAGTGTCCTGATTAATCAGAGATTAAGTGTTCATTTGTTCAGCAAATGGTACAGAAGACTGGGCTTGGTTTTCTCACCAGATGAGCTAGTTTCTTGCTAGGCAGATCTCCAGATTAGGGGACACCTTTCATGCTTGCCCTTGTCCTTGAAAGGGTGCTGGAAGGGTCCCTGCCTAAAGAGGAGTTAATTCATTAAGGCCTCCTGGTTGATTCGGTCTCTGCTTCAACTCATTTTAATTCTCATTCCACTGATTGTTTCCTTTCAGGAAGGACGTTTGTAGAAAGGTTGTCAGCTTCTTGGAAGGACACACCACCAAAGCCAAGCACAAGCCTAGCCCACTTTTCCAAATGAAATGAGCTGTAAACAGCTGCAGACAAATCTTGGCTTCGTTCACATGAATGGGAGTTTTGCCGTCAATGAAGACCAGAATTTGCCCCTAAGCAAAATGTTTAAGCTCTGACTGACATACATATTACAAGCGTTAAAAAAATGGTTGGTTTTAAGCTAGGCATAAGGAAAGAAAGAAATGGGCTATTACAAACCATACTCAGTAATAGTGGGCCATATAATAAAAAGCCAACTGTAGCAGCAAACTGCTGTTATCAGGGGAGCATGGTACAGGATGTGAAACATTAAGCTTTATAGATATGTAAACTCACTACACACAAAAGTTAGACTTATAATTACCAGAGGAAATTATAACATTATGGCAGATACTGAGGACATCTATGATGCATTTATTACAAAGAAATTTGTGTGAATTGCAAAGGCTTCATTTAAACTATTATAATTAAAAGTCTTCCAAGACTTCCATTAGCATCTCCCCACACACACTCTTGCCTGCTTTTTGGATGGGCTGCAAAAGCACACCATGTACTAAAAATTTCTCCTGCAAATTCTTAATCTGTGAACTATTAATATTTCTTTTAGTTTAGCCTGCATGCTATTTACGAGTGAGAATTGACTGCCGTTGTAAATGGAGGTGTTACAGACAGTTATTCCATTATACACAAGGATCGCTTTTGTTATTCCCCCACCACCACCCCAGTTAAAACTGCCAAACTATACTGCTTACTCACAGTAATGACTCTTCGCGAGGGTTTTTATTTCCCCAACCACAATATTGATACACAATATATTCATTTCTTAGGAGGTATTCATGGCATACACTGTAACAGTCCATCTGTTACTAACACCCTGCTATGCATAATTTTTAGACTGCGTGGCTTAGGGGTAAGAATGGTTATTTTGTTTGAACCATACCTATCATTTGCTTAGCGCAATGGGCATGCAGGCAGGAGAAGGCGGCCTGGATGATGTGCTTGTAGGTGCTGCTGAAGTGGATGGTTGAATATCATCAATACTAGGTGCCACAGCACTATATGCAACAATATAATCAAGCATACCTGTAGATCAGTGCAACTGTTAGACAAAGGCCTGGTCTTAAAATAAAGAAACTATAATCAGAATGTTTCTGCAAGGACCGTGTTCATAGATGTCACTGATGACAGAGGTGTAACCTGTCCGTCTCAGAATCCTAGAATCATTAAGGTTGGAGAAGACCTTCAAGATCATCTGGTCGAACCACTCCCCTGCCACCACTGTTACCCACTGAACCACGTCCCCAAGCACCACGTCCAACCTGTCCTTGAACACCCCCAGGATAGTGACTCCACCACCTCCCTGGGCACCCTGTCCACACACCTGACTGCTCTTTCTGAGAAGAAATGTCTCTTCATTTCCAGCCTAAACCTCCCCCGGCCCAACTTGAGGCCATTCCCTCTGGTCCTATCACTGGTTACCTGTGAGAAGAGGCCGACCCCCAGCTCCCCACACCTTCCCTTCAGGCAGTTGCAGAGAGCAATGAGGTCTGCCCTGAGCCTCCTCTTCTCCATACCAAACACCCCCAGTTCCCTCAGCCGCTCCTCACAGCACTTGTGTCCCAGGCCCTTCACCAGCTTCGGAGCCCTTCTCTGGACACGCTCCAGGGCCTTGGTGTCCTTCTTGTAGTGAGGGGCCCAAAACTGAACACAGCACTCAAGGCGTGGCCAAAATATACCATGAACATACCATGTCCATTAACAGTGGCTCCCAAACATTTTCCACACCAGGTTTGTGTTCATGGTTCCTCTTATTGTCTCACTCAGACATTCACAGGTACACTCCTGCAGTTGTTCAATGTAAAGACAGCAAGGGGACCCCATGAGGAACAAAGACTTCTGACACTTTTTTTTTAATTAGTAAGTAAAAGCTACAAAAAAGAAGCTGCCAAAGGCTTCCCCATGCACACCCAGAAGGACCACATATCCATTTATGTCTCTGGGTATTCTGGGAGGTGGTGGTGAGAAGAGACCTTATTACATACATGCAGTGACTTTCTCTGTGGTGGAATTTAAAAAAAGGAAACAAAAGTTAATCCAGTATGTGCATCGATATGGTACGATTTAGACACAAATACTGCTTGCCCTCCATGTTTTAACGAGTTCCAGGTGGAAGTTCTATAGCCTCAGTGATTCAGCAATATCTGGAGATAGCACAAACCCATCAAAGGTGCAGGAATTATCCCAATCCTTCCTTTATGTTGCCAGCAGAATATGCAGCTAGCAAATCCCAAAGCCTCCCTCCAGCATTTCTCTGTTGGATTCACATAACATGTCAAAGAAATGATTTTTCTCTTTGATTACTGCAGTAAAATAAAAAGCACTAAAAAAGCAACTACTCAAAAACTTACGTCGCAGTTACATGACACATCCAGCTCCCTGCAAAAGGCATAGTAATGAGGGAGTCAAAGCTGTACCTCCAGCCACAAGCAAGCTCTTTCACTACAGCTCTTCATTATTACAATGCCATTTTGAGACCCTTGCAGTAGGAAAGTAAGAAAGGGCATGTCAGCCATCAGCTTCATAGACCAGTAGACTAAGAGACATGAACTCCAGCTTTAATGCACTTTGACTCTGCCGAAGTTCTCTTTGTTGGTTGAGCTGCAGAGAATGGAGAACATTTTTCTATCCCATTGATATTTTCTGTCTCCTTCTGTCTGGAAGTAGTATACGATAGTTAAATCAGGAAATGGAGATGAGGCTTTTGAGGTCTAAGATCTGGTTATTGTCTTCTTAAGAAATCATAGGCAGGTTTTTTTTTTTCCTTAAGTGTATTTAGGTACTTAAATCTTACTAAAGCAATTTGGAATTACGCATCTAAATACCTTTCAGAAGCTTACAGATTCATTTCATGTTCAGGTGCTGCTTCTTTTAAGTTTCTAAGACAACAAGGAACATCTGTGTTAGTGGCTTTATTTTCAGCACTGCCAATTATGTGCTGTTCCCATTAGAGTCAATGAGAGGTGTGGGCTTTTACTTCCCCTGAAAAAGAACATTATCAAGTGAAACAGGGCACTTTGTTCCAGCCTTCTCACTTGATTCAGCACTTCACAGGTGCAGGGTGGTGAAGATGTGAGCACACCTTTGGAAGAGCTGAGAATTAGGAAAGCAGTGGGAGTTCGTCTTGTGCACTAAGAGCAATACTGCAGCTGTTTGATTACGCTGGTTGTACAACAGGACTATACAAAAGAAAGGTGGAACGAGCACATGCCAACCCTGAGAGCTCCCTGACCTCCCAAAAGGTGCAGGCTCAGCTGTGCAAGACTGTAACTACAAAGAAAAGCCCTTAAAGGTCTCCTATATCCTCTTCTTATGTTTCCATAATAGGTAACAACTTTGTTATTAGGGTGACATTTTCAATATCACAAGACATTCAAGGTCAAGACTCAGCAAGAACTTCTTTACTGATGGAGCGTTGGCACGGGTTGCCATAAAAGGTTGTGCAGATGTCCTGGAATATCTCCAGAAGCCACCTGGTCATGGGCCCAGGCATCCTGCTCTGGGTATCTCTTCTTGAGCAGGGGTCAGACCAAGCGATCTCCAAAGGTCCCTTCCCACCTCAAGGAGTCTGTGGTCACGATCTCAGTATCCCCCATCCAACATTTCCTATTTTCCTTCCTCCTCCCAGCTACTGTTGCTGCTACTTGGCTAGCTCCACACCCCATTGTGTGGCTATTTTTAATCTCTTTGCACTAAGGAACAAGTACAGGATTCAAATTCACAGATAAAAAAATAGGGAGGGGATTTAAATCATCTGGGAAATTCAGAGATTGGAAATGCCTGTTTCTGGAAAAGGGAAACTGATGGGTCTTACTGAGTAAAAAGCGTTCACCTCTGTTTTCTCACCCCTATTGCCCGTCAAACAGGCCTGCACCTACATTTACCTGGGGAGGGGTAGTGTTTTCTACTCATGGTTTTCTTCAAAGAGCTTGTTACAAGTCAAAGATTAGCTCGTGTTGTAGCCCAGGCATCTCCCTGCAAGTAATACAATCAGTAGAGCATAAAACTACATTTTACTGCTTGAGGTGCACTCAGGTACTGGGGAAACAGCACAAAAATACACTGCTTTTAACAAGACAGTGAAATAACTTGGTTTTCTCATTTGGCAGGGAGATTCATTTACCTACAGCCCCTGGATGCCAGGTATTCAATAGAATAGGTTCCTCAATAAGACTATTTGTTCTATCAAAGCTCAATAGATTGAATTCTTTAGGAGATAGCCTCCATTCACATATATGAGGGGTTACACCAGATTTCTAGTTTGGAGATTTTTTTTTTTTAGTTGAATTTATGAAATATAATATGCCTATTTTGAATCAACAGTGAAGTTCCCAATGGGAACCGATCTGACTAGCGTTATGCCCTGCAAAGTGCCTCAAATTAGTTCAGTCACCGGTAGTGCGAGCAGTTGGGATTTAACATAGAGCATTAGCAGAAGAGAGCATCTGATGAAACATCATTCAGAATAGGAAATAATTACAGTATTACCAATTCTTTATGGCTGTGGGATGCTTTCTAATTAATTATTCAGGAAAAAGGAAGAATAAAACTGCTGGTTCTCATTGCAACTACAGAACAAAGTTACTTAATGAGCCACCGTAAAACACAAACAAGTTCAGCTGGCATTATGCAGATAAACACAGAGAACTTTTTCAAGATAATAGTTTTTTAAAAAAGGGACATACTTCAGAAGTTATAACAACATTACCTCACAGTCCAGCTGTTTGCATTGTACTTCCAGCTTCTTTGAAACAACGCCAAAATAAAGTAAATTTGAATATTATCTGCAGAGAAGTTCTCTGTAGAATAATCACCAGAATGCTTTTCATTATAACACAATTATATCATCAGCTTCTAATGATCAGAATGCAGAGCAGCTGATTATTTTCATAATGCAATTACTTCATAACAAACATTTCAGAAAACTCAGCTGCCTGCAAACAGTTCTCTCCAAATACCTCGTTTGTCTGATTAATCGTATGACGGGAACTCCCCTCTCTTGCCCCTTTCTAAATGCTCACCTGTTTTCACTGTGCTTCCGTGCTAACGTGGTCATTACAACAATAAACACTCGGGAGGAAGGGGGGAGACAGGTTGTTTATCTAAATATACAGACTGATGCTAATGGGCAGATTTTCAAAGAGAGGCAAATGTAATTCTTCATAGATATTTGCCCTTGCCATTCCTAATGCGCGCAAACCCCAAGGTATGCATATAAATCAGGTTTTTGTGCAGGGGTTTTATTAGCTTACAAGCACAGATAGCTGATGTGATGCTCAATTGTATACACACCCAAATGCTTGATATGTCTAGTGGGTATTTTTATATACAGAGATTTCCAAATAGCTGACTTTAACCCTCTGGTCCTTGCTGTCAATACAAACCTCTACGGTTTTTGCTAATAACTGCTGTCTTTCATGTATATTTTAAAATAACTGTAATCCTAGTGGAACTAACCGCATAAGAAAATATAAAAGGCTGCAGTATTTGATTGTTCAGCAAGATCATTTATACATACATGCTGGAATAAAAATAATTAGCACTTCTAGAGCCTTTCAGCCAAGGATCTAAACCCCTATTTATAAAAATGAGCGATTCTTACATTTAATCCATCCCTTTTGCAAAAAACACTGTCTTAAATAGAGAAGGCACATTTAGGGCATTAACCAGTTTCACTATTGAGGCATTTTTTTTTTAAAGGTGTTTTGCTAAAGTTCACAAGTCTTAAATGAGAGGGCCAGGAATAGGATTGCATCTCCAGACTCCTCATCCCTCTCCCCGATAGATAAACATGTTACATCTAGGGATCAATAACATTCTCAGAAGGTGAGAAGTTACGAAAGCAAAGATTTCAGGCAAGTCTACTGAAACCCAGACATAATAAGCATGATATTTAGTTGAAAAGGGCTCTGAATTAAATGCGCATATGAGAAACTGGCTGAGATTTTCCAAAAATATTTATTGTAACAATTATAACGGTAATAACAATGCTATTAGAGATAAGACCCCTATTGTAAATGCCTGTGTCATTTTGGGTGGATAATTTATTCATTTTAATTTCCTGATACTGAAAGTATGCAGATTATCAGCCGTACTCAAACGAATTTCTTCACAATTTGGAACGGGGAGAAAGTAGTAAAATTGCAGCTACTTATGGTTAAAATCTAATTACAGTTAAAGAATCCCCTCTGCCTAACATTTTATTCCACATTGGCTCAAGTGACGTCTTCCACACCCGGATTTCTCTACAGCTATTAGCACTTCCGCGTTTTAATTGTGTTAGGTAAATTACGAATGGGAAGCCTAGGCTAGGTTTTTGAATAGAACCTTATACTGAATGCATTTTTACTGTTTTCTATTTGAAGAAGAAAATAAAATGCCAGTGATAAAAATTCCTGCCTGTGCTTTATTGAAAGAAGTATGGATCTCACTTAGGAAAAATGATTTGTTTTAAAACAGTTTTCCCCTTTCTCCCTGAACATTTTGAGAAATTGCTTGTCAATATCTAGTACAGATTTCCTTTGCATGCCACAAAATCCCCTTCAATATGTGCCACATGGTTCTGCCCAGTGGGAGACATCACATCAGGAGCATAAAAACAAATCAACGGCAGGTTTTGTCTGCCGCTCTGACTCTGATCCAATGTGTTAAACTAGTTGAACTGGCTCTTTACACACATTCAGTTATAGATTGGGAGAACTTCTGTAAAAGGGTTTATCTAAAGCCAACATAATAGGAAAAAAAAAATGGAAAAACACTTGAGAATAAACGAAACAAAAGCCAAACTGAGTTCAGAGGGAGCTTTTGTCTGGGCTGTAGTGTACGTATATGCCTTCTGGGTGGATTTTAATGGGTTGTGAGGGTGCAGGAAAGCATTTTAGGGAGCTCTAACTGAAGCTGGGGGTGTTCATAACTTTAGCTGGGGAAGATACAAGCCTTCAGTCCTCAGTGCCTCCACTGCCTGGTTTCAGGCGTGCATCAGGAGCTTTGCATATGCAAAACACATCCTGGTGAGTCAGTAGGACATGAGCATCTTCTTAAACCAGGCTGCCTCTGACCGAGCAGTAGGCAAGATGCTGCCTTTTCCCTCCGTATACTGGCAAGCAGATTTGGTAAATATAGAGATAACTTCTTCAGGATTCTCCTTCTTGGGATTCTCCTTCTCAACTGCTCGTATTCCTAGCAGCTCTGCGAGGCTGTTAGTTAGTTGAACGCCTTCCCATTTTCTTCAGCACTTTAAATCAAGCCATTTTCTGTTAGTCATTTTTTACACTGTATTTTAAACACATTGTCACCGAGGCTTTGGCTGAATTCTTAAGAGAAAACCTGCATTTGTGACAAATAAAGACCTTAGACGATTTTGGAAACACTTGGATAAAAATGACCTATTTTTTGAATAGCTAGCAGAGCAAATTTTTCATAACATTTAAAGGGACAAAAAAGTCTTTTAGACCTTCTCAAAATAGCAGAGGAAACATTTTGATATAATGTAGTAGGAACTTCACATTCTACTTAACTAGCCAACACACAGTCATAGAAAGTGTCGATATCCTTCAGCGGGAGCTGTATGTGGACGCTGTTTAATGAAGCATGTCACTGCTTGTGTACCAGGGAAACAACACCCTGCACAGATCTTTCTCTCTTTTCACTCAACTGGACTTTTGCCACTGGTTTCAAAGACAGCATGTTAGCCCATAATTAGAGAAAGCCCAGCAAAACCAGAAAAATAGGTCATCGTGTTCAAAACAACTACGATTTGATGCTCCTGGCCAGTTATTTTCATATGCTGTGATTAATTTAAATTAATTTAATTTAGCTTGTTTTAATAATTGCATAACTTTTATCCGGATGCCCATGCCAGATGGCTCAACCAGCCTGAAAACAGGAAAGATGCTGTAATCGTGGCAGTGTAATAACATTTATTTACTACAAGTCTGACTGTCTCTGTTGCTCTTGCTTTGTGTGCTTTGCAGGATATTTCTTCAATGAATTTCCCTTTTATTCCAGAGCATTTTTTTCCTCTCTGAAATTATTTGAGTAATTTTATTTTAAATGCAGTTTTCCCTTTTATGTTCCTTGTGATATGTCTGTCAGGCTGACCATCTCCAGGTTCTGCTTCCATGCCACTGCAAATCATCAGCATTACTTCAGGGTTAAACTGGTGTCAGGCTCCATTCTGCCAACTGTAATCGTTGCCTGTGTGATTTCTATGTTTCAGGAATTCTCTCTTAACGCTCATGTTAGGAGATTAATACATCTGCAGGTTGTTAATTCCCCTGTACGAAACTGTGGATATATTCTGCCTTCGAGTTCTTACACAAAATCTTTCATCTTAGAGGTGGAAAACCAAGAACTTGCTGCTTTTGCTTGAGTCTGCTCTGCTGTTACATTTCCTTTGGCTTGTTTCCGCTTATTAAATTTACGCTTGCATGTGGTAGGAAGCAAAAGTCATTTTAACCTTTGATGTAAGCTTAATGACTTTTAATGATCCTCTTCTTTCTTCTGCAAGTGTGAGTCCCATTTGCTTACGTGCATCCCAGAACACAGGCTAAAATTCCCCCCCGTGATTTTTGAGACTGAACAAAGATGTAAGAAAATAACACTGGTTTAGCTTGTTTGGAGGGAAACATCTGAATGTTGGAGCAATTTTGGTGCATTCAGGTTAGTTTCTCTTCATCACTGCTTTGTTGCACTTACTGCGCTGCAGATCATCTGCCCTGGCAGTTTGCTAACCCACCTGGATGCTCTCAGGCAGATGCCAGTCCTTCCTCTGCCTGAGAGCACATTTGTGCAAATTGCTGATGGTGCTGGTCTGCTTTATATCCATTCTTCGCAGGCAAGGTAGGCATGCCCACGATTCCTGCTCTCAAACAGGTCACGAGCAAAATTCTTGACAGCTTCAGTTGGAACACGACCAGGAGCCCAGTACTCTGAGCAAAATGCTGACTCTATCAAGCCTTGTACAGAATATGGATTTTCCACAAAAATCAAACCCTGCTACTAGTTTGCTATACTTACGGAGGAGAGTGATAAATACATATCATTGAGTATGCTGATGAATGTGTGTGCAAAACTTCTCTCTAAATAAAATAAATGCATTGATATGCACTTTTTGGATCATTTGATGCTGTCACACCCATCCATGTGCTAACAGGGATCCATGTGCTTTTGCCAAGCGCATGTCAACCGGCCCTGTAGAAATATTTTATTTATTTATACTGTTTCTATATGTCACATTGTTAATCAAATAACTTATAATTTTTCTGAAGCTCTTTAGGTAATGGGAATAGTTTTCATTGCAGAAGTGAACCAATATTCTCCTTAGGAGAAGTGAAGTCACTGATTTGAGGAGAGAATTCATTAGCATGGATCAAAACCTATTTTCACTGAAATCAGATCAGTGGGAAATTAGCTATGCATGATCAGGGCCCCACATTCTAATTGCAATTAATCAGTTATCCGGTGTATTTGGCTGCTCTTTTTCTATTCACAAATGATTTGCAAATCACACTGATTTTCTTGCATACTTATTTCTTATTTGTAATTGTTCAATGACTAATTTAAGCAAACACATTTCATCTGAAGATGTGTTCATGCACTATTTAGTTAGATTTCAGAGGGGTTTTTTTGCTGGTTCTGAATGAGACATGCTAGTCTCCTTCCTTTGAATAGATGTCTGGAAATTTTAAAGTGGGGATGATTCAAAAAGAAATTATCATAATTCATTTGGCACACTCATCTTGTGTTTGTTGACCAAACAAAATGTATACAGATTTTAATTTTCCTTCCCTAGTCACAAAATTATCTATTAAAAGCCATGGGGAAAAGAAAGATGAAAAACGAAGAAGACGATAGCCAGGAATAATGGTGTGCCTTTATTTTTTCTGATTGACAAAAACAATGCTGCAAAATGCTGGGCGATGTGAAAAATATCACTCTTCTAGAAATCATGGTTTTGTAAAAGTATAATCAGTAAGGTCTAATTGGAGAATCATGAATGATGAACAACAAATAATAATATAATATCGTACACATGAACATACAGGTGCAGCACAGCTCTTCATTGGGCAAATACCTGATTGTGGAGTTTTTAGTGATAAAAGGGGATACAAGCATGGCTGAATTGAACAACCATTCATATTCTAAATGGATTTTTGTGAATGCTGATTTTACAGCAGTTAAGCAGCTCTAGACTCGCTCTCTTGGGAATGGTTAAATTAGGATACAATCCAATGCTTATTTAGTGTCAATGGAAGAAGTCCCCTTGATATGAATGAACTTGGTCAAGAAAGGAAATAATGAAATGCAAAACCGCAGAATTAGTAGTATGGGAGGCAACTGAGGCAACTGTTAGGTCATGTAAAGCCAGCCCATAGATGGGCTCTTGTTTTTATTTGCATAAGCCCCAGTTTGCTAAACACAGCTCTGAACGGCTGCTGATGCCAGGGGACAGGCATCCTGTGAACGTTTTATAGGGTATGAAGCAAAGACCTTGAGGCTTCACAAATCCACAGAGCTAAATTCTGTACCTTATCTGCATCCAGTTTACTCCATGTAGCATGTCATCTAATCTATCATTCTTGGCATTTTCACAGTTTTTATTTAAGTCTTTCAGGAAAAATTAAAAAAGGAACTTTCCAAACATCTTTTAAGAGATACCCAGTTTAATTTGTCTTTACGGTGTCCCAAGATGATTAATTTGCTTCTCTAAGTGTTCTTTGTATCTCAGACTTCTGTTATACTGAATGTTTAGCGTTACCTCTTTGTTGCCTGATAGTGCACCTGCTTCTAATTATATGCAGATGATGTACAATCACATTTTTAGAGGGATTCAAATGACAATATTTCTGTGACTTTCTTTCTGACCTAAAGCTCTGGTTTAGTACAGGTATTAACAAAGCTGAAATCACTTAATCATGTGTCTTGTATACCCTACTTTAGGCATTGTGGGGAAAAGAAAAAAAAAAAAAAGCCTCTTAATTATGACTTTGGTCACTACCAGGGGAAGATTGCATGAATATTTTAATTTTAAGTGATTTGAAATCACAGCAGCATTTTCTTTTTGATAATTTTCACTCTCACAGATAACCATACCAGCAGATTTTTGGAAATCAACTTAGAAATTAGTAACAGCCTCATGAAACTTAATTCTATGATTTACAGCCATCCAGAAAGTGTTTTTAAGTATATATAATAATCTCGTTGAGCATGGCTGAGTCTTTGAATATGGAATCATTACAATCAAACGTTGACTAATGAGCCATAGAAAATATTCAGCTACTTGTACAAATAATGTTTTCCAAAAGAATATATAACATGGATAACTCAAAAAAGAGAAATAGGTAGAATTCAGCAAATACATTTTATTATAACTATTGTTATGTGTCCTATTTCAGTAGCTAAGTATTTTCCGCATGTTGGTAGCATGTATGAACTAGAACATGTCAAAATGCGCGTTTGCACAGGGCGTTTACTCATTGTGCATACAGTATTACCGCTGCTACTTTCAGAGCAGAGATGCATCAATCCTAAAAATACCTCCTCATTCTCTCCTACTGCCAGGTGTCTTCATCTGCATGCTGCCAGATCTGCAGGCGGATTGCCAGGATGCTATGTCACGCCAGGAAACACTGCATTTCCACCGGCCGGCTCAATCTTGACAAGTAGAGATTAATGGCTCCTTCAAGTCCCTTTTTGATTTACATAAACCATTTTGGAGTGACATGATTAAAGATGGCAGCGCAGCAGAAACTGCAAACAAGCTGTTGTTACTAAATAGCTGTGCAGGATCTGAGAGCAGCAATTAAAACATTCTGTTGGTAATAGCATATGCAGACTGGCAAAAGGAAACCATTCCAGGTACAGAACAACAAATTTACTAACAAACCCAAACTATCTGCTGCACTGGTTTTGGCACCATTTATTTACCCTTTATCTATTAGCTGACACAGAAAGATAATTTTGTGTCTCCGCTGTTCTAGACGTGAGAGAGGACTTCCCCTGCTACATTCAAATCACACGCAAAGACGTGCGCAGACCTGTGCTATAAGAATGTCTGGCTTGAAAGAAGAGGGAAATGCCTGTTTCATTGCATAGTGGTTTCCATCCTTTCATGTCAGTTGGTAAAAACACTTGCAAACCTCTGGGAGGGAGCTTTAGTTTGAGTGATTCCTAAATGACACTTGCCATATCTGCCCTTCCATTACATTCTCTGTCTCGTTCACTTATCACAAAGTGTAACTGAGGCTCTGGAGCGATTTATTATCATTTGCAGTGGAACACAACTGACCTTGTGTTTGGAGAAAACTTCTTTTGACCCATCCACCTTAAAGGAAGAAAGCACCAACCTCCAATCAGTTTAAAATGGTGAAACAGAGGGAGAAATACAATAGTAATGATGAAATGGGTATAAGGATACTTAGGCTGCATTTTAATTCAGTCGTGGTGCTGTTTGCATCTAATAACATTCCTCTCAGGAAATTTTTTAAGTTGACCTCTTCAAAGTAAATCACGGCGCGATTCACTATATGCCACACAGCCAGTTTTCATAATCACAGTGTGTGAGATAAAGTAAAATTGCAGTGAGGCATGCAACTAGAGGACAATTGCGAACTATGATCCCACTAAGAACGAGCAGAGAAATTCAATTAACGTTCCACTTTAAGAAGAATCAGTGAGGATGTCACTGTATTTGTTCAGAATAGGAAATGGCATTCAGGATTTGGGCATTCAGCTCCTAGCACTGCTACCATCCCTCTGGAGGTGACTTTGCTAATGAAAAGACCTCATTTCTTCTACAGTTGTGGCTTTCTGTGATGATCTGTGGCCACCTCTGCATGCTGAGCATCGTGATACCATCAGGGCAGATCTTTAGGGTAAAATACTTGTTGCTGAGCACCTACCATCCAGGCTGTGTATGTTTCAGGTGGTTTTATGCTGGCATAGCACTAGTCCTCCAAACATAACGTCCAGCAGCTGCTCCAAGGCCAGTCCATTGTATGAATTAATATGTGCTAAGTGGGAGTGAGTCATTTCCAAATCAAGTGGTTATCCAAATTAAACATGCGACATCTTTGGACGTGACTTGAGAGCCAAGAGAAGCAGATACCATCCATGGATTACGAAACATCCCTTCATGTGGCAATATTTAAATGATGTACAAAGTACATTTTTTGGCTCTGTAAACTGTGGGTGAATTCCATGCTCGTGATCTGGGAAGACACGAGTTTTAATGCTGAGTTTTATACTCTAAGATGATTTGGAAAAAAAAAAAAAAAAAAGAAAAAAAAAAAAGAAACCCACTTCAAAGAAGAAACAGCTTTTAAATCCTTCTTAACTTAAGCTCCACTTCCTTCTTCCCAGTCTTAACGCCGTTTTATTTACTTTTTAGATAGGGATCCACTTATAGGATGATATTGGATGGTTGCCTTATAAAGGCTCTGTTGAAACTATATTTGCTAAGTGCATATGGCATGTTATGAGGCTTAAGACAATTTTAAAGAAAAAAAATCAACTGCAGTTGCTGATATTTTCAGCCGTATGGTCCTAATTTCCCCAGATTCAAGGATCAAAACGCAGAGGGAGAGAATGCTGAAATAGCAGACTAATTTATAAATTTTATAACAGCAAATACGAGATAGAAAACAGACTTTTACCCACTAGTGGTGTGAGTGCAGGCAAGACAAATAAACAGAAATTGAATACAATTTATCCTAGTGAAATTGCATAGGCAAAAGGGAAGGGGAAGGCATTGATCCTTCCTTTCTCGTCATATTGATCCCTACCCAGCTATCAGTTTTCACCTCGATGGGAATTCCTGAATGATGTTTCTTGCAAGGGAAGGGACATCCTTGCCTCCTTACTGGGTAGCTTGCACTGACTGCAACTGGGACTGCTGGCACACAGGTTTTCTTCACATTAAAATCAGACTTTTTCCCACTAAGTTGCTGTGGGAAATACACATACAGGCCTGTGGGAGTACAGTCAAACTCCAGAAAAAGAAATGAAAACAACATCATAGTTATTTATAGGGAAGTTCCTGATGAGTCTGGAGTCATGAGTTGGACTGACTCACTATCTTATACCTTTTTCATGTCTTTGCTAAGTTTCTACTGCCTCATGTCTGTGCCTCTCATTATCTACATCTGTGACAGATGGTAAAGATGTTTGATTTGTTCTTGTATAATTTACTCTATTTGCAGATGATGGGGAAGGAAGATTCTCCTGGGGACCAAGAGTACAGTTTTTCAAAGCAGGAAAATAGCTAAGTTGGAAGTCAGTACTGGAGGAAGGGTCCTATCCTGCATGGACATCAGGAGAAAGCAGTTTTAGTCTTCACTGTCAACTCTCTCACCTAGCAGATTGAAGATTTCCCTATGTATAGAGCTTTCTTGTTCTAGTAAAACATTTTGGTGTTGGAATTAAACATAGCACTTTATAGTAGACATTGCACTTAGAAATCTTTGGGGTCTCTACTTGTAAATGAGCATGACCAAAATGTGTCCATGCTTGGAAACAAGATGAGTTTCTGCTCAAATTTGTAGATACCCCTCGCCACCCCTTTGGAAAGGAGAACATCAACTTTCCGATTTGCTTGAGGTTCTGTCTTTGTACTCCTTTCAAGGTAAGAACTGCAAAAGACACACAAGGGAAAATCAATATCCTTTGCCATTTTTTCATACTCATTTTCCTTGCAGTTTGGTTACATTCCTGTTTTTTTAGCTTGATTTCAAAGTGCTTTCTCAGAGTGATCCTGGAAAATAAAGCTCTGGTCTTAAGTCACCAGATTTCTGTGGACTTCAGGGGAGCTGTAATTTTGAAAGTGGCATATCTGGTCTTCTGATGGTAAGCACCGTTAACACTATGTGAGATGGAGACAGGACTTTTACCTATTATCACACCCCTGAATCCTGAGAAGACAAACCGCAGAACCACAAGAAGGTCAGCCACTATATGCCTAGCTGGCCAAAAGACATTTTATCTTTAGTTTTAACAGCAATGTCAGCTGATGTCCAGAGAATGTGCAGCATCTCCATAGCAGCCAGTGACATGAGATAGAAGAATTTAGAAGACAAACAGAATGGGAACACAAGACTGCAGAAAATACCCTGATACATGAAGACAGCCTGATCTGCACAAGTGACTCTTCATAACACAAAAATTCTCCCACGGGAAAATTAGAGGGAATGCAAAATGATGGAATGAAAATCTACAAACACACCTGCATACACAGCCTTGAATGCACACTGGCCCCGCACTCCCCATTTTCTTGGAGTGTATATTCATTTACTGTTGTGCAAAATGTAGATAAAATGTTAGCAAACAAGGATGACCCCGAGTCATCCCTGAAAATGTGCCCAATTTGACCACTCCCATATTGAATCAATATCACTCTCTCTTATTGATCCCCTCTTGCTGGGGAAGACAATTAAAGCATTGCTGATACCTTGCAAAATAATAACAATGCCAAGAGTGCCCCAGAACCAGCAGCTGGAAAAAATCAACTTGTTGCTTTGAGGTGAGTTTTTATATTTTTTATTATATTTTAAACTATGATTCTTACAGAGAAAAAGAAAAATCATGAGGAACATAAGAAGCCACTATAACTTCCAACACTTTGATATTGCAATCTGTAGTACTACATACTCAAACATACCCTTAAACATTTCAAATTATTGGCCTTCTACCTATTCTTGTCAAAGTGGTTGTGCACCATTCAGCTCTCATTAAAAGCAAAATATCTTTCATCACAAGCTTTTTAACACTTTAACTTTGAATTGAGGAAATCTTTAAATGCAATCAGCACAGAACCATTTTTTACCAGGGCTTTCTTATCACTAATTCTTCTTTGTGTTCTTTAACGTGATGGTTATGTATCTCAAAAGAACAGCATGGTGAATGCTTGGCTGCCACTAGCTGTGATTGTATTTTAGGCAGGAATGGTTAGCATGAAGAACTTCATTCAGTGTAGAAAATAAATAAATTCCCACATGCATTTCAGTGCCTGGCAGAAATCATCTTTCTATTTACAACTGAATGACCTGAATTACCTTTTTATGTATATAGATGAACCAAGACTCAGCAGGTAATCAAAAGACCATTGCACAATTTTAGATGCCGATCTGTGAAGTAGAATGGCAAGAAGTCCAGAATTTTGATTAGTGGAAAATTCAGGTTTCGAAATACATTTTCCAGTCCGATGCAGAACAGAACTAAAATTTTGCAAATGTGTTTTCAGTTACAACTCGAAAACAAGCCCTTGCCTCTCCTAGAATACACTGATGGTCTTGTGTCTAGAGCCCTATGCTGAGCTGCAGAATTACTGGAGTCAAACTCTAGTCTTCTCAAATGAGATAGAAATAAGTGTTCCTGGGCATTCACCATCTCCTGGATTGTTCTGTTATTATCCTATGTTGGCCTTTCTCATGCTTTAAAAGATGAATACCAAGAAAAATTGCATTTGGAGGGGGGAATTTTTTCACTAAAGTCAATGCATCCCTTGTCTCCTTGGAAAAGTTTTCATTTGGACAAATGATTTAAAATTTTGTGTGCATGTCTGTGTGAAGGTGCCCTTTTCCTTTTCCCCTTTGTTTGTGCATTCTGCTTTCCACTAACCTGGTGTGAGTATCATTTTGGGCTTCTGCTGGCAGAGCAGCATGTCCTCCATCGGAGAGACAGCGCTCACACACTGCCCAGCAAGGCTCACTAACAACTACAGCCCCTGGAGCTTCATGAAATGTGCCCATTCTGACAAAATTTGGTATCATCTTATGCAAAATCCATATTTAATTTTTTTTTTTTTTTTTTTACATTTTATTACAGCACATTCAATCCCGTCATCAGCCATTGGTGGTCTGCATCACACAAACTTTATAGAGTGCCTTCCACTTTTGCTTTTCAATTGTGAAAACCCACCCAAGATGTGCTGTTTCACTACTTGGAGCTCTATGTCACAGGTGTTAAAGTGCATATTGAAAGTGAATTGTTTTTTTACTTCGAATAGGAGTAAAGTCATAGATGCGGTAGAGAAGAAATAATAAATTTGCTTTCTGGAACAAATAGCATCTCTCATGGTTTCCAGCAATAAAATCAGGAAGAAAGGCCTGAAGACATGAACATTTAAACAAACAAGCCGAAGAACTTAAAGAAGAAAGACAGTGGGAGCTCTGAAAATACTTGCCAACTTTCCAAGAAAGCCTCCTTTGTTTGTTTGGGTTGTTTTTGTACAGGAAGAGGGTAGGGAGAAAGAAAGCATTTTAAATAAGAGCTCCCTAACCACATGAGTTGAGGTGGAAGACTATGCTTTCATGTTGGTTACATGCAGAGAAATAATTATTTTAAATTTTTAAAGGGGAAGCTGTTTAAAAATAAACGGGGGGCAGAAAAACAAAGTGTAATAACAACCTAACTGGAAAACCTCTGAAATGTGAAGCTTTGGGGAAGAATAAACAATCAAAAATAGGTCATTGCAAGATGCTTCCCTACCTTTAAGAAAAGTTCATCAGGAAGAAGATGCCCAAATCTCTTCTTACTCATGCCCTATGCACTCATTCGTATCCAGAGACTCAATCAAGCACATCCACAAATCTACATGCCTTTGTCTTCAAGGCTACATGAGTTAAGGAGGCTGTGCTTTATTGCCGGCGATGTATCTCTTTCCTCCTTACTCTTGTGATAACCAAAAACCCACATGCAACCTTTTGTCTTGCATGTAGGTGTGTCTTCCTAAACCAGATGTTTGAAGAAGGAGAAGAGTATAAATATATTGTGCATTCTATTTTTCCCCTAATTCTTCCTTTGTTTCATTTATGACCCTTTTGCAGGTTTATGCAAAAAGTTAATCCAACAGATGTTCAACGAAGACATTTCCGTTGGAGAAAGTGCCTGTCATAAAACTGATTTTTTTCACATCTAATATATTCTTTTAAAATCTCTGCACTTTATTTGGAAGCTAAGAAAAATGGACCAAGCTCCCCTACAATATTTCTTTAACACTGGTGGAGTGACACCACTCCTTTGATGTGTTATGTTATTTGATATTTATCCACAGACTCCGCTGTCAAATGCCAGCATTCTTTCTAGAAAAAACACTATTCAAGTTAAGAATTCACATCATCATTTAATTATTAATTGTGCTTTAATTGGCTGTCATAAATTCATTTGCCCTTTTATCTGCAACAATGATTCTGTGGAATTGTTATGACTGTCTGCAAGTATGAGTAATGAGTTTGACTTCAATGCAAAGATGTTAGAACAGTGTTGCTGTTACAGCTGAGGTGACTGAAGAATTTGTGTTGTAGTGGTAGTGGGAGGATGGAGAAGTCTCAGTTTTCCAGCATCTCACAGCATGATTATTTCACACCAGAGAACAGATAGGTGTAGACCAGCCAGCCCGAATGCTGACTGCAGTCTCCACAAACATCTGTTCTTGTAAATGAAAATTAACTGAAAGTAAAGAAAAAAAGAACAGAGTTGCTAAAAGGTGCTACCTGTAAAAAAAAAGACAGGTCAAGTTAATTGGCAGGTCAGGTAAAGTGAGAGGTTGCTGGGCATCGTTGAGCTCTCTGGCTGAGTCACAAATCTGAGATGGCTTAATGCGACATAATTCTGATACACACTACAGATCTGTCAGGTCATGCTTTATAAAAGGTGCATACTATTTTCTGAGTGTGGGGCCATAGCACAGTGGAATTAAAGTGAAGAGCTCTTCAGATCGCACTGCTTTGTTCTCAGAGTCCAGTCCCCTGGCGTGAGTGGTCTGGCAATAGATGAGTAAGATGAGCAAAGTTTCACATCTCTTCCATCACTCCGCCACCTCACAAGACACAAACTCCTCCACCAAACACCCTATAACACAGATACTTGCACAAAATGCCAAAAGCTACAAACCTATATGGAGGCATGTTAAAAATAAGTCTTTGCAACTCTCATATATATATATGTGTAAATAAGGTGTTATATATATATATATATGATTATATATATATATATTCTGTAAAAGTATATTATTTTCTAATTTCTCTATTAAGTTTTCCACTGGAAAATTCAGGCAATGAACAGAATGGTGTGTCTCAGACTTTACTAGCACCAGCCACTGACTTCTGTATGAGCAAGTTGGCGGCAGATTTGATCCAGGTCAGTAGTTAGAGCAAGAACATCCAATGGAATTACATAACTTGGCATGCTCCTTCCTTTTCCAGTCTCCTGCAAATTCAGTGTACCTTACTCCTAGCGACTTGAAAGTAAAGTCTTCAGGGGAAGATTTAGCTTTTACTTTGGATTTTCTACAACCAGCTCTGAAATAACCTCACCTCCTTTCACCACGTCCCACGTATTCCACTTGAAGGAGGTCAGAAGCTCTTTTTGTACGCCGCAAGCTTTTGCTTGCATGGATCCCACCAAGCTGAGGGGCAGACGATGCTTGGCTCTGTCTGCAAGGAGGCATCACGCTTGCTGCTGCAGAGATTGCTCTTCTATCTCCAAGGAAACAGGCAGGGAGAGACGCTTTCACTCCCCAGACGCTGCCCGCTGCCAAGGGGAGCACACTCACTCCTCAGGGCACCGAGCCTAGATTTTCCCATTCTTTCACTGACATTGCTCCTGAGCTTGGGTGACCTTGGGCTGAGTCATTCCCCCCTCTCACTGTTTGCCTTTTCTAATTTTTAACTCACTCAGGAGACTTCCTTCCTGCATTTATTATTATTTTTATTATGATATTGCAATCTTAAAATTTTCAAAACACTGAGATTTTATGACATTCCGAAGTACTTCTGCTACCACTTTTTGCAAAATTAAAAGGAAGGTAAAATCTACTCAAACGTCTGTGCTGGCTGTCTTCAAAAAGCACCCCTGGTGTCCTAAGTGAATAAATAGATCTAAAAGCCAGAGGAATTTGAGGAAAGAATGAAACTCCATCCTAATACAGGATTTATCTTTCTTGCACCAAACAGTAGTGAAAAAGTTCTCAGTTGCTTTGTGCATCTGCATGTAGGGGGTGGCAGACGTTACCATTATATTCCATTTCACCATATTTATAGGTTGTTTTTAATTTCCTCTTGAAATGAGAGGGTCAGCGTGACACCCAGAAAGATTCATAGGGTATTGGATCCAAAGACATCTCATCCCGTGTGCTGAGCAATGTCTCTTGCACTGGTTATCTCCAGCCTTTTGGTCTCACCTTGTAAAACCTTGATTCATCACCCAGAAGATGGAGAGGGTCCTTGGACCAAAGGGACAAAAAAAGAATTAATTAGTGCTCAAAAGGTGCTTGCAAGAATGCAAAATGTTTGGATTAATGGAAAAAAAATCAATTTAATATAGAAAATACTAAATACCTCAGGCAGAATTGTGAGCATCTGTTGGGGTATATCTTCTGGTTCAGTCTTTTCCCCTCTGTATTTCTATTCAATGTTGCAATGCATGGGTAGGAATCCATTTTCAGATGTCCCCACTAATTATAACTGCCACTATTTTTGGACACCAATTGCCTTCACAGGGCTATGAGTATCTGCAGGCTTCACTGATTTCAACCAAATTTGTTGGCACTGAGTACCCTTGGTAGTTGGCAGCCTTGTATGTGGACCAAGTTTTTTTTTTTTTTTTCCCTAGATTACTATAGTTTTAATGATTTAGTCAAGGAAACATAGAAGTGATGTTGTTACAGAGCAGGAAAAAGAATCCAGGGTCCAAACTCCCTGATTTAATCTCAGAGAAGCATTTTTATGAAGTATTTCTAGCAACGTAGCACATTTTCCATTTTATTAAAAGGAGAGGCAGCATATTTTCATTACCAGAAGTAAAACTTTTCAAATGAAAAAGAAGCCATGAATGCACACCCTTCTCTCCCCCAAATTCTCGTCATTTAATGGAAGCCTTACATAACCTAACTCTCCTATACTACTGATATCAGACTTTATTCTTTAGTAATTACTGGATGTGCACACAGTCATTAAGCATTAGTGCTTTTTCATCTCTCTGAAGGATTGAAATTTCCATGTCTAGCATAAGCAGTATTCTTTCCCTTTGACTCATTTAAACTCAAAGCGTTTTGCACTCAGAGCAAGTGCAATAATTTAAACAAAGTGCTTTTTCTCAGCAAAGTCTCGGAGTCGCTAGTAATGACAGCCTCAGAAATGTGAGCTGTCTCGAGCACTTGCAGTGGCAGCGGCTCACATTAGCATCCTGTGGTCAGTCACATTTGCCTGCATTTGCTCTCTTTAATTTAGCCTTACATCACCTCCTCATGGGAGCCTACGGGCGACTTCAGCTGCAAGTCGCCCACCAGCAGTTGAAAGCTGCTCATCTCCATCAAAACCTCCATCCTACTTAACCTCTGTGTGTTCGGAGAGCTGGAGAACAGGAAGCAATGATTCACAGCATGAAAAATGGGGTTTTGGGTAGCTGTGCAAATGAACTTAAGTTTACATTGATTTATTTGTGTTTTTTTTTTTTTTTTTTTCTTCTTCGCATTGTGTCAAGCTTCCTTCAGGTGCAATATGTCATTTTTGTCACTTCTCTCCAGGCCAGACTTAGCTGCTCTCATTCCCATTACGACATATGTTTTGCAACTGATTTTAGAGGATCTAAAGAATAAAGCACTGCTCACTGCAAGGAAGAGGGGCTGAATGACACCTGCAAATGCTCATTCACTTAAATCCTGCATCAGTTCATCAGTAGACGGAAAGCCTCAGGGACAATACCGTAAGCCTCAGTGCTGTCTCTGCCAGCTGCAGATTTTCCAACCTTAAACAGATTTGTAGCAATCAGCAGTTCCCAATTTCCAGAGGGATACAGCTACATGTTCCTGGATCATTGCTGATTTTTCATCCAAAAGCTCTTCTCCCCCATCAAAAAATGCCAGGGCAAAACCTCATGCAATTGAAGGACTGCCTCATTTTTCAGGTTCCCTAGAGCCTGCCCCACATCTATCAGCCCGTTATCTTGGCTGCCCAGCATGATGAGCCTGCTCTGAAAAGCAAGACCAAAAGTAAAGCGTAAAAAAATGTAAAAAGGGGGGGATGGGAAATAGGATGTTGGACAGATGGACTATCCCTCCCAAAAAGTGATGCTTCAGAATTTTAATGCAGGAGAATCATATATGCTAAAAAGCTTTTAGACTTGGTTTGTATTCTATTTTTTTTTCCCTTGTGGATATAACATCTCCGTTGAAAAGTGGCTGGTTTAAAAAAGCCTCTTCTAAAAAAAAAAAACAAAAACATGCCCTTAGAAATTATTGACTTTTGCAATGTGGCCTATATTTTTACTGCAAATATTTTTAGTGCAAATACAAGGCCAATTTATTACAGCAAAATACATGACACTGCAAACACATAAGGACGTGAAAAGAAAAAGTATGTATTAATTCCACACAACAAAATGGAAGCCATTTCAATTTGCAGGAAAATAAATTTCCTGTGTTTTTACCTGTTACATCCGGACATGTTGAACAACTGGAATATATAAGTTCTGAAACATTTTTGGAGTTACAAAGCCCAGTAAGAAGTCAGGGCTACCAAGTTTCATAATGTTTGATTTGTCTGATTTTTATATGATATTAAGATTATCTAAATAAAAACAGCACTTCTGAATTGTTCATTTTTAATAGTCCTAGAGTGTACACAGTGAATTATAAACCCCCTAAAGTAGCTGAAAGAATATAAAAGGCAAAAGTAGATACTAGCTCATACAGGTATCTAAAGTCGTAAGCATTAGTTGGAGCTTTATTTGACTTGCAGATAAAAAGAAAGTCAGCAAGTCCAAAATATGCACAAATACAGGAAAAAAATCTTCCCATAGGCTACAGGAATGTCATCAAAACCCTTTCCGTTTCAGCCAACTAATTGATCACCACTGCATTTTGGTAAAACCCACATCCAGTATGCAGCAACTGGCAGGAGAGCCTCAAGACCCTGGAGAATATGACTCCTGATGTAGATGACTCCACTGCTTATGCTGGAGGGCAGATCCCCATAAGGAACGGAAACTCAAAGAAGGATTTGTGTGAAACTGAAGAACATAGCTCCCAAACTACAATCTATACAATTCCCAGCTCTGTTTCTAACCTTGCTTAAAAGCATCTCAAACATGCAGGTCTTCATACAGATCCATCTGGTCTCTAATAAAGAATTTAACATGTTTTCAACTTAAGTTTGAATAGAGTCAAGGAATGGTGTGGACTTCAAGCTAACAAATACATTCATAAGATAACCAAGGATATTTATGGTTATGATATTTATGGTTATGATCTTTACCTTAAAATACAGTAGCTTACTGGACTGTGCATTCACTCAAGAAGTATGGGTCTTGAGCTAAAATCAGCCTCCAGCTTGAGAACTTTCAATCTTATTTATCCCACCTTACTGAAGAAGGCAAAAAACACCAGCTGACATACATGGATCATATATGCGATCACGTGGGAACACTATGGGCTAGATACTTGGCAATATTTTATTTGAAGCTGCTACTTAAAACCCAAAGAGTAGGTTGTAAAACTACTCTTTACAACCAAGAATGCAGAAGTTAAGATGCCAGGAAAGATAATCATGCAAAAAAAGGAGGTGACTGAAAATTTTTCCTCTCAGGTCATATAAAAAGCTAATTCTGGGTTCTCTCTCCATTATCTGGACAGTTTAAGTGTGTTATATGATGGCTGTTAAACTAGAGAAACTGTCCCAGCAAAACAACTAGAAACACAAACATTCCTATATCAAATGAAGCACTATGTAAGAGAGATGTGTTTATGCCATTTTTTTCTCTCTCTCATATATGCATGAATAGTAGCATGAAAAATGAAGTACCATGCACCCAGAATAGCCTAGAGTCAAGAAAGATTGAAATTGTGCTTTGTGAGGAGAAAGATGTGGGCTGAAACACTTTCAGACTGAAAGGGGCACTGAGCTAAGTCTTTTGCTTTCACGTTGAGTTCTTCAGCTACCACTACACAATACAAAAGGTAGAATCATAGAATGGTTTGGGTTGGAAGGGACCTTAAAGACCATCTAGTTCCAACCCCTCTGCCATGGATAGAGGTACCTCCCACTAGATCAGGTTGCTTAAAACCCTACCGACCTGGCCTTGAACACTTCCAGGGATGGGTAGTGCCACAGTGCAGTTTTAAAGGACAGCAATGAACTCTGAACATATTTTTCAAAGAGAGGTTAAATATTTGTGCATTTTTAATGCATGGTTTTGGCATATGCATGTAGCTCTGGGATTTGTACAGGACATAATCCTATAATGCATCAGGTTTATTCTGTCTCCTAACAAGTCTGTACAAACTGAGGCACCTTTCTGGATGAATAGTACTGACTCCCTAAGGCTGAACTGCACAGAGTTGTCAAAATATGAAGACAGTGAAGAAGGCTTTAGACAGAACCAAACCCATGTTTACAATGTAGCAGAAATGCTATAGAAACCATGCATTAGCTCATCATGTGAAAGCTTTGAAGACAAACAGACAAGCAATGCATTAAGCTTGGAGCTGCCAAATGACCTGTTCAGTGGGCAGAGTAATCTCTCTGTGGTCCTCCCTTTCCCTGAACTGCAGGGAACTGGCACAAGACTGAGGGACTTGCAAGACCAAGACAAAAAATGTACCGAATACTAGAAAACAGGGTCCAATTTACTCTCTTTACCCTAGAGCAGGCAGAAGCTGAACTCTGGGATCTTTGTTGCTGCTGAATTGCAAAGCCAGGGTATGGATACAAAAGGTTGGGCACCTCCACCTGTGCATCAGCTGTTCAGCACCAACTCTCCCTGCAGTGGTGCATATGGTGCATGTAATACTTCCAATGCAGTGATACTTCAGCTTAAATGCAAATCTCCCAGGTGGGAACCAGAGATTTATGGATTGCGTGAGACTTCTGTTGGAAAATCTATTGCTAAGAAAGAGATTTATGGCCCACTGACTCATTTTTGTTAAAGATGTTCTGTATTTAATGGTATTTAGATTTAATCTCAGTGAGTTTAATTTTGTTTTGATACTTGTAGGATATCTCCCAAATGATTATCAAAGGGCATGTTTATTTTTTATTTTGTGTTATCCTTCTTCTTTGCAGTGTGGGTAATGGGAGTAGCATAATTATTTTGCCCATTTGCCCTGTCCGGGCGGCTGGGACAACTCTAGGTTTTGATCATTTTACTAGCTTTCAATGTGTCCATTTGTTTAACATTTCTTATGCTGAAAGCAATTAATATTGTATTAGACTCAGTGCTGTGACAGGTTCACTAGGTCAGCGGTGAGACATTATTGTATCAGATTGCAATATAATACTAAACTGCTTTTGCTTAATCATGTTTTATCTTCAGAAGGGCAAATGCTCTCAATTTCTCAATTTTTTTCAACTATAACAGGTTCAAAAAAATGCCAACACTGCTCTGAAAATACATAAAAATGTAATGCCTCATTTCAGAACAACAAGGTAACAAATCAGATTTTTGCTCTAGAAAAATGGCTACAAGAAATACACAGAGTAAATGAAACCAATGACTGTATACATTTATTTCTAAAGCAGCTTCATTGCTGCACTTTGACATAAGCATAATTAATTGTAACATTGTGCAATAGAGCAGGACAAATACAGAGGAGAAAAATATTTCAAACATTTGTGCAAATAAAAGACTGACCAGTTTGTTTCTGAGGTTTTGTTCAAGAATATTCAGGTGAATGCACCGATACTTTTCACAATGAGGGCAGAAAAAAAAAGCTTCCCCATTACTGTAAGCATGCCAGAATAGTCTCAATGGGATTGCTCTCACAAACATTTTGGAAAGCTCCCTTTTCAAAAAAACCACTATGCTAGTGGATTACATACTGTTGTGGCCGTGTCTCATTCTTGCATGTGATTAGATTTAGTGGATCACTGAAAATGATTTTGGCACATGCAGAAGTTGTGCCCTCACTGCACCATGAGACGGTCAAAGAGAGAACAAAGAGAAATATAATGGCAATCTGAGAATGTTTACACATGGACAGTCATTTTTGTTCCTAATGTTAGAGGCTGGGAACTTCCAAAGCCTGGAGGGTTGATTCAGTTTGCCAAAAATGAATGATTTATCACAGAATCACAGAATGGTTAAGGTTGGAAGGGATATCTGGAAGTAATATGGTTCAAGCCCCACCCCTGCTCAAGCTGGGCCACCTTGAGCATGGTGAGGCCCCACCAATGATGAGTATAGGGGAAGGATAATCTGCCTTGATGTGCAGGCAACACTTTGCCTAATGCAGCCAAGAATCATAGAATCACAGAATATCCTGAGTTGGAAGGGACCCACCAGGATCACCAAGTCCAATTCCTGGCTCCACACAGAACCATGTGTCTGAGAGCACTGTCCAAATGCTTCTTGAACTCCGTCAGCTTGGTGCTGTGATCACTGCCCCGGGGATTCTGTCCCAATGCCCGACCACCCTCTGGGTGCAGAACCTTTCCCTAACACCCAGCCTGACCCTCCCCTGTCCCAGCTCCATGCCGTTCCCTCGGGTCCTGTCCCCAGAGAGCAGAGCTCAGCGCCTGCCCCTCTGCTCCCCTCATGAGGGAGCTGCAGGCCGCCATGAGGCCTCCCCTCGGCCTGCTCTGCTCTGGGCTGAACTCTGAAGTGACTTCAGCTACTCCTCATACTCCTTTCCCTCTAGACCCTTCACCATCTTTGTAGTGCTTCTTTGGACACTCTTTAATATTTTTATGTCCTTTTTATCCTTTGGTGGCCAAAACTGCACACAGTACTCAAGGTGAGGCCTCCCCAGCACAGAGTGGGACAACCACTTCCCTCGGCCAGCTAGCAATGCTATGCCTGATGAAATCCAGGAAAAAGTTGGCCCTTTTGCCTGCCATGGCACACATGTTCAGCTTGCTATCAACCAGAACCCTCAGATCCCTTTCTGTGGGGCTGCTTTCCATTAGCTTTCTTAGCAGCAAGGGCACATTGCTGACTCATGTTCAACTTGGTGCCCACCAAGACCCTTAGGTCCTTTTCTGCAGAACTGCTTTCCTGTTGGGTGACCCCCAACATGTCCTGGTGTTAGGGGTTGTTCTTCCCAAGGTGCAGGACTCTGCATTTCTCCATGTTGAACTTCATGAGATTTTTGTCAGCGCACCTCTCCGTCCTGTCAAGGTCCCTCTAGATGGCTGTATGGTCCTCTGGTGTGTCATCCACTCTTCTCAGTTTTGTGTCACCCACAAATTTACTGAATAAGTTATTTTCATGACTTACTCATACTAAATAAGTTATATTCATAACTCATAAGGAAATCTGGGAAAAAAAAAAAAGATTTTCTTAGTATAGACATATGCCATAGTGATATATCCTATAGAGGTATGCCATGGATAATGTTATGTTTTCTTCAAGGAAGATAAGTCTAGAAGTAGAAAAGTCTTCCTACAAAAGGCAATTTGGTATTAGACCATGGAAGAAGTTGGATTCTTCATCACTATATTTTAGAGAAATGGTTAGACCAGTGTTTAGCAGGGATAGTCAATACAACATGCAATCTATCTCCAGAGCACTGGGTTTACCTCTGTGACTGGATTCTATAGCAAGATCCATATCATATTTTTCATATAGGATTTTAATATATAGGAGATATAACTGGATTCAGGAGGGAGTGGGAGCATGGCTTTCAAACTGAAGTAAGACTGACACTGTAGCATATCGCTTTTGAATATGCAGTGCTTGTGCCAACTCTGAATGCCTCATGGAGTCTAGATACTGCACAGAAAGCTCTCATCCAGTTTATTATAGCTGTATGGCAGTTTGGTGGATGCTATATCTTAAGAGCAAGAACTGAGGCATTTACAAATGGTTGACTGCAAGCATAAGTTTGTCCATTTGAAATTAAAGCTAAAGGTGTGAAGGTTGTTTGCAAAAACAGAGTGATTTATCTTGATCACTTTATCAGGAAGGAAGATAAGCCTACTGATACAAAAGGGTATATTAAAGAATTTAAGGAATTTTCTAGCAGCCTACTCTTGTTGTTACAGATCTGTTGGTTACTTTAACAAGCTAGCAGGACTATTGCATAGTGATTAGTGAATGAAAGTAAATTATTATCTCCATCCACCAAATCATAGCCAGATAGGCTATTAATAAAATTCACTCTGCCATTTCTCTGAGTACTTACAACAGTATTCATGACTCACACTGATTAAAAAAAAATGCAATCAAGAAATCTGAAGCTATAAACTGACTAGCAGCCTCTTTTATCCCCCTTCCTTTTTTCCTTTCTCTTCCTCTCATATGGCAAAAGGCAATGGCAAATTTATACCACTAAGCTAGCACTATGAGATGCTACATGCGTAAGTAATGGCAATTGTCTGTTTTGTCACGTAAATAAGCCAGAGGGCAGAGAAATATCTCCAGGTTGCTAGCAATCTAGAGGAGAAAGAAGGAGAGCAAAGGTTAATAAAGTATGGTCCGTATGTTATTTGGCTCATATATCACCAAAATAGTTGGAGGACAGCAGTTTTCCAGCTATCTTTCATGAAGGCTGTCTCTAACTTTGAAGCCAACCTTACTGAGCAAAACCTTTACTTTCTATTTAAAGATGGCCTTCAATACCTTATTTATGTCCTCCTTTAATGTCTCATTGTACTTAGTCATTAGGTAACTGCTGCTTTCAACTGCTGCTTCTAACTATATGTACAGGATACTCTCATGGTGACTGCTTGATCCTCATGCTGACCTTGAGCTGAAAAACAATTTACAAGATGGATGCAAATTGACATTGCACAAGAGCTATGGAATTCAACAAGAGAAACATGCAGCATTTCAGAAACATTTTTTTTTTCCATTTTCAGATACTGTCAACTGCAAAGCACTGTGACCATTATACTATATGCTAAGAGGTAGACACCCAACCTAATGTTATAGAGTAAACCCAAGTCTTAACTCACAGTTTGAAAGGCCCTATATGTGATGTCCTTTACTCCATAGATGCTGTAACTGTTGAATGAATAATCTCATACAAATAATATAGAAATGCTACAGAGTCAGCTGAGGTAATGAGAAGATGCTGGAAATGCAGGCCTTCCTGAGAAGCAAAGGAAAGTGTAATGAACTGGAAACATTTAGCAAAACCCTCCACAACATGTCTCTCCTGAATAGATGGATTACAGATTCTTTGGGGCAGAAACTATTTCTTATTAAGCCTCTGGGAAACTAATGCTTTGACCGTGATGCAAATAAGTTTATCTGAATTAGTCAGCTTCTTGAATTGCTTGGGCAAATATTCACTCTTGGGACAGTCAATTTTTATCAGTTTTCAGTGATGTAGGTCATAATAAAAAAATAATTAAAAAAAATCTAACTCAAGGTGGTAGACCAGCAAGTGCATTTTACCGTGAGTTATGGACCATTCTCTCAAAAAAGATACTGTCTGTAAAATCACCGTGGTTGGAGGAGACCTCAGGAGGTCTCTAGTCCAACCTCCTACTTGAAGCAAGGTCAGCTGTGAGATCAGACTAGATTGTTTAGGGCTTTGCCCGTTCAGCTCTTGAAAGCCTTCAGGGACAGCGTGTAGCCATATTCAGGCTCTTTACCTGTTACACACACAAAATAAAACGTGTTCATTTGAATTAAGGTGGTTTAGGTTAACATTTTTACCTTGTATTTGCAATGGGATATCAGCATGCAAGAGACCAGTGACTGTAGTTTATCTGTTAAATGGAACTGCATTAACAACAATAACTTTACTACTTGTGATATTTCTAGAGGGACCTGCCTGTACAAACAGTATTTACTGAGGAGAATGTTGACCCAGCTCAGAGGAGACTCAGCTCAGAGCTTCTAGGTTCTACTGGAAAAATAGGAAATGCACATAATAATAATTGAAGTAAATAATAAGCATAGCTGTATTGGGTTTACATGGCAAAGCTTTGGTAGCAGGGGGCTGCAGGGGTGGCCTCTGTGAGAGAGTCCAGAAGCTACCCCATGTTAGAAAAGAGCCACTTCCAACTAGCTCCCAAAGGGACCCTCTGCTGGCCAGAGCTGAGCCAGTGAGGGATGTTATTTGCATCTCTGTGAGAACATATTTAAGAAAGTGGAAAAAAACTCCTGAGCAGCAGCTCAGAGAGAAGTCTGAGAACCAGCCCTGAAGCCCCCAAGGCCAGTGCAGCAGGAGGGCAGGAGGGGCTCCAGGCACAGCAGAAGTTCCCCTGCAGCTTGTGGAGAGGCCCCTGGTGGAGCAGGCTGTCCCCCTGCAGCCCACGGGTCCCACACGGAGCAGATCTCCACGCTGCAGCCCGTGGAGGAGCCCCCGGTGGAGCAGGTGGATGTGGCCTGGAGGAGGCTGCGGCCCATGGAGAGCCCCCGCAGGAGCAGGCCCCGGGCCGGAGCTGCAGCCCGTGGAGAGGAGCCCACGCAGGAACAGGGGGTTTGGGGGGAGCTGCCGCCCGTGGGGGACCCGTGCTGGAGCAGTTTGCTCCTGGGGGATGGACCCCGTGGTACGGAGCCGTGTGGGAGCAGTTCTTGAAGAGCTGCTGCCTGTGAGAGGGACCCCACGTGGGAGCAGGGACATGGAGTGACCGTGAAGGAGCGGTGGCACGAAGCATCAGGGACTGAACACAGACCCCATTCCCTGTTCCCCTGTGCTGCTTTGGGGGGAAGAGGTGGAAGAGGGTGGATGGGGGAAAGGTGTTTTTAGTTTACTTTAAGTGTCTCGCTGCTCTAGTCTGTTAGTAATAGGCAATCAGTTATATTAATCTCCCTATGCTGAGTCTGTTTTGCCCATGACAATAACTGGTGAGTGATCTCCCTGTCCTTAGCTCAACCCTTGCACCCTTTTCATTGTATTTTCTTCCCCTTTTTCTTTGAGGAGGGGGAGTGAGAGAGCGGCTGTGGTGGAGCTCAGCTGCATAGCAGGGTCAAACCACCATAACAGCATAAGCTAGAATCAGGTTCTTATTCAGTAACCTTTATAAGTTTAGTTCTGCCTTACTTAAAGTACAGTTGCTGAGTAGCTTTAATGTTTAACATTACATATTTAATATAATATAGATTATATTGGTGACAGCAGCCACTTTTTTCATGGAGGTGGGCTAATAACTATTGAATGTACCAAAATACTACTACTAGCTATACATATGGGAGTTGCTAGAATATGGAGATGGAGAAAGCATGCATCTGAAGGAAGAGATGGCTAGCAATGTATTTCTGGATTGTGTACATTTTTAAGGTGAGGTAGGTCTCTCTAAAGAAAGAAAACAATGTATTACCTACATCTATTTGGGGCATTTCTAAGAAATTATATTTTCTTTGATAAAATGCAGTCTCATCAAAACTTTTTTTTTTTTTTTTTTTTTTTCCAAAGCCTTTGGGTGCAGGCAGAATTTCTTGTCAAACTGAAGAACAGGGATAAGGGACACAGGGACACTGTCTGCTGTTCCAAAGGAGCCATTAGTTTAGAGGAAAAGAGATTTTGGGCACTGCATTCCTAATACAAGAAGGTAAACCTTTGTGGTCCAGGTGCTATAAAGTAACAACATGCACCACAGCTTTTTTCCTATTTTCTATGTTCTTTGTTTGTACCAGGGGGTTCAGGAGGAACCTGAGCTCCAGCTGTTCCTCCTTGAGAATGTGTCTGAATCACTCAAGTGTTGTTAACATGAACTCTTTTGAAAATCTGTTGGATTTTACTATACATGAAATAGAGTGAGCATATTAGAACTTATTTTTCAGACTGTACCTTTCCACTCTCCTAGCAAGCAGACTTACTGGGAGGTATATCTGTCCTTCTTTCTCTCTAGTTCTTCACACCGGGAGGTATATCTTTCCTTCTTTCTCTCTAGTTCTTCACAATTAATATTGTTTTGAAGTTCATCTCTACATACGCAGGAACTGTTCTTCAAATCACACACATTTTTGCAAAGACAGAAAAACTGCTTCATGCCCTGCTCTGATTTTAACTGGTTGGTACCTCAGTTTTGATCCCATTGTTGCTCTCTGCTCATAAATCTTGTTTAGTCAATGGGATTTTTCTGCCTGAAGGAATGCATGATCAACGGCACAGAGAAGCATAAAATAGATTTTTGTGCTTCAGATCCTTAAAATGTTTTTGTCAGGAAATAATTCCCAAAGCAGTATTTGGCTTGTATTTCTTTTCCTTCACTGAACTTTTTTTCTTATGCTTTTTGCTTGCTGAAGGATATGAGCTTTGCTCTCATTTATCAAGTCCCAGTCTAAATTTTACCTTCCCTCTATTTTCTGAGTTTATTTATTACAACATCCTTATTTTAACGTTTATTTTAACATTTACTTTAACACCTTTGTTTTAACATTTTTAGCATGACGCATTGTCTTGAAAGAAGTTTTTTCTAAAGTAACACCAATTTAGTTATCATTGGTTCAGGTAGCTTAATCCTAAAGCAATCCAGCACAAAAACGTAACGTAGCGCATTGAAACAATACAGCAGTAGGCCAAAAAACTATGAGTAATGCAATATGGTAATAATGTACAGTAGCTTGTAGTGCAAAATTCTGTTAGTGTGCTCTTCTGCTGATGTACCTGTATGTGTGCTAGCTATGATACATCTCCACGTGATACATCCATTGAAGATGGAGCAAAATTATCTAGGATATACAAGACAAATTGGAGAATCTTCAGTGCTAAAACCAGAGAAATCTTTAATGCATATGATATACATTCAATAACCTGGATTTTTCCTTCAAACGTCTGCCATTCAGTTTGTATCTATTTGGTTGGTTTTGTTTCTTCTTCATGTTAACATGAATTTAACATGACAGTTATTTTGAAAGTGGTTAAGTTCTTGAAGTCTTTTTTTTTTTTTTTAAGTGAGTTCTGTCAGTTTTTCTTTTAGATAGTGGCCAACCCCAAAATGTGAAGTGTATGAGAGGGGAAACAACTTTTCAATACATATGTTTGGGTTGCTTATTTTAATGTTACCCTCACCTATACAATTTCTGTTTTAAAGATGGTGCATTTTTTCTGAATCCTTTCTATTTTCAGTAAATTACTTCTGAAGTGGGTGACCACAATGGGGCATAACGTTCAAGGTGAGTGCACACCATGCACGGCCATTGCTTTAGAATGCTTCCAGCCTTTCGTTGTAATCCCCTCTTAATACATCTTGACATTTTGTTTGCTTCTTGATCACTGCTGTGCACTGAGCAGATGTTTTCATGGAGCTGTCCTTAGCGAAAGCAAGATCTTTTTCTTGAGTAATTGCAGTTAATTTATAACTCAGCTATGCGTATGAACAGGTGAATTGTCCTTTACAGTGTGTATCACCTTGAATTTGTCTGCAGTGAACTTCATCTGTCATGAAAGTTGTGCAGACAGTTTAGTCTGGCCATCTAGAATTCTCCAAAGTCTTATTTAGTCTTGGCTGTTCTAAAGTATGTGACATAAAATACACTTTTCCTGGCAAAAAATTGTTTTGCTGCTAAAGGCCTTGTTCCAGATTATTAACAATATTTATTGTTATTTGTCTCAGCTACTGCTGGGACTAAGCAAGATATTTTCCAAGTCAAAATGAAAGCAAGAGCTATCCTCCAAGGAGTTCAGCTATTAAACACAGTTTTGAGACAAGAGATCCACAGCCTAACTGGAATATTCAGGATGTTCATTATCTACACCTTCTTTAAAATAAAATAAAATAAAATCATAGAATCATGGAATCATTAAGGTTGAAAAAGACCTTCAAGATCATTTGGTTAAAATAAAATAAAATAAAACAAGAGGTAAGTATGCTATAATTTGTAATAACTTTTGGGAAAACAAGCAAACAAACAAACTGTTCCCAGACACTTTTCTGACTACTCAGTGAACATAGTTATTATCCCTGTAGGCAACATAATACAATTTCATTCCTGTTGTGTATTCCTGTGACAATTGTCCTTCTTTGATAAAATATGACTATCAAATCTGACCCTTTTTTATCTTTCTACCAGTTTTTAACCCCAGGCAGAACTTTAACCAATGACAGATTAGTTTCTTAAGGAGATTCTTGTAAGGAATGCTGTTAAAAGCTTTTTAATAAATAATGTTAACTGGATCTCCTCTAACCACTATTTTAACAACATCCTCAGGCTCAGATTCAGCAGTCAATCCATATTTAGCTGAACACTTCATCACAAACTAAAAATTAAACACGTGCCACAGTGTTTTGCTGAAGAGAGATGGACTTAAGCATGTTTTCAGCTTTGCTGCACAGAGGACTTACAGAGTAGATTAAGCAGAAGCTGAAGCTTTCACATTCAAAGTACTGTTTATATTGTTATCTTAATCTCTCAGCCTTTTTTTTTTTTTTTTGTCACAACCACCTGCTATGGATGTAATACATTGATTGATTGTAATCCTCCTGGGATATTGACTTCTTTGCTTTGCTACCTGCCTGTCTGACACCTAGTTCAAGAAAACACCCATCCTCACTTGGGTTTTCTAGATGATATGTTGGAGAAATCTATTCTAGTACTGCAAGTAGGCTGGTAGGTAGTAGCCTTTCCAGTAATTTGGAAAGGCACAGAACCCAAGTCTGTGTTTGATTAATGTTTTTAACTCTAATATCTTCTGGAATTGACATAGCCACATCCCACTCTTATTTAGCCTCAGTGGAGAAGTGTCCTTGCATTTTGCCTGAAAATGAGATTAAAAGTGTTCCTTCTTCCCAGTGAGAGAAAGTTTCAATATCTCTGTTGTGCTTGTCTAACATTCCTGATAGCCCACAGATCACCCAACCATCTTTCAGCTGTAATCCCATCTCTTCCTTCTTTCCCCATTTAATGCCATGCTGATATTCTGAAAATTATTTCAATGTCTGGCAACTCAGAAGATTGATGTAGATCAGGGTTCTCAATTTCCCCCATCATCAACTTGGCAACGATAACTAAACAGAAGAGCCTTTTACAGCACTGAATGAAGAATAAATCTATAAAAATTTAATTAACCTCTGAAGAGCTTATTGAATCCTAACTGAGTTTAATCACAGTTTTTTTAAGTTAGGAAATGTTTGGCATGTTTTTGCCTGCTGTAAAATAGTTTGAATTGCTTACATAAACAACCCAAATTTGTAAAATTAATAAATGCTGCTATTAGGATTTACTGGCTTAGGAATTTCCACCTTGTGTACAAACAAAAAACATTTCTACTATAAATACAGCTTCTATATATTTTCCTAAAATACAGACAACTAAATAAGAAGAAAAACCAAAGAAGCTGACATGAATCAATGCATGGAAACAAAACAGCAACATACATTATTTTCTTCTGACTGGGCTTAACATGGCCTGTGTTCTTTTGCTCCCACAGATGTCATCGTGAGTTATGTCAGTTCATGCTGAAAGAGCGGACTGAAAATGAGCTGGTCTGGATTGATCCATCCCCTTACTCTATCTCAAGAGGATTAAGTTAAAAACTTTTAGTCTGGAACTAAAGACCTACCAAATCTACCCTTGTAATTTATAGTTTTTATGGCTGTCACATCTCCATTTCAACATCATTGATCAAAACTCCATTGAGCAAAGTAATATGTGCAAAGGCTCGGGGGGGGGGGGGATCAGATGTTTTGGCATTGAGAGATTAACTCTGAGAATAAAAGGAGACGAGTCAGAGGGAAGTACAAGGAAGGAACGAAACTGGTGGTCAGCCTGGCAGAACAGGCAGCATGGCTCTATTAAGCTGCTGGAGAGGGTTTAGGGGGCAGCTCCTGGCTGTGGGGACAGATAGACCAACATCACAGCTGATGGGTCTGAATAAAAGGCAGAGGAGCCCACCGAGAGAGAAAAAAGAAGAAACAGGAGGGTGTGGAGGAAAGATGAAGAAACCTGTCTTAATTATGTTGAGTTTGGCTTGACAGCTGAAGAACCGTGAGGCCAAGATGTTAGCATGAACAGGAAGAGTCAGTTTTGTAAGAGGAAGATTGATTTATGATTCATTTGCATAGGAATGGACACCTAATTTGTGTTTGTGAATATGATTACTCTCCAAGGAAGTTAGAAGGAGGAAAAGAGGAAGGAGAAGAAATAGAAACCAAATATGAGATGTTTGTAATGGGGTCTTTTTTTTTTTTTTTTTTCATCTCACACATCTCACATTTTTCTCCTGTAACTTGTCTGCCTTCTCTGGAAACGACTGTTCAGTAAGAGGCTCTCCATCCCCTGACCCATGTAGTGCTATTCAAGAGGAAGTTATCTCTGTGTATCCTCATCCTTACTCTACAGGGTATAGAGGGAATTAGCAACGATTATCATGCAGTACCTTGTTAGGGATACCTGGCTGAGGCAGCCACAGAAAAAGTCAGTGTTGTCCTTCTGCAGGTCTCTGCTGCCTTTGGCTGTCTGGGGTATGGCAGGCTGCATTTTTTTTTCCACATTCAAACGACAAGAAGCATAAGGGTGAAACACACTTTTCTACTTTCATTCTGACCCTTTACCCCAGCTGCAAGTGGAATGCAACAATTTCTATGCATTGGTGCCTCTTTTAACAGAGTAGAAGGAAGTTCTAGGATTTGCTTTTCTTCCTTTGCAATTAAATCCTTGTCCAAGTGTTTTTTCCCCACTTCTAGAAGCACACAAGAAGAATACTAGCTCGCCCCACAATGCTGACAGAACATCTGAAGCTCGTGCAACAGTCTAGTGCTTTAAAAAAGTCTCGTGAAGAAGCCACAGGATCATGACCAAGTAATCCTAACGCAAATATTACAACTTCCATCGAGTCCCTCTGTGGTACTTAGTTCTCTAATTCTCCCTCCTTCATCAATCCAAGAACCACTGGGTTAAAAGGGACCCCAGCTGAGGGCTTAGTCCATTTTCCTGTCATGGTACTAGCCAAAAGCCTGATACCATGTCAGGTACAACAGCCAAAATAGCAATGCAAGAACAACAGACGGTCAGGTTTATTCAGTACCATTCAGTGTTGTCATCCTAAAGGACAAAATAAGGCATTTTTCCATGAGAAAAACAAACAAACAAAAACAACAAAAAAAAGGAAATGCATTTTTCCCTCCCCTCCTCAGGGCTTTGAGCGAGCACAAAGTTTTTAGTCTTGCAGGTGGTTTGAGGGTACAAGCTCCTCAGTAAGTTCTGGCCCAGAGGCTCTTGTAGACAGTTTCTGCATCTGTTACCCACCGTTCTCAGCTCTCCCTTTCTCTCTTCTTTCTCTTTGTAGCTGTCTCTCTTATGATGTACTAATCTCTTTATCACTTTACTTTTCTGCAGACATTTTAGCTTCTCTTCCTGATTTCTATGAGTAGCATGTTTAATAAGTCTGAGGAGTGAAGTAAGGATATATGTTATCATTTTTTTTTTCACCATTAAAAAGACTACTTTTTTAATGAACTCAGCTTTTTGACTAAGATAGATTGATCATAAATTTTCTACTTGTTTAAAGAAAAAATAAGACATATTTGTTTTACATTCATGAACTCACTTGTTATCTTCAAGACTTAGGATGTAGTCTCAGAATAACTAAAAGACCATGTAAATCTCCAGAGTAAATATCATGGCTGAAATGTTCATTTCTTTGTCACACACCGACTTTCTTCAATACAGTGAAAGGTCAGGCGTGTAGTAAATTCACTGAGGCCAGGACAGTGTCCTTATAAATCTAACCGTCTTTCTGTCAAAGTACAAGATACTTGATTGCTTTTTTTTTTTTTCCTAATTTTTTAATCTCTTCATGAAAATATATCAATTTACTAAAAGACACCCAGCCTCCTCGTGCCCTGATTAATACTATTCTGAAAAGTAAGAACAAAACAAATCCCACAACCTTTTTGAAGGGAAGCATCTCTCTGCACACACTTGATTTGCTGCAGAGACAGGAGAAGGACAAATGTGACAAATGATATCATGTTGATCAGTGTGGTACTGGGAAGTGTTCACGTATTATCGAGATGATCTCATTGACAGCATCTACATAAATCATTCTAAAATGGAAGAAAAGTGATCTTGGACTAGTCCTAAATGTTCAAGGCTACTTAAGAAACGTTAACATTTTTTCCCCATTCTAACTTCAAAATAATTGCTTCTAGAGCTGTTTTTAAAATCACGCAGTGTTTCTCTTCTAAGTCTCCTCAAAAATAGAAACTTTTCAATGATGAAATACCTTATTTCAGATCACCAGCTGGCAAAAGTCGACCAGTCTCTGTTATATACCTATTTGCACCATCCGAGATTCTAATCAGAGATATTTTCCTGACAGTGTGTAGTGAATGGGCATTCAGATGAAACAGTAAGAGTAACCTGGAAGCTGCAGAACCCTCTAAAACTATTTACAGCTAGAACAAAATGCATGATAAATGCTTCTATTTGTAGAAGCTCTTCACTTTTGGATAACTGTGGGGAAGAGGGAAGCAGGACTGCCCACACTTGAAGTGATGTGCTTTGGCTACCATTAGTCCAGCTAGAAACAAGAGGCAGGGGAAATATGAGCAGCTGTTTAAAAAACAGGAAAATAAAATAAAACAATGTTTTCCATAGTTGGAGGACACCACACATTATGAATCCCGTAGTTTGGGATCTAGGTGCAAATGCCGCACCTGTTAATGAGCTGGGGATTTTCATTTTGTGATGGCAAAATTCCTGTACTTGCTTATGGACTCAATGAATCATAAGTTATTGGATTTTCAGCTTGCATAGAAACACTATTGTTCATTTTGCATCCAGCTGAGAACACCCTAAGCTCAGGCAAGAAAAATACCGTGTTTAGACAAACTAGAAATTTTACATATTTATATTTAAGATAATATATTGACTGCTCGAAGCCATTCAGAGACTTTGAAAGTTGGAAGGAACTCAGAAAAGGAAATAGACTAAAGGGTATGGTGCAGGTGAGGAAGGCATAAAAATGCAATTTATCATCTGCTTATGAAGTTTATTACATGAATATCAACACCAGGTGGGTTTTTAAATGAGATGTGCATATACTCCTCAGCCTTTCCAGCAAAATATCATCAACCTTCACAGCAGTTTAGCACTGGATGCAAGTGCATTAGTATATAGGATACTGGCACTTCTCAGTATATAAAATATATATACTCACATTTTGCAGTAATGGTCATTACCATGGGCTATAGGGCAAATAGGTTTCAATTGGTCTTTTAAAATTCTATTTTAAATACTGCCAGGAAATGACGAATGTGCTATCTAGTTGCAGGGAGAGCTTGAGAAAGGGAAATGTATTATCTAAATGTGCATTTAGCTCAGAAAGGGCATTGAATACTCCTAGAAATTGTGAGCAATGCCATGAGATTAGCTCACTACAGGTTGTCAAGGACTTGTCAATTTATTATGTTTAATTATATATATCTTATTTTATAATTACATTTCATTAGCAGCTTTGGTTGTCCTATTGTCAAGGCATTTTAATGACTCCCATTTCCAGATAAACCATAACCAAATACAAACAACCTATTAAGATGATTATCCTTGCTAGTAGAAAGCGATTTAGCTCAAAACATTTTTTAAAAGGCTACTAATTATTTATTCTTTTCTGCTTACTTTTATAGGGCTTTGTTTTGTTGGCTGAGAGTAAAGGTATTTTCAGTGCTGGCTCTTAGCCAAGGAAAGGGAAAAGCTGCAGGGTTAAAAGGGGAGAGAACCTCGGTCATTGATCTGCAGCCTCCAGGAGTATAAAAGCATAACAGTTATCTATCACTTTGTTCTGCATTCCCCAGCTAGGAAAAATAGCCATTACTAAGAACACGGATTGCCATAGCTGGTGATAGGTATCGAGTATAACCATTGCTGTCAGTGACCTTTCATTACTAAAAATGGGATTCCTTTCCAAGATAAATTTAATTTCATTTTCTGTATATTGGAACATTTCCCAATTTCCCTTTGTTACTCAAAGCTCAATAACTCAGGATTCACAGGTTTCATTCTACTGCTTCATAGTTACTTTTTTATGGAGAAAGGCACTTTTACTATTAGAAGCTTTATTCATGAGTTAAGTGTTTAGTGTTTGTTCCATATATAAATGCTGGAGAGAGGCAGATACTTAGCTTGGATGCTTTGCCCTTTGGAGTCCCCATGGGACATAAAACGTGCATTAGGCTATAAGTTAAGAGGAGTAAGTATCTTTTTTATAACGGCTTATCAAAAGGTCCCCTTTAGGACCAGGATCCTGCTAAGCTAAATATGGTATAAACACACTGGCTTTGATTACTCAAAGAAGATACAAAGGTGTAGAAATCTGAAATGGCATTACTTGGGTCATCAGTTGAAATCTTTTGTTTTGATCTCAAGAATATCCTCTCTCTTCCCCCCTTGGATTTTCTTTACAAGTCACTGGAGGGAAAACAAGAATGGAGTGCATAAACGTACCCATTAGCACCAAGAGGAGACTCCAAATCTTGCTCTGCTCTGAAACCTCTGCAGAGGAACTCTCTGGGTAGAGAAGTAAAAATGGCATTTGCATCAAAAATTAGGAAGTCATTAATTAGCACTTTGTTTATATTATGGTGGTTCTTTACCTGTATGTACTAGGTCCCATGCAAATGCACAGGACTCAAGTCACATCCTCAGATGGCGGATGTTATTATAGTTTTAATAGGTGCTGGATTTTTACTTCACAGGAATTACTTTGGTTGACACCGGATGTAAATGTGATTTACATTTTCCTAGCTAGCATTTTCATCAGGAGGTATCTCATACCTGTTCAAATGATTCTGAGGTTATAAAATAGACGCACTGGGAGCACATCTGTTCTACATGGAGAAAGGATGGGATAGAAACTTCAAGCAATGTGAATGATAAAGAATGTATCAGTATTGTGTTGGCTATCCATGGAAACTTTGCCATTCAATAGAACATCACTGTTAAAAACAATTGTCTATATGTGAGACTAGTATGGGTTTAGCTAACCCACGTTCTTACAGAAGAGTCATGAATAGAAAACTCAAAATGAAAAATGGCAGTGTTCTGGCTGCATCATTCAAGTGTTTGGGAGGCTCTTGCATTTTGTTAAAGGTAGTAACATGCAGCTCTTCTAGTTGACTGGAGCTTTTCCACTGGCAACATGGTGACTGGGAGCCAGTAGCGTGGAGTGACTGGGAGTCAAAAGCGTTGAGAGACTGTAATGGGAAGGAGGGAGAATTTAAAGTGAAGTCCAGGTGGGATTGTTGCATGGTTCTTGAGTGAGGCTTAGATATTTATAAAACATAACTGGGAGCTGTGCCATAGCAAGCATAAAGTGGCACAGAGGAACGAGTAGTGCTTGAGGTTTATTTTAATGATGTCTTCCCTGCACCATTCTCTGTAGCAGAATTTTGGATGTGAAGAAATAAGATCAGTCTCTGTAGTGATGTTGGGAGACCCAGCTGAGAGGAGCTACTGGAAGAAAGAAGGATCTCTGTCTCTGAACAAACTGATCCCTATAGCACTGCTCTCTTCCTTTGCACATTGTGAAATCTAAATCAGATCTTCCTCAGGATGAATTCCTTGAATTTAGGCCTCAAGGTCATAGAAATTGAGATGTAACCATGATTTGGAGCCACACTGGGGCATGTGCATATTCTCGTTTAAGTAGGTTCCCAGCCTGATTCCAACACCCAACAGTGACCTTTCAGGAGCAGGGACGTGTCACGGGCCATAAATTCTTTAAGGGAAGCCTGTGCATGCTAGTGTACAGCCAGATTCTCATCCATGTGCTCTGGATGCCCTTCAGCTCACGAGCAACTAGTGATTAATGAGGCCCCAAGCATAAGGTGTCTCTTCTGAACCCGTGTTACTAGAGGGCAACACTTTTGTCCAAGATCTTAGTGTGCTCCTCTGTCCTCCTTAGCTCCTGTAACACCAGGGGTCCAGAGCAAGAGCCTCAGTTACCAGCAGGCAAAATATCATGGGATATGATAGAGCAGGGCAAGCTTTCAGGAAGGTGGAGAGCAGCAGAAAATTGCAGGATAAAATTGGGGTCATCGTGGACCTGCTTTGCAAACATGCAGCCACTACTTGATACAGTCTCCTATTAAATAATGATGACTCACTCTCCAGACAGTAATTTATTTATATGCCTGCTTTAATGCTTTGCAAATCACTGCTTAAAAAATGCCCAGCTGGAAGACAGGAAGGCTTGGGAGACAGAGAATCAGCTTGATAGAGAATCAGATTAAATAAAAATGACATGGAATTTGACAGTGAGTGCGCATAGCTGGAAATAAAAAAACACAGCCATCCCCAAAGCAGAAATGCAGCCTCATTGCTGGGACTGGTTGCCATAGCTTGAGAAACCAAGTTTTTACTGTATCTACTGGAACAACAACAAAAAAAAAAAAAAAGAAGAAAAAGATAGGAAGAAGAAAAGAAACGTTGACTTATTTTCAGTTACAGCATTTCTTCCACTGAAACATCCAATAAGTTTATAGTTTTTCAAGGCAGAAGAGACTACTGGCTTGACAAGCTTATGGTTTCTAAATCCGGAATGGACTAACATAGTCTGACCTTTGAAAAATATGGCTATGCCTTGTAAGGGCAGAACAGCGGAACCAGTAAGAGAAAGAAGAAACCTTTAAAGTGTAACAAATGTCACAGAAATGTGTAAGGCTCTTGGATGGAAAATTAGCATAGGGACCACAGGGGACGCTTCTGTGCTTGTTGGAGCAGGTACAACAGTCTGGGGTTGGTATCTGGATTGGAAACAAGACAAGGACAAGTGGATGAGACAAGGGCAAGATCCCTATTTGATTTCTAGGCCACATTTCTCACACGGAGGATTTGCCTTGCCCACGTCCCTTGGTTCCCCTAAAAGTGTGCAGAGGGCAATGCCTGCCTTTGTAAAATGGATTCAGCTTCATAGACATTAACTGCTTTATGAAGGGCCAATGTGGGGGCTTCCAAGGGACCGACTGTTTCAAAGGCAATGGGACAATCAAACATACTGTAGGTGCATTTGAAAATCTCCTCTAATTGCAATGAATTTGAAAACAATTCATCTGATGCCCCCAGTCACTGCCCCAGGTAGTTCCCTCGTTCCCTTCGTGCCTGTGACTTTCTGGAAGTTACTCCAGTAGCTGCGTGGCTTGGAACAGCACAGCTGCCCTTGGCATTTTTGGTGTGATGCTTATTAACTTTAATACTTACTGCTTTTATTGACACTACTTCCATATCTATCCACCTGCCGTTCCCTGTGCCTGGATGCACAACCTGCAATCTGAGCTGCCCTCGCTGTTCTGAGCTGGTGCTTAAAACCCAGACATGGATTTTATTGTTTGCTGGAAAGCAAGAGCTCGGCCAGCTACATTCGCTCTCTTCATAAGCTGAATTACAGTTGCTCCGACGACGTGGTCAAACAGCAGTGTTGCCCATTGTTGCTCCTGAAAAGGAGTCAGATGCTTCATTGCAGATTTAAAGGTAACCAAGGTCACGCCTGCATGGCTGGTGCAGACAGTCCCAGCCTCCCCTGCCCAGGCTCTTAGCTGCCTGGATTTGAGCCAGCTCCTGTCAGGAAGCCATAAAGCCCCATAAGTCTGACACGGTTAGCCCTCTCCAGAAGTACTAATGCACTAATGTGATTATGCAACTTTGGGGCTGGAGTGCAGCAAGAGAAAGGTCTTGGTGCGCATAGATATAGTAATGCCTTTTCCTTCAAACATCCACATACCGATGGTTTGTGCTTTCCAGGAAGCTACTATAAAAGTCTGAACCCATATATTTTATCCCCTCTCCCAGCCAATGACATACTAAAACCTGCTGTCCTCTGCACATACTTTTTTTTTCTTAGGGTTATCCTGTACTCATTCAAAGATGCAGAGGTCCTTTGGGGGGAGGCCAGATGCAAGTGGAAAAAACGTCGTGTTATTGTCAGAATTCTCTTCATTCCAGATAATAAAGGAGCGTAGAATGGTGTATTTTTAATGTTGTCATGAGGAACACATTAATAAATCAAAGCGTCTTGGGATAAATCCAGATGTGCAAAACCAACCTGAACTCTTGCCACAACTTGTTCTCATCTGACCCATTTGCCCATGGATATATGTTCATCTGAGATGAGAATCACATTGCCTATCTTCAGCCTTTGCAAAATTAGACATCCTAAGGTGGCATGCATTTTTAAGGATAAGATGAATGCACCTCTGGCATCGCCTAACGTAACTATCTATGAAATGACTCTGGTTTAGGCAGGCACTGGTAATGCCAGTCCCTGGGCACAGACATGACTTGGTGATCTGATGTGCAACTTGAATTCAGATGTTTTTACTGTTAACTTTAATTCAAACACTGTTGCTTGTGAAGATAATGAATGGGGAAATTAAGAGGAAAACATATAGCAGCCAAGGGTCTTCTTACATCAGTTCTTTGTTCAGGTGACTCTAAGATTCACTTTGTTATTTGTGCTGAGCTTTGGCTGTGACCTTTGGTGACAGAGAAACATTCACTGTGCTAACTGCTGCACAAAACCTGTAGCTGCTTTTATACTTTGGAATCAGTCAGAGCTCCATCAGGTCTGTGCTTTTATGCATGCAATGATCTATCCCAGACCACAGCATAATTCAATTAATGCTGCATTTCTGTTTAGTGCGTCCACCAGCAATTCTCATAAAATCCCTTCCATCAGCTGGTCATAAAGTGCTCATCAATAAATCCTAGCCTAGTGGCTGCTTGATAAAGTAGAAATACATCTAGATTTGGGGCTGAAGCATATCTTTAAGCCACTGCCCATGGAAGGCAGGGCAGTATGTGGAGGCAGAGCGCCATAAGAGGAGGTCTGCAAGCACTGCAGCCAAGAGGGAGATCCCTCCAGGAGGTCTAGGACAAGGAAGGCGACCGTACCCTTGGGAACTCCAAGCACAGATAGAAACAGAGGCTCTCTACGGAGGGGCTGCATCTGGCTTTGTGGCTTCTGTACAAACACACACATTCAAGACTCTCATGGCATCCACCTAGCTGTGACCTTTCAAGTTGCAATTCAATTGCTCTCGTTGTGATTATTGCATTGGGTGCTGTTACCTTCAATTTGTCTGCTTTTCTGCTTGTTGCTATCTTTCTGTTTTTCCCCCACTGTTCTTCTCTTTGTCTGGATGGCTGTTGAGGGCATTCAGTTCCACTTAGTTTCGAGCTCACTGAAATACTTTTTGACACACAGAAAAAAATCTAGGTTAGGGATTTTGTTCTCTGTCCTTTCTCTGAGGTATGTGTATTTGCTCGCATACCACTGCAAGAACTATAGGTAGGCTTTACTCCTCAAGAGAGAGGGAGGAAGAATGTTTTGATCCTCAGATGCTTTGCAATTTCATAATCTTTTTGTGCAACACATTCAAAATTTAACAGCAAGAAAAATTAGAATATGCGTAGGATGGATTATACACCACAGCAGTGAGTCCGTGTAATTTTCCATCTTAAATATGACCTTCAGTGCGGCTTAATTTTGATTTTTGTTTTTCCTTCCCTTTGCTCCAGGATGCATATCAACACCACGGTGCTGCTCAATTCCTGCTTGCCAAGACTGCTTTCAAATGGGCCTGCAGTCAGGACGCTGAAGTTTGTGGAATTACTGCTGTGGAAGACTAGAGTGAAGAGGGAATTGCAGCTTGTTTTCCTAGGCTCCTCTCTGGATGTTTTCTCAAGAAACACGCTCACTTGGGAAGCTCTTTAGTGGATACCTGCTAGTATGCTTATGCTGTATGACCCAAATTTGTGCACAAGTATGATGCAAATTAAAATAAATTGGCTGCTTGCTAAATTAGACTGAGGAACTAGCTGCTTTTCAAAAGGAAAAAAAAAAAAAAAGAAAAAGAATAACCTGTTGCAATGGAAAGTGATTTTCAGAAAAGAAAAGACTTGAGTTATGAAAAGCACTCTCCTGTTTCCACAGCATGTCAGGGTCCTTTCATACACAGACTACTCCTTTTTTTTTTTTTTTTTAAAAAAAAAAAAGTCTTTGATAGATATTTCTTTCTTTCATCTCTCTTATCTCTGCTTAAATGCAACCTAGTAAAGCCCAGAATGGTCAGGTAGGTTCTTCTCTATGCTATGAAAATCCCAGCTGGCAAGCTTTAGGCCAGGTCACCTGTTTGCTTTCAGTCCCTGCCTTAAACTCCATCTTCCTCACTTTCCTCATCTGCCTGGAGTCTTCTGTGTACAAAATCTGACATTAAAACTATGCAATTCCAGCCACAAGGATTAAGCGTCTGCTATCACATGTTCTACTGGTCCAACCCTCATCTTGAGCACAGCAGCACCAACAGCAAATGAAAACGCATCATTTTCCTGACCTTTTTGTATTCTCAGTTGTCATTTAATCCCCACCCCATCCCGAAGACAGAAAACACTATGGCAAAAAGGGACTTTTTTTTTTTTACTATTTTGATTGATTTGATATTTTTGTGAATCATTTCCAAGATTTCACAGACCATCTTGTCTTGTTAGGAAAAAAATGTAACTCGGGTTAGCTGGGAGGTAATACATAAGGCTCAGTGGCGTATGTCATTCTGATAATCAGAAGCTATACAGCCTCGTGGGATGTGTCTCCCTTAGCCAACCAGGTTTGCCAAATACCATATTGGTTGACACCCTATCAGGAGACATTATTCTCAGCTTGCCTGGTCCCACTCTTCTCTTGCAGGCTAGCTCCTTGAATTTGCAAGTGCCAGGTTGCAAACCCCATTGGTTTTGATAGCGAATTTGAATCTGTTGCTGCTGAGGAATGAATATGTCTGTATTTGTCATACTGACCTGCGCTCCCTTGACATAACAGGAGCTTAAAGAGGAAAACACTTTATTCTAGGAAGACAAAGCTTTTGTTTTCCTTTTCTTCTTTTTTTTTTTTTTAAATTTTTTCTTGTGTTTATTTATTTGTTAGAATACTGGTTGAATATATAACATTTATAACATTGTTACAGAAGGAAGCGTAGCTAAATCAAGTAAAATTTTAGATTTTGCTTTCTTAGCTACTCTACTACATTGGAAATTTAAAGACTGTCTATTTGCCCCAGTCCCAATCTTTATTCTCAGACTAGATTATCAGCGGAATCTCTCTTTCTTACCCGCATCTCATTTTAGTTTCCTTCTTTTACCAAACAGGAATGTTATATTAAATATTAAATATTCTTATTGAACAGGAGTGGCCAGAACTGTATGCACAGCTCCAGATGAGAAAACAATTCTAGTTTGGACAGCAGAATTAGTACTTTTCAATATCTATTTGATGTATTCCACTTGATATCCCTTAGAATCATATTTGTCTTTTCCATGGCAATGCCATGTCGATGGCTCACAGCCATACTCTGACTAATATACCATAGTATAGTTTTCTATCAGCTGTTTGCACCGTAAAGCTTGCAGCTTTACTAGATAAATTGTTCTTAGTCTCCAAATGTGTGACCTTAGAAGTATTAAATCTCATCACATCTCTCTTATTTCAGTTCCCATTCAACTATTTCAGTAGATTTCAGTCCTCTGTATTAGTGATGCCTCCCAGTTTTTGTCATGTGTTTAATTAACATCCTCTGACTTTGGGGTGTTTATTAGTGAAAACAATAAATAAGATCATTCCCAGCACCCAATCGTCATCAAAAAACCTCTTTCCTTCTCCTTCAGGCTGGCTCACTGACATCCTCTTAATTGCTTCTCATCCTCTTGTTTACTTTATAGCTACAATTTCTCCTTTGTTCTTCCACTGAAATAGACACATCTTACTAATAATTTCACTTACATCTAAAGGGCCCAATTTGACAACTAAATCAGTAGTTTCCAAAGGACAAATGTATGCTAAAAGCAACTATTTTCCGTGTCAGTGGCAAAGGAGAAAATGTTTTTCCCTTTATAATATCAAGGTTCATAGCCAATGATATACGCCATGAAGTATCCTATCACCTTGGAAAAGACGACATATATTTTGAGCAGCAGATTGGACTACACAGTCTCCTGACATTCCCTTCCCAAATAACTTTTTATGTGATAAAAAAACATATTTGAATGGCGTGGGCTGCACAGTCTCCAGCCTTTCTCTAGGCTGGACAAAGCCCCTTGTCACCTACTTTGATGTTAGAGCTGCCTTGCTTTTAGCAGAGGCTCCAGAGGGGCCTTCCAACTTGATTTTTCTTTTGACTCTACGATCCCATATCTTACTTTACTTCATCTGCCCCAAAAATAAATATCTATGTGCCACGTTACCTATATCATCAACAGAAAGACATTTCTCCGAAGGCAAAGCTTCCTGTATGTACATTGTCAGTTGGAATGAACTGGCTCACTCTTCATTAACTCCACAGGGGATGCTTAGAAGTGCCCAGCTTGGATTATCTGTGACGTTACGTGGTTAAGACTGATGAAATGAATCCTGCCTCAAATGTGGCCCGCTGTACCAAATGTTTCACAAATTGCTAAGATAAAAATGATGTCGTAGAATGAATTTTGATTACAGTTACGTCCATGTAAAATTTCACTAACATCACTTGACTGCCTTTTTTTGTTGGATATGTCTTTTTTTTCCTTCAAGAACTGAGCATGTGAAAAAAGAGAAGGGTCTCTGGATGTCTTCTGGTTTTCTTTTTTTTTTTCTTTTTTTTTTCTTCTTTTTTCTGCAATATCATTTGATATGAGAAACACCTCTCACTACTCCGTCTAGAATTGTTAGGAAAAAAGCTTTCTGCATGTACACGTTCAGAGAACATAAAATAAAGCTGTCTAAATTGTTAGGAACAAACCTCAAGATCCTCACATACACCCAAACAAACCACCATGTGCATGTAACATACCGCACTGTCTGCACTCTCTCCCAGCCTATAAATAGTGACTGTGGAGGAAAACATCGCCTAGGGATAGAGGGTTACTGAGATTATGATGCAATGCCTGGAGCCGAAGGTTGAAATTTCTGTGTGTAACACTGAGATGACTTTTTTTTTTTTTTCCCTGTCCTGAGGGTAATATTTCACTCTGCAGTTGCTCAAATCAAAAATAAAATAAAATAAAATGCCAAAGAGATATCATGAAGACTTCCCCTGCTTTTTTTTTTTTTTTTTCCCACACTCAAACATGCATTGCCATCATGGTTTAATCTGTTTTGGTTTTAAACACCATACTTATGAATAATGTGCAGGTTGAATGTGTTTCATGTATGTAATAGAAAATAATCAGAAGAAGAAATGGTAACACTATAACGTCCAAAGATGTGAAACTCATGAAATGCCACAGTTAAGGCTGTTCATGCAACTTGACCTTGGCTTTCCCGTGGCTTTCTCCAGGGTTGCAATCATTGAATGCTGTTTTTCAAAGGCATATGTTCCAATTGTGCTGTTTCAATCTGTTGCTTTGTGCCCCACTAGAAGGTATCACATTTCCCAAAAGCTCCTACTCCAAAAGCTTATTTTCACTTCGAGTCCTCAGATCTTTCATCCCTTTTGTCCCCCACTTCTGCCTTTCTCGAAAAAAAAATAATAAATAAATGGAGAAACCAACCAATGAAAGTAAGACCTAAGCGTGCCTTGCAAAATTTCTTACCATGAAAAGTAGGAGATCCAGGGGTCTTGCTTACTTTACCATTATTTTGGCCTTTCTGTGAGAAAGCTCTGTTTAAAACCAAATGGAAAGTGGCAGTAGAAAACTTCACATCCTTCCACAGATCTTCTTGAAATGAGGAACGCTTCCCATCGGATTATTGGAGTCTGGTGCTGCTTTGAGTCTGGTCTGGTGCTCCAATAATGAGTGCTCTCTCTACAGTCTATAGAAAAGTAACTTCCAAGGTTACAAAGGGTGTTTACCATTGTAGAGGGAAAGTGAACAGGACACTAAATCACAGCTCAGCACCTTAATTGCAGGACCGCTCCGCCGATTTTCCCATGCTCTTTTCCTTTCCTCCTTTTCTCCTCCTTAATTCCTACATCAAACAGGAGGATTACCCTAGGGATGAGCATGGCACAAACGCCCTGACAAAGCATTTTACACTGCTCATAAGATGGTTTATGAATCTCCTGTGAAACTGCTTCTGCCTGACAGATTTTTGAAAACTACATTTCTCTTTCTATTAGTTTTCTTTCTTAGCCTTGTAAACACATATGGAGTGAATTAATTTTACAGTTATTGTCTGTCAGTTATTACTTTATGCGTCATGAGGTTTATTTGGAAAAGAAAATTAGGGTGCTGCTCCTTCAAAAATTAAGCAGATGTTTAATGCTAACAGTGAAAGCTGCTCCCCTGAAATCAATTAAATTATCTGTATGTGGGAGGCTAAACAAACCTGTCTGTATTTGCAGGATTAGGGCCCTCTTAGTTAAAAATAGGGTTTGCATTGGGTAAACGTCCAAGATTTCCAGCTAAGACAGCTGGTCCAGGACTAGTCATAGAGACGTTACTTGCTCTGTTTTTTTGTGTGTGCTTTTTTTTTTTTTTCTTTTCTTTTCTTTTTGTTCCCCACTGACCTCCTTATTAAATCTATACTGGAAAAAGGGCAGCAGATAGACCTGAACACAGAAGTAGCAATGTCTTCTTTTATTTGTCTTTGTATTTTCAGATATCACCAGCATATGGTGGCTCCCCCTCCACAGGCAACCTTCTCCTCTCTCAACTAAATTAAAATTGATTGAGAAGGGAGCTATGAATCTTTCTTTTACTTTGGCATCACATATCAAAAGGTGACAGCTCTATCATATCACAGCAGTGAACCCTTGCCTGATGCCTGAGTCATAATGCATTTCTGCAGGAAGAGAGACTTGTTATTATTCTTACGCTTTCTAACACATGTGGCAAAATTGTATAGCACATTGTTGCTGTAAAATATTTAGGAATTTGTGGTGCCTGTACTTTGTTTTGTGTAATGTTGGAGCTATTTCCACATTTTATATTCTTAGAATGAACTGCAGATCCATTTCAACTCTTCGTATTCATACCTACTACAAATTTTGGATACCTAAACCATAAATATCTGCACTTCTTTTTTTTTTATTTTGTAATTATTATTAATTATTGAAACAAACAGGAAAAATAACAATTATTTTTATTATTAATTTTAATAGCATATTTGGTTCTCCATTACTTTAAACAACATTTAGTATACTCTTTGTTTTCTTTCTGACAGGAACTAGGAATGGGCTTGGAGTAGACTGAATTTTGTCCCATGATGAGAACTGGACCATATCACTTATTTGCTCACGTAGCCTTCCTCCCCCAGCTTAGGACGGGCACAGCACACTGAACTAAGGGCACTCCCACATTACCACTTGTGCATTTGACTTTGCCCAGAGCATTGTGATTTTCCTTGATCAGTGCAGACGGAGTTCATATGGGAACCTCTTCTCTTCCACTCACCCCATGCCATGCCTGAACTCTTTTGTGGGTGCGATTTTTACTTAGTCTAATAGTCCTAATTGAAATCACCCCTTGGCTTACAGCAGTGACAAGAGCTTTGCAAATCCCTCTGCCTTTGTACCAGGGAGCCAGACAGCATGCACTTCCTTAAACCTTTGTATTTATAACGAGGACAGAAAAAGCTGTGGGCACACACCCACGCAAATCACAGAACCTGAGATCTTCACATCCCTCTGCAAACTTCAGCTCCTTTGACAACATGCTGCACATTCTAATTTTTCATGAACAGCAAGTCTCTGGCCCTGAACCACAATTGCAGATGTAGAAACAATTGTAAGAAAGGAAAAAAAAAAAAAAAGGAAAGTAAAAGAAAAGACTATTGTCCTTTTCATGCAGGCTTGTAGAGCTCTACCCAAGCTAAACAATTATAGCATGAGCTAGTCCTCTTAAATCCAGCATATTTTTCCTCAGGTATTCATTAGCATGAGACTGCAGCAAGAAACTGATGGCATAATTTGACTGTTTAGGTTAAATTTTGTTTAATGCCTTTAAAATGAACAAGGTAGGAAAAGAAGGATTTTGGGAAGGAAGGGGTGAGAAAACAATTGAATAAAATGATTAATACTGCCATGAATAAATAGCTCCCTTCAGGGGACAACAAACTGGGTTGATGTGCTGTGCATACCAGAAGCTGAAAAGATTTTCAGAGCACGGGAATTCATTTGCTGCTTTTTCTAGAGTGATTTTTATTTCCTTCCTCTCACCCACCCCTAGTCAGGCAAGCAAGCTAGTTCAGGGACTGGGAAACTGAGAGGCTACCTGCCAAAATCATTCATGCAGTAATATATGTAAAATTGTTGATGTGGAGAAAAAAAAAACAAACCAACAAACAAAAACCCACCTTACCTTAAGTGACAGCCATATCTCTGCATATTTACATTTATCTTAATTTGTTTCTTTACATTTAATCTACCAAAAATCAGGAGCCTGATTCTCAACAACATATAAAACAGAACATAATGCATGCTTATGCAAACCATTGCAAATTAGGTGGCAAGGACTAACATGAGCCTCACAGTCAGTACGTTATAGACATTTGAACTCCATCAGAGGTCGCAGTGTACAGAATCAGGCTCATAGAGCTGAATTAAAGTGTTAATGAAATGATAGCACCTTTAGTTTCCTTAGCTTCGAGGTGTTGTTTTCTCCTGTCTTCTTTGACATATAGTTATTGGCTTTTATTGGAGGAGCTCAGGCAATATCAGACCAAACTTCTTTCTTCTTGTCACTCACAAAACTCAGATCCGTGAAAAATGAAATATTTTTCTGCTTACATTTTATTTTTCTTTCCTTTATATATTTCTCTCTACATGATGAAGAGGCGAGCTTCAAAACAAAAGCCTCCTCCAAGCCAAGACACTGTAAAAGCAGAAAGACATCCTTAAGCAGATTAATGAAACACAGGGTCAAATTTTAAGCCTACCCTATAAGACGGTGACCTTTCCAGGGCAGAGAGACCTTGCAGTCTCATCTTAAATACACCTACTGCCACCAACTTGTCCTCCTTGCACCAAAAGATTTTATTCAAACCATTGCCTATTAAAGATAAAAATGAAAAAGGAAAATCAAAGTGAAAAGGAAATGAAAGATTTATTCGTGTGAAGGGGATAATGTGATTAACTTTATTGTAGGGAAGAGCTAGTGGAGCTGCAGTTTTGATCTCTCTTTAGGTTGGGAGCTGTAGCCATGTTGAACAGCACACTTTCAGATCTCCATGCTCTGGGCAAGGAGACCCTTTCAAGTGCTTTTTCTTTCTTTCTTTCTTTCTTTTTTTTTTTTTTCTTTTTCTATTTTTTCCCCTTTTTTCCTTTCCTTTCTTTCTTGGGTGGACAGGCAAACTGGAGAAGATATTTAAAAAGCTTAGATTTTTATTTTTTCCAAAATCTCTAAGTGAGCTCTTGGTAGGGACAGTTTTCCCAGTTTCTGTTGTGAAAACGAGCATCAGGCTGCTTGTATTGAGCTGCTGGCTTTGGGCTGAATGTTGTATTGGGTTTATGTGGCAAAGTTTTGGGAGCAGGGGGCTGCAGAGGTGGCCTCTGTGAGAATCCAGAGGTTCCAAAAGGACCCACTGCTGGCCAGAGCTGAGCCAGTAAGTGAGGTTGTTTGTGCCTCTGTGAGAGCAGATTTAAGAAAGGGGAAAAAAACTGCTGGCCAGCAGCAGCTGGGAGAGAGAGGAGCGAGAACCCAGCCCCCAAGGTCAGTGCAGCAGGAGGGGCTCCAGGCACGCAGCAGCAGTTCCCCTGCGGCCTGTGGAGAGGCCCCTGGTGGAGCAGGCTGTCCCCCTGCAGCCCACGGGTCCCACACGGAGCAGATCTCCACGCTGCAGCCCGTGGAGGAGCCCCCGGTGGAGCAGGTGGATGTGGCCTGGAGGAGGCTGCGGCCCATGGAGAGCCCCCGCAGGAGCAGGCCCCGGGCCGGAGCTGCAGCCCGTGGAGAGGAGCCCACGCAGGAGCAGGGGGTCTGGGGGGAGCTGCCGCCCGTGGGGGACCCGTGCTGGAGCAGTTTGCTCCAGGGGGATGGATTGACCCTACGGTACGGAGCCCTGTGGGAGCAGTTCTTGAAGAGCTGCTGCCTGTGAGAAGGACCCCATGTGCAGCAGGGGCAGAGAGTGACTGTGAAGGAACGGCGGAGACGAAGTGTCAGGGACTGACTGCAGCCCCCATTCCCTGTTCCCCTGCACTGCTTGGGGTGAAGAGATAAATGACGGTCGATGAGGGGAAGGTGTTTTTAGTTTGCTTTTAGTTTCTTACTGCTCTAGTCTGTTAGTAATAGGCAATCAGTTATATTAATATGCTGAGTCTGTTTTGCCCATGACAATAACTGGTGAGTGATCTCCCTGTCCTTATCTCAGCCCTTGAGCCCTTTTCATGTATTTTCTTCCCTTTTTCCGTTGAGGAGGGGGAGCAAGAGTGCAGTTGTTGTGGTGCTCAGCTGCCCAGCTGGGTAAAACCACCACAAATGTAATGATAATAATTCCTTAAGTCCCAAAGTGCTTTGTAGAGGTAAAAGGATAAGCCCTATTTCACAAATGGGATGTCAGGTACAGAAAGGTTAAGAAGCCTCTTCATTTACTCCAGCAAGTCAATAATGGACCCAGGAATATTCATCAGGTCTCTAGGTTAACATTCACGTATTTTGGAAATGAGGTACAAAAGAAGAAAGTACACAAAGAAAACTACAGAATCAAAAAATACCCCTGCCATCACCATCACCAATGTGTTAAGTAAAGGGCATATTGTCTTTTTTTTCTTTCTTTCTTTTTTTTTTTCTTTTCCCCCTGGAGATATGTTTATTGTCAAAACTGCTGAACTTTTCTCTCTGTTTTGCTTGGTGTAATCACAGTGGTGTTTGCTTTAAGCTAGATTTAAAGGGCTGAAGGTTATAGTTTGCCAGGAAGTTTGTGCGTAGAGCATTTACTTGAAGACAGTGAAAATCTTACAAAGGAAGTTGACAAATGCAGCTTGTTATTAACTAATTAGTCAAGACAACTTATTAGTCAAGAAATCTCCCTTCTTCAAACTTAGTGCAGGACAGAGTCATACCATGATGTCCTCCTGTTCATACATTCTGTGGGGGAAAGATTTGGACAGAGCCAGCACACCTGACCTCAGGCCTTTGCAAGGCAGGTAATTACCTCTGAGCGAGCTGTCGAGCATCCCTCCACAGTCAGTGGAAAGAAAGAAATGCTACTACAGCACTATTTATCTCACTGCAAATAGGTGACTGAAATTTATACTGTGATCTTCTGTGAGAGCCATTTAAATGACCAGCTCAGATGTGGACACCAACATTATCTAAAGTCAAAATTTAGAAGGAAGGTGAATCCCAACCAAGTTTTCTTAACTTTATTTCTTGGCTTGTCATGAATATTTCTTGTTGTGTGAGCTTATGTAAATTGTATATGTCTGTAGGTTTGGGCAGAGAAATAATTACAAGAAAACAATAGCCTGAGGAGTGGGGAAGTATGTCCTGAGAAGGTAGGGGGAGAAAGTTTCCCAAGGAATAATAAACTCTGGAGACTAGTACGTTCAGCAAGAGCTGATAAATTCAGGAAATAAGAGGACTGTGTTAACACTGGAAACTTCCTTAGATGAGAAAATAAGCTCATATAGGCAGGTAATACATAGGAGACCACAATACTGAGGGACGTGAAGATACTGAGGATGTATGGTGGGGAATGGTGCAGAATAGTGAATAGATCAGATCGGCGATGTGACACAATGTACCTGTGCCCTTGACCTCTAAGGCAGAATGCCAGAGGCTGTGAGATAATGGACCTTACCTTTAGCTCATATTACATTTTGGAGCAAAAGGTCCCAAGCATTGTGTAAACCGTTGACACGGAAATCAATAAGGCAGCATTACACAGTAGACCTGGTGTTTGCAAATTCTTATTATTACTAACTCATGGATGCCTCAAAAAAATAGACAACTGGAGTGAGGGGCTATGAAAAGGCTTTTTGCCTCCCTTTGTCTTAAATTCTGCTGTCTTTGTAGGATGGTAAGAAAAAACAATCAGTGTAACTTATTTGTTACTAATTTTATATTTTTTATTTTTATTTTTTTGCATAAGTTATCACCTAGTGATAGGCGGCAAACTACATTTTAGGATGCATTAAGCACAGCATAGTCAGCCACTCAAAAGAGGTGAGTCTCACCTTGAATATTGTGTGCAGTTCTGGTCTCCACAATATAAAAAATATGTTAAAGTATTTGAAAGCATCCATGGGAGGGCAACAAAGTTGTTTCAAGGGCTGGAAGACATCCCTTATGAGAAGAGGCTGAGAACACTTGGGTTGTCTTGCCTGGAGAAGAAGAGGCAGAGAGGCAGCCTCATGGCTCCTTGCAACTCCCTGAGGAAGGGAAGTGGAGAGGGAGGTGCTGGTCGCTTCTCCCTGCTCACTGGTGGCAGGTTGCACAGGTACGGCACACAGCTGCACCAGGGGAGGGTCACACTGGACTTCAGGAAAAATTTCTTTATTTTGAGAGTGGTCAAAAACACTGTAACAAGCTTCCTTGTGAGGTGGTTGATGCCTCGTGCCTGTCATTGCTCAAGAGGCATTTGGATGATGCCCTCATTAATATACTTTAACTTTTGGTTAGCCCTGAAGTGCTCAGGCAGTTGGATTAGATGATCTTTGTGGGTCCCTTCCAACTGAATTATTCTATTCTATTCTATTCTATTCTATTCTATTCTATTCTATTCTATTCTATTCTATTCTATTCTATTCTATTCTATTCTATTCTATTCTATTCTATTCTATTCTATTCTATTCTATTCTATTCTATTCTATTCTATTCTATTCTATTCTATTCTATTCTATTCTATTCTATTCTATTCTATTCTATTCTATTCTATTCTATTCTAATTCTATTCTATTCTATTCTCTCTGTTCAAGATAAAATCTTAGTGATGCATTCTCCCTTCTATAAGTTTTATTTTGCTAACACAGATTTCTCCTTGATTCTAATAAAATGCAAAATGCTAAAGACAAGGTTTTAAAAAGACAAGGTTTCATGCAGAGTTTCAGCATTGGGATGCAATGTAAATACCTTACAGAGACTCTTTGCAGACTAAAAGTTAAAAATAAGGCTGTAACAGTATATCCTATTGGGGCCCACAGCTCACTGTTTCCACCACCAACGTCCCTCTTTTATAGGATTTATGAATTAGCTTTGAAAATTTTCTTCAGGCTAAATTTTGGCATAGAAGGTCACAGCCAAGACTTGGTTTCACTAAAACTCATTAAAAATGGTTTGATGTTTTAAATTACACTGAAGCAAGAGAGGAAAACTTCTATTTCTGTGGCTTTCAGCATTTCCTCCCCCGCAGTCCCATCCAATTTGAATTAAAATGCATCTGAATAACTGTGTTGTGGTACTACTTTCTTTTTTTGTGGTGTTGCCATCCAGCCTTTTTGTGGGCAAAAGAGCCCTTTTCTAATTTCCAGAATGTGCAGCTCAGCTGCTGAACATGGTTGGAAAACATTTCTGTTTCAGAAGTGGTTTTCTGCTTTGAAAATGTTGTAAAATATATGGAAACCTAATACCATCTGGGTCCAACTGAAAGTCCATCTAGTTCTCCCTGCTAGTCTCAGTGGACGCTGGAAGAAGCATTGTAGGAATGAAATGTTACTTCTTTAGATTATTTTCTATTTAAACTGTGGTACGGCTGATTGGAAGAGGAAATGACAGATGAAATTAAGCATTGCTAAACATAAAGTAACTGATATGAAAAAAAAATAATCGTAAATGTCCATTCTCAGTGGTGGGCTCTATGTTAATTAATGCCACTCAGGGCAAGGATCCTGGAAAAACTGCAGAGCGGTGCAACACTTAAGAGTCTGGATAAAGGCAGAAGGTATATTAGGAATGATTAGGAGAAAAATGGAGATTCCAAATGGATATCAGAGAAGGAAGGGGGAACCCCTGTCCCCCTCCCTCCCCCCGCCAAGATGAAAAATATGTCTAGAGGTATGTAACAACTTCTGTAATAAGGAAGAACCCTACAAAATAGCCTGTTTAACTTGGCAATAACTAGGATGGACACAACCAGAGATGCAGAAAACAATGAATGATGTTGAAAAAATGAACAGGGAATCATTATTCTTCCTTTCTTGAAATATATGGAATAGGGGACACACAATTTAATTATCAGACAACAGGTTCAAAACAAACAAAGTGAATTACTTCTTCACAAGGAGCATAATTAAATTGTCCCAGAAAGTTGTGGAATCTTGAATGAATGAGCTCAAAAACTGACTAGACTTTTTCAATGACTATATATCAGTTAGGAGCTATTAACTGCAATGTCAAGTCCTTAAGCCTCTGCCTGCCTGCAGGATTTGCCAGGGATAAGATTTCACTATAAATGTCTTCTTAGATATACACTTTCCCTAAGGACCTGCCACTGACCACTCTGTATCTGTCTTTATACAGCTGTTTTTAAGTTCTTTTCTTATTTTATTTTTGGGTTTATGAATTCCAGAACTGGAGAAATGTGTTTGATTAATAAAGGTTTATAGCCTGTGGGAAGGGAAATCTGTTCTGAAAAGCTTAAAAAAAGCACATAAATCTACCAAGGAATGTTCAGCTTGGATAGACTATAGCGATGGGGAAGGTTAATTTTGAGCAATAAATATAATTATATGCACCCAGTCATTCATCCACTTAGCCTCTACCCTGCATCTTTGCAGGCAGCTTCTACATCCACACTGAAGTCTGCACTTGTCCTTGCTCTTGGATGGTCAGGATACTGAATGTGAAACAGCTGGTCCCATCTGGATGAGATTCATCTGTATCTTATAGCTGAACAGATAGAAATGGGGTGCTTGGTCTAGGTTTCCTCAATAGTCAATGATATCAATGATATCAAGAAGTCAGTGAGTCTTTGCAGACTCACCTTCTGAGACTTCTTTTCTTTGCAGGCTAGCTTTCAACTAGGTCCCTAACTTTAAGAAAGTTGGAGATAGCAGAGATAAAGTCTACCTGAAATTCTAGTTGTTTACCCAAACGAACAAACAAAGAGTCTGAAAGGACAAAAACATACCAGAAATCACCAGATAAAAGAACAAGATGTACAAGTCATCACAAGGCATGTCAGGAAACAGAAAGTCCCTATAGAAGGAGAAGCTCAGAAGCGTTGTGAGCTCTGTAAATGAGATAGCTATGACTGTACACCTTATTATTGCTCTATGATGTACACATTGAGCTTAGTCATCCTGGAGTTGAAAAGATATCTGTCAGGAAAAGAGAATTAATTTTGTGGTAGTGTGGCTGATTTTCACCATGTGTTAACAAGAGATTCTTGTCCCACAGTGTAGGTTTCTCAAGAGTTTCTTTTTTGAAGAAAAATCCTTAGTGAGACCAGGCTGAGTTATTTGTTGACTCTTGTCACATGATTTACAATATCAGGTTATTGTTATTTTTTTCTTAGAGCATCAAATTGTGGAATGTGATGATGTTTTTGAAGATATCTGCTTCTGCCTAGAAAGGAACTGCTGTTCTCATAGTAACTGAAGAAAAACCTGAAGAGGCAACCTTACAATAAAAATGATTCTCAGAAAATAAATAAAAAGTGTATAGAACTTTCTTATTATAGAAATTTCATGCTGCAGGGGCTAAACTTCAGGTTCTTAATACCTTTAGAAATAAATGGTTTATCTTTCTACACATCCATTCCTTATTTACTCTTTTAAAAACTTTAAAAATAATGATGATGTACAGCAACAAATTCTGAAGATTTGTGTTAAGTGTAGAGTCAAATAAAGGGAACATCAAAACCTCTGCTGTGATTCAGGAAGTCTGACTTTGCTAAATTGCCCCTCTACAATCTATCATGCTTGAGAGAACTGAAGCAGATGCTTAACAATACAGTTCTTTATCTGCAAGGACTTAGCACATGCTTAACTTAATGCACTAAGAATAGCTGAGTTCATGAAGTTAATCTTCAGAGATAGTGAATCTTCATTCTGAAGACTTTGCTTTTTCTTAAAAAAAAAAAAAAAAGTTTCTTGAAGAATATCAATTTCCTGTTCAGTCTGAACATTTTTTTTAAATCTTCTTTCTCTTAGGGCAAAAATAGCCACCAAACGTACTTTAAGATCCCAGAAAGCATCATATTTCAAAATGGGTCACCTTAATCCAAATCAGCAGTTGAGCACAATCTTAAAACAAAAAAAAAGAGCTTCTTAACCCATCTGAAATATTTTGTTGTTCTGAGGAATTGTACTTCAGTTTTAGGGGAGTTCTTTTTCTGAGAAAAATCCAAAGTATATATAAAACTCAAGAAACCTATTTCGCATCAGAAATTCTCATTAGTTGAAAATTGGTTTAGACTGCTTCTACGAAATGTGTTCCTAAAATGAACACTTGTATAAGCTTGTTGCCATGGACTTGGCTTCTTACTAAAGAGTACAAATTCATGTTGCTTTTGAAAAAAAAAAAAAAGCACACTTCCAACACATCAGCATTTTTAAACCTCTCTGTGAGATTTTTAGGTAGACATTGTCAGGTATTACGTTGGTTGCATTTAGTCAGAGCATAATGAAGAGATTTTAGATGGTATTGACAACATCAGTTTAAGTCTATTTGATTTTGTTCCAAATATTACTGGGCTTTTTTGCCCTAAACCATAGCAAAGTCAAAGTAATGAATTACTAGACATGAGCATTTTATGGCCTTTTGTTATTGCAGTGGAGAAAAAATAAAATAATCTGGCTGTATTGTGTTTAATAGTTGCTGTGCACCCAACCAACAATTATTAAAAGATGCAGTCAAATACCAATATGACCTGAAATGCTTCATTGCATTATGCTACAGTACCTGCAGCTTGTGCTTTATAGACCATATTCACGTGGATTTAAGTGCTAAGCCCAAGTAATATTTGTATGACAGTGTTCCCCAAGGAAAACTCAGACATTGAAGTAAGTGATGTTGATGAAACAGTTAGCAGCACTATGGATTACACCTAGGCAGGATAAAGCACTCTCTCAACATGGTGCAGAGGGCTGCTACCTCAAAATTATTCTGCAAAAGTAAGGTAGTAGTAGACTAAGAATCTGACTGGGTGAATGTACTATAACACATATAACATACATAACACGTACAACATAATATATATGTATATAGTGTGTGACATGTCACAGATCACAGAATCACTGAATTGAAGGGGTTGGAAGGGACCTCGAAAGATCATCGGGTCCAACCACCCTGCCAAAGCAGGCTCCTTAGTGCAGGCTGCCCAGGTAGGTGTCCAGACGTGCCTTGAATATCTCCAGAGAAGGAGATTCCACAACCTCCCTGGGCAGCCTGTCCCAGTGCTCCGTCACCCTCACCGTGAAGAAGTTCTTTCGCATGCTGGTGCGGAACCTCTTGTGCTCTATCTTGTGGCCATTACCCCTTGTCCTGTCCCCACAAACCACTGAAAAGAGGTTGGCCAAATCCCTCTGTCTCCCACACCTCAGGTATTTATACACATTGATGAGATCCCCTCTCAGTCTTCTTTTCTCCAGGCTGAACAGACCCAGGTCTCTCAGCCCTTCCTCATAGGGAAGATGCTCCAGGCCCGTATCATCTTTGTGGCCCTCCGCTGGACTCTTTCCATGAGATCCCTGTCTTTTTTGTACCGGGGAGCCCAGAACTGAACACAGTACTCCAGGTGAGGCCTGACCAGGGCAGAGTAGAGGGGGAGGATCACCTCCCTTGACCTGCTGGCCACGCTCCTTTTAATGCACGCCAGGATCCTATTGGCCCTCTTGGCCACCAGGGCACACTGCTGGCTCATGGTCAACCTGTCATCCACCAGGATCCACAGGGCCTTCTCCTCAGAGCTCCTCTCCAGCAGGTCGTCCCCCAGCCTGTACTGATACATCCGGTTGTTCCTTCCCAGGTGCGGGACTCTACACTTGCTCTTATTAAACCTCATTTGATTTCTTCCTGCCCATCTCTCCAGCCGGTCCAGGTCTCACCGAATGGCAGCACAGCCTTCTGGCGTGTCAGCCACTCTTCCCAGCTTTGTGTCATCGGCGTACTTGCTGAAGGCAGACACTATTCCCTCATCAAGGTCGTTGATGAAGATGTTGAACAAGACTGGACCCAACACCGACCCCTGGTGAACGCCGCTAGTCACAGGTCTCCAGCCGGACTCTGCGCCGCTGATGACCACCCTCTGAGCTCGGCCAGTCAGCCAGTTCTCAACCCACCTTACTGTCCACTCCTCTATCCCACACTTTCTCAGCTTTGCTAGCAGGATGTCATGGGAGACAGTATCGAAAGCCTTGCTAAAGTCAAGGTAGATGACATCCACTGCTCTCCCCCCATCTACCCAGCTGGTGATGCCATCATAGAAGGCAACGAGGTTGGTCGAGCACGACTTCCCCTTGGTGAATCCATGCTGACTGCTCCTCATAACATTCTTCTCTTCCAATTGCTTGGAGATGACATCCAGAACAAGCTGTTCCAACACCTTTCCAGGGACAGAGGTGAGACTGACTGGCCTGTAGTTTCCTGAATCCTCCTTCTTGGCCTTCTTGAAGACCAGAGTGACATTGGTATCCTCCAATCTTAAGGCACCTCTCCTGTTCTCCAGGACCTTTCAAAGATGATAGAGAGCGGTTCGGCAATCACCTCTGCCAACTCCCTTAGCACACATGGATGCATCCCATCGGGACCCATGGATTTGTGTGCATTGAGCCCACTCAGACGCTCCCACACCACTCTCTCGTCAACCAGGGGGGGAGTCCTCCACTTCCCAGCCCCTTTCTCCTCCTGCCAGGGTTGAGGAGTCCCCGGGGGGAGTCCTTGAAGCAAAGACTGAAGCAAAGAAAGCATTCAGTATCTCCGCCTTCTTGGCATCTCCCGTTACCAGGACACCCCCCTCGTTCAGTAAGGGACCCACATTATCCCCAGTCTTCCTTTTACTGTTTACGTACTTAAAAAAAAAACCTTCTTACTATCTTTTATCTCTTTTGCAAGCAAATATATATATATAGCAGATATATATCACATATATTGCATATATGATATATGTGACATATACCAGAAAATTCAAGTAGCTCCATATCCCCAAAATGATGGCACAGCATCCTGCTACTTCATATTTATTTAGTGGGAACTGTTATTTGAGCTGACACTAATACCTGACATTACCTGATATTCTTTATTTTGTTTGTAGAAACCTAAAGGTTTCCTAAGGGAGCTGTGAACCTTGAATAATTAATACATATCTATTGAGTCTGTGCTGGCCAGGAGGCCTCTAGAAACTCTCTGCAGACTACCCAATACTTGCAGATCACAGGATGAAAATCACTTTAATTATCCAAACATGAATAAATTTAGGATTTAAGTTCCTAATTGCAAGAGTGTGGTTGTGTGTCAGAGCCTTCCAAAAGAAGGAATGGCAGCATCATTTCTAATTGGCATCAAACTCAAACTTGATTTATTTATGAATGAGATGGTAAAAGTCCTAAGAATTTCATTTTAGGACTATCCGATAGCTATGTTTCCCTATACGATGCTGTTGAGCACGACCCTAAGGGAAAATTTTAGATAAAACTAGAGAATATGTGCATGATCACACATTTAGAGCTGTTTCGTAGTTAAGATTTGTATATGATATATACACCTATCTGTAGCTCCTGTCACACAATGCTGAACACACAGCCGCATACAATCATTTGGATGATTTTGGAAAGCATCAGTCACTGCACAGATTTTGCATGCTTGGATGGACCTATCGCACTTGAGTTGTTCAGCTGGTTTCCATAGAGGTCTTTAGTACTTCCAATACCATAACCTCAATTTCTAGATAGTTTTTACTAGTTTTATACCCTAAGATATAAGAACACAAGCTATAATAAGTATGGTTTAAATCATAAACTGCTCACTTGAACAAAATCAAAATATGTTTGGAAAATTAAATGCAACAGAATTAATGTATATTGAGAAGTCTCTACCTACTCCATGAGATACAGTAGCTGAACATAGTCTGATTTTAGTATCACTTTTATTTTGAGTTAAAACAGTTTGTCTTAAATAATCCTGAGTATTATTTACCTAACGCATTTCATGGCACAGGTGGAGCGACTTGAGTGTGGCATGGTCAGGATACCCTCCCTGTCTCACTGACTGTAACTTCCTTTACATCCATTAAGAAAAATGTAAATGGTTTCATGTGGATTTGCAATATGCTTTCAACATTTTAATTGCTTTAAAGGACAAGTAAGTTAGACAAGCACATTTTTTAACATATGCAATGCACTCTTCCCAGAACATCCTTCTGATGACATGAGCTCTGCTGCATTTTTAAATTCAAACAGGCTGGGATGAGCTTTATGACTGAGTCCTTTTTTTTTGTCCTATTGAAGACAATGGCAGAAGTCCACTCATTTCAAGGGGAAAAAGATTTGGCACTACTGAAGAAGATTGGTTAAAGTGCCTGTGCCTGAAAATGACTTACTAGGGATATGATCACTCTTTTGCAGATGGTTTAGATAGCCTCTCTAGGATCTGTCTGCAAATTTTATACTTAATGTTATCTGGTTAAAATTTTAATGAAGACAGTTAAGCTAAGCTGCTGTCCTACAGAGCTGACATCTTATTCTTTTACTGACTAAGCTAGAGTTGAGGGACACAGAAATATCACACAAGTCCTGGTCTCCAGGAAAAAAGATTGTAACCTTTGAGGCAGATTGGTGCAATGCAGTACCTTGACTCACTTTAATATTGAGCCAGAAAGTGTGACCTATGTTTATTAAATATCATATGTTTATGTTTGGCCTTTAGGATATATTTCTGCTTGACCAGAGCCAGAGTCAGGAGAGTCAGATAATCAGGTAATTCAGACAACTGCTTCATCTTCTTCTTTTTTTTTTTTTTTTCCTTCTTCTTCTTACTTTTTATTCCTATCACCTGAGTCTATATACCCACAGGGTAACAAAAGGTCTTTCATTAAAAATCCAGACATAAATCCTGAGGAGAACACAACAGTCCCTTCTTCCACCTGCCCTAAATAGTAGCCAAAAAGGTATTTCTTCAGATTAATGGGTGTCCCTTCATCTTCGTGACATTAAGACTAAGAGGAAGAGGGAGGCTTGCTTCCTTGCAAAATATCTTAGAAAGGTCCTTAAAGCTTGGCTGTGGAAGGACGCAAAAGTAGCTTTCTATCTCCTTGCACTGAGGTAGAAATTAAAGTTATGTTACCCATCTCCTGAGAGATTGATTTAAACACTGCTACTGTTTGAAGGCTGCTGATGTGCACTTTTTGCATAGATGACCTTAGAGATAAATGTACTCAACAACAGCTCCGTGGGAGGCAGCAAGGCTTGACTCCCAGGGACAGGAGCTGTGACTTTGTAGAATGCTGGCTACAACATTTAGGTAGGGGTAAGGAAACTAGGTTTATTTCCCATGATCTCCTTCTTCTTTTCCTTACTGTTTCCTTAACCCAATAGTTATCGAAGGTAAAGTATGTAATCAGTTGTGGGACAAGATAACGACTCAGCTGAAATGGTTTCTTGGTCTTCAGCTCTAAATTACAGCAATGCAGAGCTCTGTAGCTGCAGCCCTCAAAGAAATGTCCTCATCCGTACAAGAGACAGCTTAAGATGAAGAAAGAGAAAAAGAAAGAGAAAAAGTAAAAAAAAAAAAAGAAAAAGAAAAAGAAAAAATAAAGAGAAAAAGAAAAAGAAGGAAAAGAAAAGGGAAAAGAAAAAGAAAAAGAAAAAGAAGAAAAAAGAAAAAGAAGAAAAAGAAAAAAAGAAAAAGAAAAAAAAAGAAAAAAAATAAAGAAAAAGAAAAAGAAAAAGAAAAACAATAAAAAAACACTTCCTGTTGACACTGAAGTACTTGTCTCTGTTGCCCTATGCCCTTGCACTGTGCACACTTGAGAAACTTCTTTCTCTGTCTTTTCAAACCCTTACACTACAAAGTTAATGACAGATCTACCCTATGACATTTCTTCCTAAATTTAAGCAAGCCCAATTCTCTCTTTCTCTTCTTGACATTCAGATGTGATAGATGCTCACCTGACTATAGGATGCCACATAAATATATAGAGAGGAATTGCTCTGGAAGGGCTCTAAGTGGCCCTCTAGTCCTTCCCTCTCTCTCAAGACAAGGAGAACTATTTCCAATCCATATCTGACAGATTTTATTCACCTTCTTCTGAAAAGGTATCCTGCAGCGGAGGTTTCACTGTCCCCCTGAAGGCTGGAGTCATATGATCAGTCTTGGTCTCAACCTCCCCTTCCTTCAGCTGAACAATTCAGTCAAGCAACTTGGTCACTCTCAGATCTCCTTTCTGGATTCTCTCCAGCTGGACCACAGTTTTCTTCGGCTATTGTGTCCGTAAATGGATGCAGAGTTCAGTGAAGCAGAAATCTTTGTTTATGTCTCCCTGAAGGGTGTTTGTCTCTGCAAATACCTTTCTTATTTCCAAATTCTTCACTATTCCTCGGGATCCAGCCAACAGGCATCATATCTGGTTAGGAAACAGCAGGATGTAAATGTGTGGAAAAAACCTGCTTTGGATAAAGGGAATATGTATCATGAGGCTTTGAAGTTCTCATGAATAGGGATGTCTGGGACAACTGTATAGTGGCATCTCTCAACCTTGTATGAATGAGTACATGTCCCTGTCCACTTGTCCTCTGCAAATCTGGCTCCGTCACTTCCCAATCTCTTCTGCTAGGTACAGAGGTGTATCATACACCCTTGATGCAAGGAGCTCTAGCATGGTGAGTTGCAAAATGCTAGGCTGCCACTTGGACATGGGCTTGTCAAGTCAGAAGATAAAGTTCAGTTTGGACTGATAACTTTAAGAGCTGTGGGAGGATTTGGTTTGAACCACAGCTGATTGACAGCAGTCTGACAGAGGCTTATGAACTTTTCTCTATCCATCATCAGCTCTTTCTTTGTTTAGTTGTTTATTTGCCATTCACAGCAGTAAAGTTTTATTGAAATCAAAAGCTTGGACCAGAATTCAGTCTTAGTTCCTACAAATAAATAAATAAATAAATAAATTTAAGACTTAATGCCTAAGAAAAGAAAAAAATATTAAAATATATTAAAAGGGAAAACAACAACAACAAAAGAGAAACAAAGTCCTCTCTGGGTTTCCCTTGAATTTTCCTACACTGTTTGAAATACATTCTCTTTGTGACAGGCACTTATCTTGCATCTCTAGTGTATACAGTATGTTGCAGGCTCCAAGCTGAATCACGACCAATAGTTTCAATACCTTTACAGGATATGTGTGCTCATGACTGATGTAATCAAAGACATTAGCTAGTTCATAGGAGACAAACACTTGTTCACAGATAAAAGTTCTTAACTTTACATGGCCAAGATTTTCTAATCTGGGAGTATCGAGCTAGACAGCTATACAAGCATTTAAGGAAATGTCCTTGATTTCAAGTACGATGACTCAAATGGGGGTTGTTTTTCTAGGAATGCTCTACAGAACGTTCACTCACAAATTGGCCATTCGTGGGCAATTAATGTCAGGCACTCAAGTATGAATCAGTTGCCTACAATTAAATTCTTTGGAAACTTTGGCTGATTTTACTTAAACCTTGAATTTGATCTTAGATATAATAATACTGTACAGATTAGATCTACACATGTCCAGATCTGCTGCCCGTTTCTTGAAAAAAAAAGTTTCTTGTCAAATGAAGAATTTAAAGGTCTTAGATCAGGAAAGCTTATGAGTTTGGAACCTCATTTCTGGAACCTCACCAAAGCTGCAATGCAAGCCTGGCTTTTTTAGTGCTCGAAGAATAGTATTATCAACCTTGGAATAAAAAAAAACCAACTATAAGACCATTTTTGAGTCTTATTTTGATAATTAACATGCACAAGTCAGAAAGCAAACAGCAACCTTCCCCTGGACACCTACTCCTCATTTGCACATGCTAATTGCTTACATTTGCATACACATATGAAAACAGAGCACTTTCCCCATTAGTGCTGATCACATTCCTCATTAAGTTAAGTAAATATCCCCAAAATACAAACACAGTTGTAGCTAAATTTAACATTATGTTACGTAGATTAACAGCCAATGACTTCTTTTGGCTTTTGCTGTCCTGGGTAGTAGCTTTAGTGGAAAAAACAACTGCATGCCTTGTTGCTGGTAACAAGTCAGACTCTGGCCAGGTCACCTCCTGACACTGTTATGGGTTTGGTCTATAGCTGTCAGATTTTGGAAAGCTAAGCAGCTGCTGGCACAGACTGCTCATCTGCGTGCTGCTAATATAACATTTCCTCCATGTGAATTGTGAATACAGATCTATTCAGAGCTCACATCGCTTCTGAATCAACATGGTCTCCGCAGACCCTTCCGTTATAAACAGTGAGAGGGTGTGGAGAGAAGGGTGAGGAGAATCTTTGCCTAGAAGTTAAGATGGACATTGCAGTATGATAGATGATAGTTTGTGGATGGCATTTTGGCGGGTCTGGTTAAAAAGCATGGAGATTAGTTTTTTTAAAAAGTGCTGTGAAATCATTCAGACTACAATGCAAACACCTTGATGATACAGAAATTCAGCACAGGAGATAACAGGTGAATAGATCATCACACCAGGATGGATACAGGCTGGGGGAAGAGTGTCTGGAAAGTTGCCTAGTGGAAAAGGACCTGGGAGTATCAGTCGACAGCTGGCTGAGTATCAGCCAGCAGTGTGCTCAAGTGGCCAAGAAGGCCAACAGTATCCTTCCTGGCCTGTATCAGAAAAAGTGTGGCCAGTAGGACTAAGGCAGTGATTGTCCCTCTGTACTCAGCTCTGGTGAGGCCTCACCTCGAGTGCTGTGTTCAGTTCTGGGCCTTTCACTACCAGAAGGACACCAAGGCCTGGGAGAGTGCCCAGAGAAGGGCTACAAAGCTGGTGAAGGACCTGGAACACAATCCTGTGAAGTGTGGCTGAGGGAACTGGGGGTGTTTAGTCTGGGGAAGAGGAGGCTCAGGGCAGACCTTATTGCTCTCTACAACTACCTGAAAGGAAGGTGTGGGGAGCTGGAGGTCAGCCTCTTCTCCCAAGCAACAAGCAATAGAATAAGAAGAAATGGCCTTAAGTTGTGCCAGGGGAGGTTTAGGCTGGATATTAGGAAAAACTTCTTCACTGAAAGGGCTGTGAGGTATTGAAATTGGCTGCCCAGAGTAGTAACTGAGACACCATACCTGGAGGTATTCAAAAGACACGTAGTTGTGGTGCTTAGGGACATGGTTCAGTGGTAGACTTGGCAGTGCTAGGTTAAAGGTTGGACTCGATAATCTTGGAGGCCTTTTCCAGAGTAAGTGATTGTATGATTCTATGATATTTAGCTTAAATCCACATCTTATGTTGGAGGAATAATATCTAAGTTGTATACCACAGACTTTGAAAATAGCTTGGTGTTTGCATGTTCTGGATTTTCCAAAAACATGGCCTATATACAGGTCTCTAGACATGGCCTGAGCAAGCCAGCTGAGCTGGGCTTACATTTGCTTTGCACCGGCATTCACAGAACACCAAGCTATCTGTCCTGGTCTGCAAACTTATTGCTCTGTCCAGGTATACTGCTGCAAGCACAAGTGCTGGCCTAAAGAGGGTAATCTGCTGAAACCCTTCAGTATTTCATGAAGGGGGATGGACACACACTCATTTTTCCTCATGGCAAGAAGCCATCACCAGGGAAGCTGAAAGATGCACCTCCAAAAATGGTTTTGCTTAAAGAATGGTTTGAAAATCTACAAGAGATTGTAAGCAGGGTAGAGGGGAATTTACAGGTAACAACCACTATGGTTTTCAAGATAGAAGAAATCTTGGTAGAAGGAGCCTCCCAAGTTGAATAAGCAGCAGAGGAAAGTCAATGATGAGATACAAAAATAATGGACAAAAATAATATGTCTTGAAATACTGATGTATATTTTATACTAGTGGCTGCACAAATTCTACATCGACTGTTTCAGCTCTAGTAGAAGATATGTGAGTCATAAATAACTCAATGAGAATCCTGCTTATTGTGGAGGCAAGGTCAAATGAATAAGATTGCTAGGATGCAAAAAGTGAGCAAGGGAAATAATTAAAAAAAATACAGAACTGTATAAAACAAAATGCTCCTTCACCTTGAATACCATGTGCTGCTGGACACAACAGAAATACAAATGATTCCATAATGTGTGGCAGCAATTATTAAAATATGAGATTATTTCACTTACATGAGAAAAAATGAACCAGAACATGATGCAGGTATATAAATAAGGAAGCTGTACAGATAAAGTAGCTGGAGAACTCTGCTTAGTACTTTCTTAAAATTCTAGAACAGACAGAATTTCCTGAAATTGAAAGGCAGCAAATCTTAAACCAGAAATCAAAATAATTTTTTCAGTAAAAATCACAATTAACACCCTTGGAATTTATTGCTACATGATATTGTGGTGATCATAAAGTTAATAACTTTAAAGATGTTATTTAGTAGAGCTCATGAAGCTGAGATTCCTACAGATTTGTATCCCAAATCCTTCCTCTTCCCTTGCCTCAGTTGCAACTTCTCTTGCTGGATTAGGAAAGTGACCTGTGTATTCCTGATTCACATCTGTCCTGGGCAGGACTCACAAATTGATTGGGTAGCAAGTATTTCCACAATGGATAAAATTAATACATTAATAAAAACAACTTTTCCTCGTTCTTTTTTTCTTTCTGAAAGGCTGTTGGAGCTTGGTAGTTTGGAGACTTTCTTGGTTGTAACTGAGCAAGATGTTCAAAAGAGAAAATGATAAAGAGGCTATCTGATCGATAAGAACAAGAGATCCTGCCTGTTCGTAGACAAATATGATTTGTTCTGTACTGCAGCTCAGTTTTCATCCTGGACTAGCTTCTGAGACCTAAATACCACCAGGTCTGGGATGCTGTAATAGATTTTGCATGCTTTTCCAGTATCACTTGAGCATTGAAGCCAGATAATGCTCCAGCTGAACAAGGAGGCCAGGAATAAGCCACTGATGAGGACTACTCTTCTCTTGCCCCATCCAGCTTCCCAGCCAGCTGGAGGAGCACGGCAAGAGATGGAGAGCTGTGCCTGGCTGAATGCAGAGGCGCTGGATCAGTACATTTCCTGGGGGAAAGCCAGGGCTGAAGCCCAAATTTGACATTTGAGAACTTGAAAAAGTTACAGAACAGCTAGATTAGGAAAATTTGCTAACATATTACTATTGGAAACATCACGTGTCAAACTAAGCATGTTACCACCATCCTAGCTGCAAATGGTATATCCCACAGTCCTTGGGGATATTTATTTTACATTCAGTTAAGTTTTTTATTTTCTCTGACCTTTTCTCCAAGAAATAAGGATATTTCTTTTGTTTCTGATATTTTTTTTCAGTTTGCAATACTAAAAGAGCGTATGCTATTTCAAGAGACTGATGAGTGTGTACTTTCAATCTAACATAATTTACCTAGGATAAAACAAAACTATGTGCAAGAATAAAATATCTCTAAAGGACATTTTATTGTGTCTGTCTATCTTTTCTGTGCAATCATCGAGCAGTTTGAAAAATAAAATGGCTTCTGCCATCACACAGAGGTTGAGATTCTTCATAATTTGGAAGTGTGATAAAGAACAAACAATCCCAGAAGTTATATGAGGTGTGAGACATCCTATGCAAGTAATCTTTTTTTCGGCACCATAGAGCGTTATTGACATTTTTAATCTGGACATTTTCATCTAGAGCCCTCTGCATCCTATAGTTTGCACAGTAAACTTTTCCATTTGTGTTCCTTAAGCCCATGATAAAATGACCTTAGAAAATGAGACTGCAGGCCATATTGTGTCTTCTTGATCCATCATTACTGTATGGAGTCCATAATAGATTAGATATTGCAGTTAATTTATGAAAAACAGGTTTCATTGGGTTCCAATGAGAACAGATTTCTGTGGAGAAGTCCCATTTGTTACTACTGCAAAAATCTGTGTTTGGTGAATTTAAATGTATCCCTACTCTTGCTGAGTCTCTGTACAGTATTTCTACTCTTACTGAAACAGCCTTTTTATGGGAATTTACGGGAATGGAAAAAATGTAGAAATGAATGAGTTTTACTAATAGGTCAGACATATTTGCAGCTTATTCAAGAGATATTAAACAGCAAGACTTTGAAGTGGGAGGTGTAAAAATGCATCCTTGAAATTCTCATTTTTCTGTCGGTTTAGGAAATGTATGTGCATGCCAAAGTATCTCGTTGTTCTCCTGATGTTTTTATCAGATCCATGCGAAATGCAGTTGGTTCCAGCCTTGAAATGCAAATTTGTCTTACACTGCTCTCGCTGCCAGTAGGAAGACTAAAAATACATATGTAATGATGTTCCTGGAACGTTTGCAAATGCCTTTAGATGATGATTCCAGTTTTTTGCTGCTATCCAGAATAATGTTAATTTCACAGGCTCATTTTCACCAAAATGTATAGAATTGTATTTAGAAAAAAAAAAAAAAAAAAGATCCTCTGAAGATAAAATGCCTCAACTATTGGAAAATCTTTGCCAAGTAGGTAGGTCACCAAAATGGAGCCTGAAAGAAGAAAAGAAGAAATAGTTTTGCCAATTTATTATGCTTACATCTGTTTTCATGGTTTTCTGGTTACTTTAAACATTCTCTGCAGAAACCCAGAACAGCCCACAAGACTGGTAATTCAGGAAGGCTTATAATTGAGGCAGATCTATTTAATTTCATTGAACAGAGAAAAATGAGAAAAACAACTAAAAAGTTAGAAAAAGAAGCATAATCATCATAACCAAAGGCAGTTGTTACAAAGGATTCTGACTAATGCCAGCAGAGATTTTGAAAATGGAGATTTTTTAAAGCTAGTGCCTAACAATATGGATTTAGGAAAGCATACAGAAGTGCTTCCTTGAAACTTGCAGTCAGGAAAAGTTTTTGCTAAATTAAAGTTTTAAAACGATCCTCAGCAGAAATATATGGATTTCTAGAGGCAAGATACTATTTATCAAGAAGAATATCCCTGTGTTGATTTTGATGGGAACAGGAATCATTTAGCTCTTCTGAAAAATGAACATTTTAAAATTTTGATCTGATAAACCTAGAATGGCAAGACAGGACACATTTACTCAATTGCTTGTTCAAATAAGCTCTATGTCATATTTCTAAATATATATGTAGTTGTGGAATTCATCTTGCCCAACTTAAAATAATAAAAAGTGAATATTGCCATTTGACTTGTTTGTCCATATTGCCTTCAGTCAATGGAGAGAAGAAGCATTGATAAGAAATGAATGATCTCATTCTTAAGTAGATGCTTAAAATTGGTCACATGAATTTTCGCCTACAAGGGCACATTTTTCTCCACTGTCTCTAAAAGAAGTTTAGGTAGGATGGGTGTCAACACCACAGATGTCTGAAATTTGAAGAGATACATCTTGCCCTGGATACTAAAATCCAAGCAACAAGCTGTGAATGTTTTACCTCTTTTTTTTCTTTTTCTTTTTTCTTTCTTTCAAGCAGTTTTAATGTATGACATGATGATTCTCCTTTTGATGACTTTTTTCATGGTGTGCACAGGTGGAAGAGATTTATGCTACGTGGTGAATTTAACTTCATACTTGGTGCAATAAAGAAAGTGAAAGTGCACTTAAGAGGTATAAAAAATCTTGGCTCTCAAACCATAAAATTTCTGCAGTGTGAGTATTTCAGGTGTCTTATTACTGAAGGTGATTAAACCAGCCTAAATTGTCATTGATGATAGGAAATCAGTATCAGTGGTATAGTAAATCTATATGTTGTCTGGATAGCAGTGAGAGGTTAAATACTAGAAGCAAGGATATCAGCTAACAGTATAGAGGGAGTTTGAAAGATAATACCTACAAAATTCTGCAGGAAGAGTCTTTAAGGTAAAGCTAATAAAACAGATAATGTGGCTAACTTTGAGTGACTCAAAGGGAAATTCAGTTCACAGAAAATTCTTGGTCCTTTGATGAGAGCAGACTTTGCTATTGTAACTATAGTTTCTAAAAATGCGTGGTAATATCACTCAAACTTAAAACTAAATCACAGTACTGTTTACACTATCACAGATTTCTAGGTTGGAAGAGACCTCAAGATCATCGAGTCCAACCTTCAACCTAACACTAAGTACTCCACTAAACCATATTGCTAAGCTCTACATCTAAACGTCTTTTAAAGACCTCCAGGGATGGTGACTCCACCACCTCCCTGGGCAGCCCGTTCCAATGCTTAATAACCCTTTCGGTAAAGAAGTACTTCCTAACATCCAACCTAAAACTCCCCTGGCGCAACTTTCGCCCATTCCCCCTCGTCCTGTCACCAGGCACGTAGGAGAACAGACCAACTCCCACCTCGCTACAGCCTCCTTTAAGGTAACTGTAGAGAGCGATAAGGTCGCCCCTGAGCCTCCTCTTCTCCAGGCTGAACAAGCCCAGCTCCCTCAGCCGCTCCTCGTAGGACTTGTTCTCCAGACCCCTCACCAGCTTGGTCGCCCTTCTCTGGACTCGCTCAAGCACGTCCATGTATGGACGTAGCAATGTAGGTTGATAATTAACTGCAGAAAAGTATTTGAAATTGTACAGTATTCACAAAGAAAACAAGAAACTGAAATGCCTAGCAAAATTACAGATTTTTAATGAGTCAACTCGTTCTTCACTTCACTTTAAATTACTATAGAAGGCCATTTCACTCACCATCCTATATGCTAAGAGGCACACTCCAAACCTAAACAGAAGTGAAGGATTTGCAGCATGTTACAGTATTAGACATTGGCGCTTAGGAAGAAGTCTTCCTGAAAGCTTCTGGGATGAAGGCAAATGACTTTTTTATTTTTTTATTTTTTATTTTTAGCTATAGTATGTCAATTGATTAAAGAAAAAAGAAAAGGAGAAAGCAAAAGAAAAAAGCAATCTATTTCTGAAACATAATAATGCATCAACAAAATAAGAAATGGGATTGAGAAAGGAAAATACATTTGCAGAGGACAGAATCAGACAGAAGGGAGAATTTATAGCACTGTGCTAATTTTGTAATCTTGGACCCTGAGCTAGATCGAAGAATGACAGAAAAGGGCCTTATCTAATAGATGTGACAGAAGCGATGAGGTTGAAGGATGATAATTTTCATCTGAACTGCTACTAGAGATTCATATTCATAGATTTAAGTGTTAAACTTTCTCATAAAAGTGAAGTGTTTGGACTTAATATGTTTAGATATTAGAAGCAGGAAGAGCTTCTCCTTCCACCTCATCCTCTATATCTTTTGACATAAATGAAGTGTCTTAAATATGCTAGCAAAATCAGGTAAGTGCCTGCTGCGTCTGTTTGCTCATTCACTCACATTACCAAATTGAAAGAGTTGTAGATGTGCTTGTAAACAGCAAGCTATGGGCTTATGAATTTATTGTGCTTCAGAATTATGCAAGTCACATAGTCCTGCACATTTACTCATGCAGCATTTTCAAACCATCAAGATCAGGCAGGGTTTCTAAGGGGATGGGAGGCCCACTTGCTGAAAAACATTAGGGTCAGTGTTTCAGTAGTTGGCAGCCTGCCCTTTTAAGTAGTGGAGCAATAGGCAATGAATCAGCTTTACCAGTATTGAAACCTCAGCCTTTTACTTAATTGCATAATTGTATTTTGGTCAAAGTTTTGCTTAAGCTTCTGAAAAGCTAAAGAAAACCGCCAGAATGCCTGAATTGCAGCATGGCTTTCACACTCAACATTTTGACACTCTCTCTCTAGTTGTAAGGTAAGCCCAGCGAGCAGCAGCTCATCTTTGACATTTCCTAGCTTGAGCTATGTTCCACCTGAAAGTTCTGAGTGGACCTAAAATCTGTATAGTCAAAATTGTTTTTTTTTGTTTTTTTTTTTTTTTCTTTTTCCCTATCAAACATCCACTCTCTGTTAATTCAGCCATGGGGGATTTGCGCGTTCCTCTCTGTTGCTCTGTCAAATAGGTTTGGGTTGATTCTGACTTGTCTCTGCGCCCTCCATGAAGACCTAAGACATCACCAAGACCTAAGATATGCCGCTGTGGGGGATGTAATGCCTCTAAGATTTGGCTTGTCATGTCCAACTTGTTCTAGTGTCACACCATCTCCTCCACTTACCCCTGCAATTTCTTCATACAACTATATCATTTTGAAGTAGAGGAGAAGCGGCCGTTCTTATGCTTCGTCATTAAAAGGAACAAAACACCTTGCCCATTTTCTTTTGCATTCCTTCACTGGAAACCTAACCACAAAGCATTTGGCATTAAACACTCATGAACTTTCACAGACCTTCACAGCCTAACCCAACTCTACTGATGGTTTCCTACACCTATTGAGGTGTTGCCACACGAATGCAGACTTTATATCTGCCCATTAAATATGTTTGTCACTTGTTTTCTTCCTTTCTTCTCCTCAATCCCTTAACAAGAGAAGGTCAAATAGCCTAGATGATCACCTCAACTCCTTTCCAATCCCGTTTTCTGTAGTTCCATAGGTAAAAATTGCAGTCTACTCATACAGCCAGTTCACTACTCACCTTCACATTTTGCTTGGAAACCCTTTGTTGTGTTGCCGATGAAAAAGGAGCCAACCCTGGCAACGATTAGGCAGATAGTTTAATGAGGCTGCTACTTTTCAGGCTGATCAGATTGTTTGATGATTCTCTCTACGTCTCCTACTTTCTACAAAGTCTCTTGCCTGAACTCTCTGTGTCAGTGACTCCCTCTCGGTCTGATATTTGCACAGTACCCAGTGCAATGAAGCTCTGGCTCTCTAGTGTTGCTGGGTAAAGGTTCCTTTTTTATCTTTAGCAAAGTAATAGTTCCGAGTGGACACAATTTGAGGCTTCACACCAATTATTAGCAAAGATAAAAGATCCCGTCCTTCCCAGCAGTAAGAAGTTCTCACTGAACTGTAGCTTTCCTTTTTTATAATAAGTCACTAACCAAATAATGTGCATGTATTCCTTGAATAACAGGAATGACATAGATTAACAAAATGAATCTGGGAACTTAATTTCTCTGTCAAAGACTGCAGAAAACAAGTATCTACTACTGCTCTTAGGCATTTCTGTGAAGTTTGGTAAGTCCATTTACCACTGAAATATTTTAAATTATGTGTTTAAAATAAAACTCTGCTATCAATGTCTGAATGCAGTAAGTGGTAAATAACAATTTATCTTTTGATAAGTAAATATTTATGGTTATAGCCACAAACAACAAAATCAGACACAGATCTGGACTATGGGCCTGATGCAACCCTATCTGGGTTGGTTATTCATGTTAATTCATTCCCATCACCAAGTCTATTAGGTCACAAAGAACTTCAGGTCAGGTCTGAGGATAACATGAGACCTGAGAGCAGAATTCACATTTCTTCTCTCTCATACACACAAACCTAAATGATGAGATGAGTTATACAATATCCAGAGTCTTTGCTGGCTCATTTCTCTCCCATCAAGGATTCACGCTCTCAGAAGTTCAGTTCTTCTTAAACTTCTCATAAGCTGGGACAGCACACTGTCTAACGGTGACGGCGTACCTTCAGCGTGTTTGAAACCACGAATAAAATGAATTCAGCCACCCAAAATGTGTGATTATTTCTGCATAGCCATATTGCTTGAGGCATTCTGCTGTCTTTATTGCAAACCAATCTTCACGCTTACACGGATATCACACATTTATTTCGCAATGTGAATGTGACTAAATATTTTTTTCGTGATTTGGAAGCAAAAAAAAACAAACACTTGAGGCCATTAGAAGTAGCTGCTTTACCTCTAGTGGGATGATGTCATAATGGTGAGAAAAGGTATGAAATAATAGAACAAAAAATAATATTGGCTCTGGGTAAGGTAGAGGCTTAGGGTGGCATGATTTGTTTAGCCATTGACTGGTTAGAAGAGAGGAGTGCAGAGACTCCTGGCAAGACAGTGAAGCAGATGGGCAACTTTGCCCGAACTAGAACTTTTTCCTGTCATAGAGAGAAATGCTGGAGAATCTGTGTTAAAGGAAGTATAAATGAGTATTTTTGGAAACCAGAAAGAGTTGGGCTGCGTCTTACCTGGTGCAAACTGGAAAGTAATGGAGCAGTGATCAGATGAGGATCACTTTTGCAGGGATCAGACCTATTGGAGTCTTCCTCTCTCTTCACTTTAGGTGAAGTGGTTCAGAAAAAAACAAGGTCACCCCTACCTTGGTCTGTTAACACCAGTGCGTTTGCATGGTTTATCGGCTAAGCTGGGCGTCAGTAGTAGAGCAAAGAGAACATATTCCGTGATATATGAAGCATATGTAGCAAGACAAATTGGGACATTACATTATACTTTGCAAATGTATTCCTAGCCTTAAATAAAACATTTGCTACTAAAAGATCCATTTTAAGAAGGTAACCCAGAGCCAGACTGTGGGCTGCAAATCAGTGAGATAATCACATGGCAAGGCTTCCCGTTAGAAATGCTGGGGTCCAAATTCAGCCCTTGTGCAAGCTGGGGCAATTCTTCTGCTCTCTTACACTGGGTATGCATCTGGCAGCCAGGCTTTGGGCTTCTGCTGCATCCAGGGCACGCGGAAACATTGATTATTACAGCATGCTATTGCTCATGGGCTGCTAAAGGATTATCGGTAATTCAGGTGATTTGCAGAGAACTCCAGTAACAGTCTTTCACTGAGCCCTGTGCATGAAATAACAATGAAAATGCATTTCAGGATGGAAATATGCCTCCTATCTCATACCCAGCTAAAAGCAATTCTACAGCAGCGAGGTGCTGTACTCTGAGATGGATTTTAAGCTCCCTTACACCAGTGGAAATTAGAGAAACTTCAGGTAGAAACAGTAGAGTTGCAGCAACATAAATCAATTCCTTTTTTTCAGCTGTGCATGTAGGAGAGAGACCTTTTTTTCCAAATAAAGAAGGATTGAATGGCAGAATTCTCTCCTTATATTTCCGTCCCTGTATATATACTGATGAATTTCAGGTAGAATGAATAAAGACAGGGTGAAGCACAAAGGAGATCAAGCAGTGTTGACAAGACATAGTAGGTGACAACGGTGGTTAATACCAAGGAAGCTGAGAGAGGATTTAGTGGCTATGGCACTAGTACATGGAGGCAGATACGGCAGAGACAGTCAGCAAAGAAGCAGAAGGAACAGATTCAGCAGAAGCCAAAAGAAATGAAAGGAGCATCTCAGTGATTTGAAAAATAAAAACCTCTTGGTGGTGTTTGTCCCCATCACCTCATGTGCTCAGCTGATGGTGCAATGCAAGAAGACTGTGACTTGGCAGGAGAATTGAACCCTTTTAGCAGCAAGGATATTGGCTGGGATCTATTTACCTAGGTAGCTATGTGGCCTCCATCACCATCACCTGTGATGGCAGATGCAATGCAAAAATTCAAACTGCTGTATGCAGCTGAGATCACCCATTTTGCCTGGCAAATCAGCAGAGGGAAAGTTTCACCCCATGACCCTGTGGTCGGCTGGCCTTGCAGCTCTACCATTTGATTTCTACTACTATCATACATGGACTTTATACTATAATATACTCTTTTAACCTGTGTCAGAAGATTATTTTTCATAAGGTCAGTGACATTTCTCAAAGAGCAAAACAGCAATTTTTTTGCAGGAGTGCTGACACTTGAGCACAGAGTTAGCTTTCCCCAGCCACGCAACGGGGTGCTCAGAGCATTTCTGTACCAACATGAAAGGGAAAAAAAGGATTTTCCATCATGTGCTTTTTAACTACTTGGAGCATTCCTTTGGACAACAGATTCAAAGAATTGGAGACAACATGCACAAAACCGAGCTGAATAGGGATAAAAGAAACACAGTTTCAATGCTTTTGCCTAATTGAGAGCATCCTGCTGCAGTTTTCTGACAACACTCTGGTGTTATCGCTTACTGACTGTACAAAAAAGGTCTCTAAAGCCCTGACCGTGCTGATGGGCACACAGTTGAAGAGAACAAGCTGCCAGGCCCATGCATGAGTTCAGCCCAGAGGACTGATAATTTATCACTTCTCTCTTGAAGCACTGGAGGCCGTCATCATGGTCCAAGACCCCCCTGGAGTTCAGTGCTGATCCACAACAAAGGGTGAAATTTTAGTTTTTAATAAGACAAAGCAGGTGGAAGTTGGCAGAATAGGACTCTTAGCCAGCAGAACATCTTGTTTAGAACTGACATGTTTGCTTAAATGTATTTTATTTATACATAAGAGAGGTATTTTTTCATGTGTGCTCAGCTGTCCTTCCAGACAAGGAACAGTTTGAAAGAATTCACCCTGCAAGACCAAATCCTCACCTCCCATAGCTGAATGAGTACCTTCTTTTCCTCCATTAAAAGCAAATGGTTTTTCTGCATGGAGTTTTCAAATGTATAATATTAAGAGTTACACCAAAAAAAAAAAAGGTTTAATAGTGTGGGCAACACCCCAGTTTAGAAGAGGGAGTGTAGAACATCCTTCTTGCATTTTTTGTTCCTGCTTTTAACTTAGGCCAGCTGCCTCCAAATCTGTTCTGGCAGCTGGGTACCAGCAAGCCAAATCTGGACACATGCATTTCCAGCAACAGCCCTTGATCATCAGCCACATCCCTCATCCTGGTCGGGGTGAAACCATGACTGTGGCCATACAGACTTTTAGGATTTCATCCACAGTCCTCCTGTGATCACAGTGACCTTGGGGCTATTTTTTTACTGGCAACATGCTGCAAGACAGACCCATGGAGCTGGTCGGTGTAATGATTTACATTTGGTGCAAGCATCGCCCAGCTCTCTGTAAAGCCATGCCAGAACAGTGGTGAGAGCTGCGATGCATTTAAATGAGAGCTTGAAAAGCATTTGGAGCTGTTCAGATGGTAAAGACGTCTGCATCCACGTCCTTAGTACATGTTTATAAAATGACACGTATCTCTAAGTGCCAGCGCACAATTTTAAGCTCACCAGTGGCATGCAAAAACTAAGACAATACAGTCTTGGCCACTGATCTGTTGAATCTGTTACCAAAAGGAAAGAAAAAATCCTCAAGAAACCATTCAGCACAGATGATTTCAATGAGACTTGCCCCATCTCCTGCAGCAAGTTAATTTCCCACAGAAAATAATTGACAGAGAATGACAGTTGCAACCCTTGTGTGAGAGAGAGACAGTCTCCGTATCTCAAAGCATATTTTTATGAGATTCTGGAGCAGAGCTGGCCTGGGATAATTGTTACTGGAGACACTGAGAAGCACTGAAAACACCAGCAGGCATTTCTGAGTAAACCCAGGAAATTCTTAAAATGAAAAACACAGTGCGGAAGAAAACAACAAAAAAAAAAAAGGATAAAAAAAAACCTCCCCCCCCCAAAACAAACCCTAGAGTTGTAAAGCAAAAGGAGCCCTCTGAAGACAGACAGTGATGTTGACTCCCTTCAGCTGAGTTCTCTTGCCATCAGAGGAGATGCAAGTGTGAATTTTTCTCTCCTCATGCTCTGCCGAAAAAAAGGTCTTTGATATTCTGGAGGGAATTAGAAGAAAAAATAAATAAATAAAGGGAAAAAGAAAGCGAGTGAACTTCACTAACAGCCTTTTCCCCTTCCCTGCCCCTTGGCAAAAATGCTGGTACTAATTTATGCAGTTGCTGTGTAGAGCTGGTCAGATATTCTCTGACAGAATGCTTTCCTGTTAGAAAATGCTCTTTTGCCTGACAGTACTTATATTTCTGGAAGTTTCTTGTCTTTCTGAAGACTTATTCATTCATATTTCTTAATGTCCAGACCTGTCCTATGTGGGTATCACCCAGATTAATTGTGCAGCTGCAAACAGAGCTTAGAAAACTGTGATGCTGAGCTGAGAGTGCCAGCACATGCAGAAGACTTATAACCATCTTTTAAAGGCAGCAACAGAAATCTGTAATGCATTTACCTCAGTTACTTCATGTAGTTTATTACTTAGCTAGGAAATTCACCTGCCCAATACACACTTCAATTATCCAATGTCACTCCCTTCCTCTGAAGGCACCAAAAAGAAGACAGCCCTTTCTTTGAAAAACTTTCTTATTGTGTGAAATACAGGTAGATTTTAAGCCTTTCCTGTACACAATTAGAAAATGAGCCATGCATGTAATACATGTGGGGAGCACAGCAGCTCTTTCTTGGAATGGCACATGGGAACTTTTCCAATAACTTGATAGTTATTCCTGCCATATAGGTATTTTTGAGTTTCCCTGTCAGCCCCTGGCTGGATATAGGACACCCCAACAGTGCTTCCCACTTACTGCAAGGGAAGTGTTTCCCCAGCTGATGTTTAGATCACACATTGAAACAATTAAAACCGACATCAGCCAAAAAAAATGGCTATGGTTCCCTGTTAAAAGTGATGCTTTTTCATCTCTGAGACAAAAAAAAAGTATAAAGGATTTTGCATTTGATATTGCAGCTTTGCTCTGTACAGTTTAGACTCCTTCGTGCACCTGTCAGTAACATAACGTTGCCTCGAGAAGGAGATTTCCTCTAAACATCTGTCTCAGCTGATTGAATATTCTCTTACTGTATAAGAGTAGTCTGTTGCCTGATGAATACATGTTATTTAATTTTTGAACAACATGTCAGGGACTCCTACGGCTTCTGTATGCAAATTCTTCACAGCTACAAAAGAGCTATCAGTTTTGCACCTTGGCGAATCACATTTTAAGGGATTTGACAGATAATTTACTTATTATATATATATTTAAATATTAAAAAAAACAACACATGAATTAACACAGAGAACAATTAAGTAGATGTGAAAAGTTTGCAAAATTAAGAGCGCTGGCAATGCAGATCGGGTTCACTCACAAAGAGCCTTTGTTGTGGACACATTTATATTCTAGATAAGTCCAGACACTTTTTTTTTTTTTTTTGGTGGGGCTTCTTATTCCTGATTTGCTTTAGGGTTGTAAATTTCTTTTTTTCTGAGGTTGTCTGAAGTTTTACAGTAGCAGTTCTGAGATGTACAAACTACAGTGCTAAACACACAAAATGAAGTGGAAATGGGAAATTAGTGTACTGCACAGTAAAGTCTTGCTGATAGATTGCTGCAGCTCACTTGAAGCTTGCTTTGAAAACAATGCTCCTTTAGAAGTCATCTTTGTGATCTGGCTTTCCGTCTCACTTAGGAAAGAAAAGGAAAAAAAAGGAGTCTTATTCTTAACTTGAATTGAATTAACTTGGTATCATTACTTTGAGATAAAATCCTAGCAAAGACAAGGCAGCATGGCACTCTTGCACTGGTTACCCATTTAAATTAAAGCCTTCCTAAAGAGGCAGACCCAGGCTAATGTAAATCAGGAGTAGCCAGCCCAGGGGCTGGGAGAGCATGCTTTAATCTCGACAGCATCTGTGGGGCTCATGACTATCAGAGCATGAGAGGTTGCTGTGGCTACAGAGAAAAAAAAGTGTGACTTTTCCAGGACCTTTCCCACAAATCAGCGATAGCCAGTGCTGGTAGATTTAGCAAATGTGCTTCAAGCTGACATATAAATATGACCGGCTGGGCAGGAAACCGGGTATTGAAAAATCCTTAACAAGCCCAGTTTATCTTGGATGCAGCCTATTTGTCTGCATATCATCCAATCCTTTAATAGCAGCAGAGCTGAAATGTTGGCTGTGTTAAATCTTGAAAGGGCCAGAGGCAAAGTTGCTCCATCAAGGGTGAGCGATTCATGGGCTGGACACACTGTCTACAGCAAATGTTCAGTATTACTGTAAACCTGATACAAGCCCATTCTCAATGAACCCTTTCCCAACTGGATGAGCAATTGTCTCTGTCAAGGCTGTTTGATAATGCTCTAGACCTATCCTGCATGTCTATGAGGTGACACATTTTCAGCGAGACTTGAGAATAACTGGCTGCAGCGAAAGCAGCTAATAACAGTCCCTTGGGGCCCTTCAAAGATGGAATTTTATTTTTACTTAAAAAAAAAAAAAAAGAGACACTATCAGTATTCCTACATCGACGTCGTGTAATACAAAGATTTTCTTTTCTACTAGGAGATTTAAGTACTGTAGACAGACTATGCAATTGCATTTTATTAAAACAATAGGGATTTTTCTTCATATGCTGATTTATTCAGTCTCCTTTGGTACCGAAAGAGCTGACCTGTCGGAAATTATTTTGGAGCAGTCACCTGCAGGATTCAGGCCAGGCTGTAGCTGTTAAGGGGGTGCAAAGAGCTCTTTAACCATGTGGCCAATCTTGTACACAACTGCAGGGTAATCAGGAAAATGAGAAACCCAGAGTCCCTCCGGTCTGCTGCGTAGATCCCCTCATGCAAAAAGAAAAAATAAAGCGTCAAGGAAGCACAGAAATAATGCAGAAAAAGGCCAGTTCTTCCTATTTACTGAATGAAGATATGTTTTATAGTCATTTAAAGGAATGGCCAAACTGTCTCTCTTCTCACCTGGTTGTTATAACTGAACAGTTGTGGCAAGACCCTTTTTTTTTTTTTTTTCTCATGATTTAATTTCTGCAAGCTTTTTCAGGTGTCAGTGACTGCCTGAGCACTGACAGTCTCTGCAAAACCTCACTGCTGCATCTATCAGGCCAGCAGCGCTTCTGGTGTGTGTGATCCCACAGGGAAAGGGTAGTGGCCTGCTCCCACGTCATGGGCACATCTGGTCTATAAATATAAACCTTCTCCTCATTCCTTTGTTCTCCCTGTTCATTTGCTGAATGTCTGTTTTCTCTCTTTTATGCTTAAAACAACAAATTTCAAGCCTAATCCTATTGCTTGACGAGCAATTGACAATTGACTTTGTGCCTGCGTTCGTTTCTACTATTTCACTGATAACAACTAACACAAACTACTACACTAATATCCAGAAATGCAGCAAAAGAAACAGTGATTCCTAGAGTTTTACCTGGATGTGCCAACAATGGGCAGTGATGTGCTGAGCTGTACACGAACAACTACAGTTCTTCGCTGAGGACATCCCAGCCTTATGAAGGCAGCAGAAAGAACAACCCTTATTAGCTCATTTTATAAAGAACAGAGTCAAAGCTGCCACCAACATTACCCAAGATGATCCTGAGAGTATGAGATAACCACTAAGACCGACGGATATATCATAGCATCCTACAGACAGCTGGAAGCCAAGTGCCTCTCTCCAGAGCATCTAAAGTAGCACTGGACACCTCTGCCGTTAGACAACTGAATGCCAACTTGACAGATCTACCTGAAGCCACAGAAGTTTGTAACAGGGCTGGGGACTGAACTCTGCTCCTCCAAAGCCATTGCCTTATTCACATGGTCCAGCCTTCACCTTAAATCCCCACTTGTAAAAGATGAAAAGGATGTTCAGGTCCCTGCGGCCAGGTTGCTTCTTCTGGAAATACATGCTGCCTCTCTCTCTTCGTAGCCTGGAAGATTACAGCCAAGCTTCTGGTAGATGTGACCAGGAAAATACACGAACGGCTGCACATTGCTATCACAAGTGGTAGTTTATCATTGGATTTGACAAGGAGTCAGTTAGCAGGGAGCGTGTATCCACATGGGAGGTGAGGTAATGCCAGCAGAAGCATTAAGTTTCTGTGGGTCACATTTTCATAGCTGATGGCAGAAAATGCAATTAGAGAGGGGGAAAAAAAATTGGATTTAGCGACTTTCCATTTACAAAAACATGTGCTCAAGCTGCATTTTGCACCAGCTGCACAGTAAAATGCAAAGCATCGAGTAATTGTATCATCTGAGAGAACAGCTCCTCAAGTCTTAGGCCAAGATAAGAAATCAAGGCTAGTTATCTCAGTTTGGAAGAGATTAAAGATTAGAGATCTCTTTTTAAATATTCATAGAGAACTTGAAGCATTCTGTGGACATCAATGCAAAAAAAAAAAAAAAGATAAAAAATCTAAATAATCACATGATTTCATTCTGAACTAGAGAATCATTGAGGATTTTATATCCTGCCTTAGTCAGGAGCAGGGAGGGAAGATTTGGACTTCTGTTGTAGGTGAGCCAGTTTCTGGTTGAATTGGATGGTTTTTGTGCAAACTTTAGGAAGTCACAACATCCACTTCCTTAAACACACTACTTAACCTTTTTAATGTGACGTCAGACAGGTGACATCTGGACTTGATTCAGTTTTAAGAGGAACTAAATTGTTTAGATTTCTCATCTTTTTCTAAAACTTTGAGGAATTAGGGACTCTAAAATGGTAGTGTAGTTTGCAAAATGAAGCTCTAATCTCTGTTCAAACTTCTGGGAGATTCTGTAATGCACTTTCATAATAATGAGATAAAGGTTTATTTTTACCTAGAAACATTTTTAAGGAAAAAGTAATTGGATTGCACTAATACAATATTTATATTTTAGATAACCCTATGATAAAGTATTTGCACCCATCATATATATGTATATATTTTAAAGTGCAAAAATTAAGAACAGGAAAGTACACCCCTATTAATATTTTTGTTTGTCTGTTTTTTAATGTAGCAGAAGCAGAATCTGTTAATCCTTTGTGGGTCCTCTGGTTGGCTGCCAGTGAAAAATGAAACGTTTTAAGATATTTCTGACATATCGTAAATATATATCTAGAGTGATAGTTCTGAGAGTAATTGTATTTTCTGAAAGGAGAAAAAAGATTATTTTAACCCTCAGCTCAGACCATTACACTGAGGATTTCTAAATGAACCTTAGCCATGTAAGAGTTAAGTGTTTGATCCAAGTCAGTTGTCTATAGGAACAGTGACATGATGAATATTTTTATTCTCTTCATCTTACCCAGAAATAGATAACCAAACGAGTAGCCTGAGTACCATTAGGAGAGCCTACCTGTTTCTGGTGAGGGATTTACTTAATAACATATGACTTAATTAGCCTGCATTTGATGTCTGCCTGTTGGATAAATCCTACCAGAGTGAACATTTTTTTAAAAGTCAGACTAAAACCACATCACAAAGAGTATTCACATAGACAGGAGGACATATAAATCAGACCATTTCTCCTCCTTCACAGACATCATCACTCACAAATCATCTTCTAAGTCTGTTATAAAAATAATTAATGGCCCAATTATAAGTTATTTTATTCCACCGCACTTCTTTTATTTAATGCGTATAGGCATGTTTTGAAAATCCCAATAATTGTGTGTTTGCATCTGTAGGAGCCTGGAGATCTTTGAAAATCTGGTCCTAAGGGGATTTAAAAATGCTGCCCTGAGTTTTATCCTCTATTATGTGAACTTTTCTGCTGTCATGTTCATCCCTTACACTAATGAAAAGTAATGTGGTAGAAAGAGTGTTTTTCTCCAAATATGTTTGGAAGCTACACAGCAGCATTTACAAACTGCTATTTGACTGGAATGATTGGAAGACAGTGATTTGCTTACTCCAGTAATATATGTACAAATCTGGTTTGCTAAAGACCAGCTTTGCCAAACAAATCACTGACTGCAACAGCTTGTAGTAACTTACTCAGAATGTATGTGTTGCAGGGATGCTAAAACCTGGACTGCTTATGCAACAAGAAAAGATGCTGGTAAATCCTGTAATGTTGCTTTTGTCTTTAAAAAAAATACGATGTGAATTTAACAGAAAAACAGACATTAAGCATGCTGCCTGATAATTTGGCTTGGTTTCTAATCAACAGCATGTTTACTCAAGTGAAACATGGTGATAAATACACTGAATCAGAGACACATTGTGATTCACTGCAAAATCCTCAGTGTTAAATTGACTCCCTTCCCCCCTCTTCCCCCCCTACAAAATGAAACTTTCATCACAGAACAGAAATAACAGGAAACTATTTCTCCAGAGAACCTTGTCAGTCAAACTCTGGATTTTTTTTGAAGGCTACCCAATGAGCCTAAAGCTTTTAAAAGTTTATTTGTATAAAGAGAATTATTTAAAGATGATTTGCATTGAGACTCCTGTTTTTGGTCTTTTTTGTTGTTCTGGTTTGGTTTTGTGTGTGTGTGTGCATTTGGTTGGTTGGTTTTATTTTTTCTTAATTTTTCAACAAACTCTCTTCCTTATAGTTTTCTCTAATCTCATTCACAGAAGTGAGGATGAGGAATGTTACCATGGGGTCATGGAGAAGTATGAAGGGAAGAAGTCTCCATATGAGACTTTTAAATTTCTTTATTTTCATATTTGCAGTGAAGACATAGAAGAAGACTTTCAATCCTCTAAATACATAAGGAGCCAACTCTTCTCACAGCAACTAGCAAAAATACAAATTCTTCTGAAAGTACTTTCCTATTTAGGCACAACTTTTCTGATTGACAGAGGATCAGAAGGAACGAGGAACCCCTGCTGAAAGCAGCCAGCGAGTCACTATGTCTGCTGTTCTGCTTTGCTCCGCAAGCAGCAAGCCACAAATTCAGAAGTGCTCAATTCTTCCTGTGACATTTATGGCCAGATTTTCCAGCTTAGTTCACTGCCTCGTGTCCAACGTCCCGAGGAGAATCTAGTCTTTAAAGTCATTCTTCTTGCATGACTTTCACTCAAGTCCATGTGTTAGTGGTCTCCGAAGGCCTGGAGCCAGCCCAAAGGACATATCAGGCTGAAGCACGAAGACAAAAGCTAGACCAGAGGAATTTGGACTTATTTTCCTTCCTAAATAGTTGCTGAGTTCTTTAGAAAACCTTGTCTTTAATCTCAATCCTCCATCTGCATGAGGTAGACAGCAGCCCACCTTTGTTCTGCTATTTATGCACTGTGTTGCTTACATTATAAACTCTTTAAGGTAAGAATGGTCCTTTGTGAAGGACAGTGAGACCTTGATGCCAGGGAAGTTCATAGATACTACAATAACACAGATATTGCAGGATGGTTTCAGCTCCCACAAGTGAGTGTTGTGCATATAATGTATTGATTTTTTGCCTCTTAGTTCCCATTTTCTCTTTTTTTTTTTTCTCTCTGATCTTCTTGATGGATAAAGAGGACATAGGTTTATGAGGTCAGAGGCCTAACAGGGAACGAGTGATTTAACTGTACAGAAGTGAAAAGAAATCTAAGCAAAATATCAATCTGCAAGGTAAAAATATTCAAAAGATGAAACAGAAGCTGAAGAAAGACCACAAACTCCCCTATCAAGGAGATGGAAGATGAAAGGCAAGTGATCTTTGAGATTAAAAGGAACTACCCAAACAGAAGTCCAACATAATTTTGTTTTGAAGTAGTAGAGGGGAGAAAAAATTAAATTGATTTTAAACAAGAGACAAGGGAAGAGGTGGAGGGAATTATAAGTCAACAGAAAATGATAGGAAAGAGGAAATTAGGGGAAGTAGGAATTAACAGAAAAGGAAGAGCATTTTTAGGCTAAAAAGCCCACAGAGCACAATGTTATTTTGAAGAGACAGATCACTATTTCCTTGATATTTGAAGGAAAATCTTGGTATGAAGGTCTCAACTGTTTTCTTAGATATATACTCTGTGATTTTAACTGAGCCCTCTTTCCCAGCAAAAAGAATCATGATCAAGAGGCTTACTACTACAAGGTAAGGATGAACTTTTTGAAATTAAGTTTTTTCACAAGCTGAAAAGTGTTCATTCCATTTGTATTTTCAGTTCCACTGTCAAACCCTACATGTTGGACTGCAAAGAAAGGACATGATTTTCTTTATAAAGCAAAGGAAGGCTCACAGACGCTAGCATTCATTACTGAATGGATGAAACCAGGCTTTTGGTCCATTTCTTACCAAAGGAAACCTGGACAGCAAAATCTGTGTAGAAAAAAACATTTTCACAACAGAGTTCATTATAGTGGTAACTCTGTGTGTGAGCAGATGATTGGCAAAGTGCTAAAATCTTTTTAAAAACGCCTTCTTGAACCATCGAATGAAGGAAAGCTGGGTGTACACTGCTGAAAAAATAGACTGGAGGTACCTGGGTAACTTTACTTCTCTGAATTTGGAATGAAGAATCATACGCCCTGACCTTCCACACTAAACAAAAATGCATATAAACCTAGCTGCAAAGATGTATTGCAGCTATCCCCTATGCACACAAATACATGAGTTTTGTATAAAAAAATTCAAAGTAATTTACAAGGCAATTTCTATCTTTTCTATCAATCATTTCCTGAATAAGTATATGTCCCAGAAGTGGGCAAATCATAATTCTTATCTCTCTATGTCAAGGAAATTTCCCATTTTCTTTTGTAAAGTGTTTGCTAAAACATTGGCTTTGTTCTTATATAGACATTGAAAGTGAAGACCTGTCTGTGACCTGTGAAGCGCAAAGAATTAATGTTAAAGAATGCATGATGGGTCCCTGTTAGCATAAAATATTAAAAATGTGAGTAAGTCTGTGTGGATATTATCAGCCTGCTGCCATCTAATTAGAGCATATTTTCTCCTAGCAAAATTAAAATACAAATGTTTCCCAAAATGTATTCCCAAATTCTCTTCTCCCCACACCCAAAATGCCTGTATGAATTTAAAATCTCTGTTTTTTTTTTTTTCTTATTTGTTTTGGTTCTGTTTGTTTGTTTCCATGAAAAAGATGGGAGAGCTTGTTTATCATTAAGTGCCAGATATGAGACAATGCTGGAGGTCAGTCCTCCTGGGAATTCAAATACATCACTCATACCGTTCCTTTTTTTTTTTTTTTCTGCTACAACCTAAAGTAAATGCAAACAAGTCGTGAAATGCAGAAGAAAACCAGGGTCATTTTATAATAATTGAAAGCAAAAACACTGGAAATGGTAGCATATAGGTCACTAGAAAATCTGTCCCAAGACCTTAGCCCTGTAGGATGCTTCAAATGGCAGAAAAAGATTTGTGATTTGGACTGATGGCTTTGCAGGTTCAGAACCATCTCAAGGTTCACTTGACTCAGACAAGTCCTTCTCTCAAGCTTATTAATCAACATATTTAAATGATCATAATGATTTTAGGTCATTAGATACATTCCCTTTGGTATGGCCTGGTCCAACAACACTCTCTTGCATAAAGAGATGGACACTTCTAAAATCTGAGCTGTCACCAGAACATACTTTCTCTTCTTTGTCTAAACAGGCGTGTACCTGTGAGAAGGCTTTTTTTTTCTTTTTTTTTTCTTCCCCCTTCCCTAAACTTCTCAATTACAAATGTAACATTAACTTTGTGGACTTTCTTCCCAGTCTTAACAAGTGAATGTTCAGAACTAACCATGGGGTATGGGCCTTATATAAAAAGACGTTTAGATTTAGAGCTTAGTGATATGGTTTAGTGGAGGACTTGTTAATGTTAGGTCAGAGGTTGGACTTGATGATCTTGGAGGTGTCTTCCAACCTAGACGATTCTGTGAGAAAAAAATAAAAAAGGATTTGAACACTTGAAATCAAAACTCACACTGTCAGTACTGACAATTAGTGTTAAAAAGTCATGAGCCATTTTCAAAGTACAGAAAAGTTGGCTTATAAATAATCTAAATAATCTGTTAAAACTAGATGTTTTTTTTCTAGCCCTGCAATTGCATTTGGGCTACCTTTGCAAGGTTTTTTTTTTTTATTTTATTTTATTTTTTCCTGCTCACAGCATTTTCTCTTTTCCTCGCCTAACTTTTCTCAATGCCCCACTTACCATCCCTTCATTTAGCTGGCTGGTATCCTCCTGCCAAAAAAATGTCAACACCTCAACAGTGTGATAGTACACAGGGCACTGTGGGACCGAGTATGAGAAACGCTTTGTCAATGTAAAATCATAATTACCGTAGTCAAAGGTTCGTGCACATCTGTCAGTGCAAATCTGGCATCAAAATTGTTTTCAGTAGGTCATTTCACTTTTATCACCTCACATGAGCTTTTCGCACGAAACTGCCTTCTTCTTCACAAGGTATAGCAGGGAATGTTTCAGGTCTTGCCAGATGGCCACTACTACAGAACTGGGAGTACTGAGATGACAGTCTTCTGGTTAACTGTGCTTTTATATCAGCTCTGCTCAACCACCACAGTCAGTGAATGACATTCTGCCTCTCTAATAGTAGTGTTCAATTCCTTTAAAACAAGTAGCTAGTCTCTAGCTTCGCTACAAAGACTGCGTGTACGTAATAATAAATCACAAGAATATATTTGTTTGCATCTTCTATCTGAGGACTGCAAAGAATTTCACATGAAATCTCCTGTTTGAAGCAATGCCCATGAAAGTGTTAACTTTAAAAAGGAAAACTTGAAAAAACAACTGCTGGGAATTTGCCTGTGATGAATGTAGGGCAAGATCAGCCATTGAGAATTTACGGTGTTTCTCACATGGTCTATTAAATGTGGCTGTCATGTCCCATCTGACAAGATCTCATTTCTAACTTAGATTTTGTCAGTGATAGTTAGGGCTTTTCACGTAAATGAAGACAGTTTCAGTCCCTGGCACTGATGGTACTTTCTAGGAAAACATCCGGTGTTCTGATTGAAGATCGTATGTGAACCGTACTCTGCTCTCATTTGCGAAGCATTTTGTTGCTTGAACAAGCAAGAATGTTTCTTAACAGACTCAGATTATTCAGAGTCCACTCCCCCCCACCTTTTTTTTTTTTTTTTAAGAGGAAAGGACTCACAAGAGATCAACTAGGATGTGTGTCATGAATCACTCAAACCCCAGAACTTGCTCATGGTGTCCCAAACATTTTTGCACATACAGATAATGAAAGCACCCCAGTTTTTGGTGTTCACAGTTTTCCTTTCTTGTGATCAAGGGAACTCTGATTCTTACGGTGACAAGTTACAGTTCAGCTTATTTCATCCAGCCCTATCTGGGAACACTTTGCAGCAAAATGTGTGACTTTGCTCATTAGAATCCCAGACATGAGAGTCATCTTTCTAATTATCATCCCAACAAGAATATTTGAGCAGGTGTCTTCTCTGGAGGGACATGATAAATCTAGGTCCCTTATAGATACAATATTCATTAGACATTTCTTTTTCATTTGGTATTGAGTTTTCCTCCTGTCATAGACCAGTGGTTTTTAATTCTTGGTTTCTTACAGCTCTTTAGCTTCTTAGGCTATGTGGACCTTGCACACTGGAGTGCAATGCATGTCTCCCTGATCTATCAGAAACTGGTCTACCTGGTAAACTCAGACCAATAACACTAAATCAGAAGTCAGCTGAAAAGTAGTGTGTCCTATAATTATTGTAACAATGCACTATTTTATTGTGTGTTGTTGTGAAGACCTAAGATGATATTTCAGCTTGGTGCTGTATTTTGTATAAGATGAACCTGGCAACAGTTTCCTTCCTATCTCTGCTTTCAGCTCAGACATTGTCATTGCATGATATATTAAAAATAAAAATAAAAAAATAAAAGGGTCTTTCTTCTTCCTAGAAAGTGTCAAAATAACTGTCAAACTAGGTAGTCTATCAGGAGTGTGAGCAAAGACATCAGCTGCTCCAGAAGATGACCCAGGTTTTAGGTAGAAATACTTCTTTCCCTTTCTTGACTCTAAGTGACAAAGTTCATAATGTGTATGCTTTTGCAAGTGCCCACAGTCAAATTACCTGAGTCAGAGCCAGCTGTGATGGGAGAACTCACCCTCTCTTAATGCTATTCTAGCCCTTCATCTTAGCTGTGATTCATGCGATCAAATATCAGAGCAGAGTTCCCATACGTGTAGACTATGGTAGGGGTAAGTCAATCTTTCAGTCTGTAAGACTGGATTACCAATAGTGAAACCCCTTCAAACCAGTTTGAAGGATATAAGGATATATAAGGTGGATATAGAAAGTATCTGACATACCTGATCTGAATGACCAGTCTCGCTTTGTTCTAAGACCTTTTTCCACACCAAAGAACAGATTTCTAGCATTAGTTAGAAACTAAATGTGCTTTTAAGTTCATAAATATTTTTAAAATATTGAGAATCAGAATAAACAGAAAATGTGGGAGTAAGACACCAAAGTGTTAAAAGAGATTTCCAAAACACGTTAGAGACCAAGGCAGAAAGAGAATCTTGTATGTCTTTCTTCTTCGTTACTTTTTTTCAACAGGTAGTAAGAAAGTAGAAGCTACATATTCACTTGTCTTTCATCTTCTTCACAGCCTCAGAAAAGTATGTGTTCCGTTAGCTGTCTTTTGTGCATGTATCTATCATGTGCATTTATCTAACACGTTTCCGTTGTTTAAAATCTGTTTCTATTTATGAAGATGAAAAACAACTACCTCTGTGGAAGTAGCTTCTTGCAGAAGCCAATATCAAAATGGTGGAAGAAGTGACACATCAAGCAGTCCAGGTCTGAACAACAGTGTATCATGAATCAGCATCTTCTGAAGGGTCTTGCCTATGTTTTCCCTAATATCTTTTATGACTAGCCAAAAAAAAAAAAAAAAAGCAGGAGAAACAGACTTTAATAAGGACATAGATTGAAGTCTGCCAATCCCCTGCCTGAATTTCTTTCTACATCAGCAAACCACATATGCTGAACTTTCTCAATTGTCCTGAGTTCAGTGCAAGATTAGACTTGCACTAATCTTTGAAATTGGGAATGACCTTAACATTTACTGCCAGATGAGCTCAGACAAATATGGGAAGCATTTGAATGCCATACTACAGTTAACTGCACTCTTCTCTGTATGCACGTACATGTAAGTAAATAAACAAGGCTTTACTTTTTTGTCTTGTTAAAGATCTTGAGGAAGATTTTCTCAGCTCTGGGGTGACAAATTCATTGTTTGCTTTCATATACAGGCAATAAAAGTCTGTATGCTTCCAAATCCCCCTCCTCATTTTCAGCTTCCTCTCCCTTGCTTCACATTTCACAGCTGTCATATAATTACCTGAGGTGTTTACAATTGTTGCCAAGTGAACAACATATTTCTGTCTTCTGCATTATAGTATGTATATGATGCATATTTAAACAGGAGATTGTAAAATATATGAAGACTGAACAAAGAATTCAGTAAGCTTTTCTGTAGTCTCCAAAAAGCCAGCCAGCTGGATACTCTGTTATAACCATGCTTTGACCTTGTGTTAGCCCACAAACTGTTTCTCCAAAGTGAGTATCTATTAATGCATAAAATCTTCAATAAAACATGACCACCCTTATCCTTTCTTGGAAAGCAACCTGACCCTTACAGCTTTCAGCTATAGCACTACCAGGCCTGTTTCAAGGCTCTGCAGAAATGGCAAGATCTGTGTGCACTGATCACTTCACAAAACCTACCGCATTTCCTTTTAGGTAGTCCTACTGCAAGTATGCCATTGAGTAGTTCCAGAAGTATCAAGAATATATGGTGAGCCCAATAACCTAATGATCAGTCTCAAATTCCACTGGGCATATTAAAAAATGCTTAATTTCTACTTCTGCCACAAAACATTTAATCATATGCTTAACTTGGAGTCCCATCAAAGACGATTACAGTTAAGTGTGTGCTTGGATATTGGACTCAAAATTCATAACCTTCAGAAAAGAAACCTAAGTTTTCATTTAAGGTATTTGTGGCTTTTTGGGAGGTGAGAAGGGATTTGTGACACAATTTAATATCAACCCTCATAAATAAATCAACTGTAGATGAATAATCATAATTCATGTTGTAAAGGAAAGTGAGCTTTTATTGAATTAGCTCCAGACCTTTCTTTTTTAAGCAGTTGCATGAGTGTTTGTGAATGAGTGGTAGGGGCTTACACCATTTCCTTTTCCTGAGTAATCTGAATTGTTCCCTCTTCAAACGTTTGAGCAAAATACTACCACATTCAGCTCTGGGGCACCCAGCATAAGAAGAACATGGGCCTGTTGGAGAACAGGTCCAGAGGAGGCCATGAGAATGCTGGAGCACCTCTCTTATGGAGACAGGCTGAGAGAGCTGGAGCTGTTTACCTCTGGGGAGACGTTATAGCAGCCCTCCTGCACATAAAGGGGGGTCTACAGGAAAGCTGGGGAGGGACTCTTTGTCGGGGGACGGGGTGGGGGTGTTAGTGATAGGACAAAGGGTAATAGCTTTAAATTAAAAGAGGGTAGGTTTAGATTAGATTTTAGGAAGAAATTCTTTCGTGTGAGGGTGATGAGGCACTAGAACAGGTTGCTCATAGAAGCTGTGGATGCCCCAACCCTGGCAGTGCTCAAGGCCAGGCTGGATGGGGCTTTGGGCAGCCTGGGCTGGGGGCAGGGGTCCCTGCCCATAGTAGGGGGGTTTGGGATTAGATGATCTTTAAGATCCCTTCCTATCCAAACCATTCCATGATTCTATGAAAATCTCCTTTCAGTAGGGATAATTATTACTACTGTTTAATAGACAAGGACAGAAATAACAGTAGCTTCTGCCTTGTTCCCTTGAGGTGCGATAGTGAGAACAATGGGTGTGCACAAGGTACTGCATGTCCCAGTCTGGCGATACTTTTCAATACCTCTTAACTTTTAATTTAAGTCTATTTTCTTTTTCCTCTCCCTTTTTCCCTCTCTAGTGAGAGAGAATAATCACATACTAACACTGACTGCCTAACTGCAGTCTTGGCCATACAGAGTGCCCTGCTCTGAGCTGTGAAGAGACCACTTCATACTTCTGCATGCATTTAGGCTAGTCTTGATATTAAGAGTAGTCCTTAATCAACATTTTCAGAAACACTCAAATATAGGTGCAAATCTATTTGATGGATAAAGATAGTAGCTTGCTCAGTCACAACATCATTGGACAAAGCAGTCCATGTAAACTTGCACTGAATTACAATCATTTATCAAATGCCAGTTTAGTCAAATGCAACCTCTGAATCCTGTCTGAAGTGACAGTGTATGGGTTTATATTCAATGTAGTAATATTACCTAACAAGTCTTTTTACGATTATAACAAAACTTGCTATTAATCAAAATAGTTTAAATTGGGGAAAAAAGGAAAAAAAAGATCACTGTGGTTGTTTCTTAGGGTGAAAAAATAAACAGAACTTCTACTAGTCCAACAAGGATTCCTAATGCTCAAATTTCTTTTAGTCATGGGCTAGATTCATTCTTGGGTACATATTAAGATTGGTGACTTACTTCCCAAGGAAAGTTTCATACATGTGTTTGTATGTTTGATCCTACACCCATACTTAATTCATTGTTATTATTTATGTTAACAATGCTATTAAGAGAATCTTGATCTAGCACTGCAGCTTGTGTTAGTTGCTGTAGAAACACGCAATGAAAAGGCAGTTCATTCCCCAAAGAACTTGAACTTAAGAGACCCAAGACAAGTGAAGACAGCTACCCTGGGAACTAGAGGTAAACAAAGACATAGAACTGTTCACTACGACAGGACAGAGTTTCAATGTTACTCGTGTATGGTCAGAGGAAAGGAACACCTCTAGGAATGCATTTGCACTGCCACTGCCCTTTCTGTCTTAAAGGTAGGAAAAGCCGACCCAGGGAGGGTTCCTATATCTCTTCACCAACTGCCCATGGAGCTTAGTTCATAAGCTTAAACTAGACACTAAACCTAGCTAAGCATTGGTAAAACTAGAGAAGATGAAATCCAGGTGATGGCAATTTGGATTAGAGTTTTGTCTTGAGGTTAGGTGGGAAAGGCTGAGATTTTTCAAATGTATGTTAAGATAACTCTTCCCTAGCCCCCAAACACAGTTCCTTGCCTGAAGGATGATATGAACAGAAAATGATGTCTAAATTCATGGATGAACACAAGAATGGCTATAGAGAAGGAAGATAGACCAGAGGGATTACAGAAAAGGATTATAAACCTTGTTCCAACCTTTCTGAGGTTGAACTGGTGCATACTCACACATAAGATGTTTGTTTGCCTGGAGGTAGATCCTGGAGTAGAGGGATCAATCTGTGAGCTTTCTGATAAAAAACGGTGAATATTTGTGAGAGATTTACCTACAAAAGAGTAGTAGATCAAGAAGAAGAACCAAGGAAAACAGCCTTATGAAATCCAGGAAGCATTCAGCAGAAGGGAGGAGGAGGCAGGGTGGAAAACAAAGTCAAAACTTCTTAGATTCTGAGCTAGCATGATGACACCATTACTAGAGCTAAATTTACTCTGTAAATAGTAAGTTAGTATTGGCTTTGTATCAGGGCTCAGAGGTGCTGAAATTCATCTTCCAGCAGAAAGGTACTGGGAGGCCTTTCCGGATCTTCAGGAGGTTTCTAAAAGTTATAAAAGATTAACTTCCTACTTACAAAGTGCATGTAGAAGATACCCTGATTCAAAACCAATTCCCCTGAGTTTACTCAACCATTCATACAGCTGTTTACTTTTCATTCAACCATTTCTTCGATGTTGTGTCTCTACAACTAAACTAAATGGGAAAAAGAAACTTGTTTTAGATTCAAGGAGTCTTGGTGAGGTTCAGAACAAGCTCATGTAAGTATGTTTTACTGCAAAGCCTGCTGGAGTGGCTTTGGAGAACTGCACAAGGTGGAATGAAAGTTCACACAACCTTGAGAGAGCAATCATATTCCCCAGAACAAGCCTGAGCACTCCTTGGGAGGGCACTAGTTTACAAAAATCAAAACTGCAAAAGAGCATGTTACTAATTAAACAGCTTGGACAGTCACAGATTAACACTTTAGCCAATACCCTGTTTTATTGAATGCTATATAATTAGCCTGAGAAACTGGAGCAGCAGCAGCATCTGGCTGTCCTTTCTATGGTAACTTGGTGCTCCTGAGCAGCCCCTGTGGTAGGTTGAAGTCACTTTTGCCAGAGGTGGGATCCAGATATTCTTATTCTCTTGTGCTTTAGCAAGTGCCACATAATTCATTGCTCTGCTTACAACATTTTTTTTTCCTCCAGTTAACATGAGGAACAGAAAGAGCAAAACAGTCTAATCTAGCAGCTCGAAAGAAACTTGGAGAAAAGCAGAAGAAAGGAAATGGAACTTGTGTTCTGCCAGTCACACCTTTACTCTGATCCACCCTACTTGCCAAAAGACATTTAACTAAGAGAACTATACTAAGACCTAAGAGATCTTAAACTTCTTTCAGGGTCAGAAGGAGAAAGGAAGAGAAATTCACTGTTTAGGAAGCTTAAACTCACTCTTCCAGAGGTGTTTTTTCTCCTAATTCAACATTTTGGCATATTTGAATAAAACATTAAGTGTTTATTCAAGCTGTAATACAATATATCATGTAAAAAAATATTTTTTTACTTGTTTCGCCAGTGATTACTATTTTCCAATTATTAATCAACACCAGTTTTAAGACATGAATTGTCAAATGATTCAAAAGTTAGGATAGAAAACTACCCACCCATGAAGCAAAGTTTAATAGCTTTCAGATGCAGGAAATACAAGTTGTTTTTGACATTTAAAAATTATTGCTAACCTTAAGAAAAAAAAAAAAGAAAAAAGAGGATTTCTATTACAGAGAAGGTGTGGGAGAAATGCTGAAAAAGTGAGTAAATATCTTAAGCAGAGAGAGCAAAGATGTCCATTTAGCTATAGGTCATGGAGCAGGAGTAAAAACTTAATGGCATTAATAGTACAACTAATGTATTTGTAATAAAGGTTGAATAAATATTAGCAGAGGAATATTGCAATTTTACTGTTGTGGAAAATATTTAAAAAACAAACAGACAGCTCAAAGATCAAAGAGGAGCACAAATTTAGAATGAGTTACCCGGTTAAGCAACCAAACTGCTGCTTTTCCCTTGGAGGGCCTACTACTGCTGTAACCAGATAGAAGGAGATGATTTGCCTTCCACTGTCCAGAAGGGAAGGTATCTGCTCCACATAACATCAAAACAGGTATCTAAGCCTTGTCTCTCCTACCTCACCATAAATTCTGGACCCACTCAGATTTTGAAGACTACTACCCTGGTTTCCACTGCATCAATTACAAGGCCTTGCATACTTGTGATCTACAGCCACAAGACCCAGCCATGAGCTATAGTGGCAGAACAGCAAGCAGATAACAGATACTGGTAATAATTTCCATATCTGTGTTTGCAAAAAAATACAAATGTAAAAAAAAAAAAATCTCTATACATTTTCCACACTCATATCCCGTTCTCTACCCTCCCAGCCTAAGACATTAACGTGCATATCACAACTACCTAGCACATCCTTCCATCATTTCACACCCACAGCTCTGCTACACATCTTCCCCTCCATATCTTACTCCAAGTCCTCTCTCTATTTATCATTCTATTCTGTCCTTGATCCACAAAAACAACAAAAAAAACACATTAGCTTCATCACAACCCGTCTATATACTTGATGCAGACCTGGTCCCAGAAGAATCAGCAGGGAACACAGGTGTTAGCACCACTTGTGTCCAACCCACCAGTAACAGGGTGGAATGGGAAGCTGTGGCAGTTACAATTCATTTACTCCTGCTGTGCTGAGCAGTGTTAATCACTGGCTGACTGATGGGTGTGTTCAGGTGATCACCCAATGTCACCTGCAGGGAGGTCAGGATTAGAACATGATCAGTGCCTGCCTGCCTGGGAAATATCACTTTGCAGCTCCTGTAAAAGCCTCCCAATCCATACCTGTGCTATGTCTAACCATCCAGAAACTCCTGATCTATAGAGCTTTGTTCAGATGTACCTAGAAATAAAAATTCACGCACACATGCACCCCCACACACAGAGAAGGAGAGGCACCAGGGCGTTTTAAGCCATTCTAAATCAGGTTTGCTGTCATAATGTCCTCAATCCCATTCTCCCCACATGGTGTCATTTTCTGCCTTGCATTGTCAGTACAGAATAACGTCGTTCAGGGAAATGCATGGGCCGAAAACTAGCCTGATATGACTGGCTTCTAACTGCATTGGCACCCCGAGCCAGCTCACTGCATGATACTGCATAAAATATCAACCTTTATAATAAATCTGCTAGTGCCAGCTCAAAGCTGAAGGTAGGAACATGCAGCTGGGAGTGAAGGAAAGACTGAATGCAGTAGCTCTGGTTTACATTAGCTAAAGCACCGTGGAACTGCGGTCTCAGAGTGTGGTTAGGGTTGAACAGTGATTTATGAACATCCTAACGCACACACACACAATCACGTGTGATAACAAATATAACAGAAGAGCTTAGACAGAAAGAAAAAGTACTGTTAATAAATGCTTTAGAAAATGATGGTACCTAGTCTGTCTGCATAGTATCTAGCACACAACGGCAGTTGAAGAAATAAAATAAAAAATGAACCAGCTTCTAGAACAGAGGAGGTTGGTAGGGGAAATGTTCACAGCCTCAGAGAGTTCACAGCCTCTGTGTGTGGAAATGAGGTGTGAGCCCTGCCATCAATTTAAACTGTAGCACAGTTGATCGAATACAGCAAATGTGCTCCTGTTAAGGTGGCAGAGACAGAACCAGATGACTCACAGCCACATGGTTTTCATCCTATTAAATGGAAATGAAGCATCCCCAGCTGAGACATCAGCTCAGGGGAGGATTGTGGCTGTGGCCATAAAATAGTAATGGGTGAGTGATTTTCCAGTTATTCAAACAACGGTGAAAGAGAAGGGCTGCTTGCCCACTCAGAGATGTCGTGTGCTGTGGCCACAATCATACCTTCAGAGGTCATTTACAAACCTTTATAAGCTCCCTCAGTTTAATTGAGAACTTTTGGGCTATGAGAGATATGGACTCTCACGGATCCAAATCTTCTCGCAACCTCAGAGTTTGATCATACTGGAGACCCAGATTACGGGTCTCCTAACTGGGGTCTGGTCTTCCACGACCACTGAAAAGTTCATCAGGATAAAGGGAATTCCTTTAATTTTCTTCGATCACCTGTGGATCAGGCTCTTAATGAAAGCATCTGTTCCAATCAGACTTCACAATAGAAAGCACAGTTTCAGAGGAAATATGAGACCATTTCTCTTCCTTTTATTTTCCATCCTAGTGAGTCCTTAGGTGCCCTAGAAAGAGATGACCAATGAGGTGAAACATGGAAGGCATGAATGATGCTCTGTCTTCTGGCTTTGGGCACCTCCATGGAAAGGTCTGTGTTAAGTGCTGTGACAGTCCTTTGGGCTTGTGAACACACCTTGGAGCTAAAGATGTCTGACCTGGACAAAGGTGACCAAACGATAGAGTCTGCACCTCCTGTTGGTGGTCCTACCCCACATTATAAAGCCTGCTTTCCACCTCATAGGTATCAAGGTATCTCCAGGTTATCATATTTGAAAGGGAAGATAAGCCACTCTTCTTGATACCTGTTCTTCAGGGAAGGATCCCCTCTCCTAGGTTAAACACCCATTTCTGTCAGAAGTTGTTTTTTATTGATTAGGCAATATTCACAGGTGTCCAGGGCTCTAGAAGGTATCAAATGACCTCTAATAGCTCCAACAAAGAGTCAAAAAATCACCTCTTTACTCAGGAGGTGTTCCTAGAGTTGGTAAGGGTGCTCCTTCCTGATATGAATGACATAGTTCATGGCAAGTGGAGTTTACTGAGGCAGAAAAGGTCTGGGATAGAAGTATCAGATTTGAGCCCTTTGAGGTATCCAAAGGTATGATGAAGCTGAGAAAGAAGGGCAAACATCTCACCTCACCTCAAGACTAGATGAGGGGCAGAGCAAGGAGAGACAAAGAGAAGTGGCAGAGAAGAAAAACAGTTAACAAACTAAGCAATACTATGATCTACTCTAGGGGTTAGGAGAAACTGTGGATGTGAAACATACAGCTCTACCAGGATGGGTAAATATGTGACGGCATAGAAGTAATGTGTCCTAAAGCTACTGCTGAGGTGATAAATTCTTAGTAGCAGTGTAGGTACAAGCACACATAGGGAAATGTGGGTATTGTAAACCTACCTCTTAGGCTGCATTGCCTTGCCAGGTGCAGGGCACTGCTGAGTCAGTTCGCTTTCAATTTTGATGTCTCTTCCTTAGGAAATTGCTGCCATAGCACATGCACCTTCTTCAATCAACAGAAACAAGCTGGCTTCTCATACTGAAGTAAGAGAGCTAAACAAAATCAAATCAAATGAGGTAAAAACTAAACAGAAACAAAACACCTCCCACGAAGCTTGACCATCCTTAACGCAAGATTCAGATAAGCAGGAGAAATATTGTGACTTCTTTTTCACAGCTCTTTCTATCCTTCTGTCTAGGTGTAGCAAACGTAATTGCTGAAGACTTGTTGCTGTTGTTTCTTTCTATGTATATTCTCTCATCTTTGCTGATTGGATGGCACATCACTGGTTTTTTTTTTCTTCCTTTTTTTTTTCTTTTTTTTTTTTCCTTTTTTCCAAATGGTGGTATTTCAGTTTATTTAGCTGAAGTCTTGACTCAAAGCCAACAGTAGTCATTCAATGCTAAAAAAGCTAGATTTTTAAATCTACCTTCACAGATCATATAGGAGTGTTCTGCTTGTCAAACAAATGACCTGTTGTCTATGAAGGTGCTCTTTTGCATAACATGCCCAGTCAATGACAGAGCCATCATGTATCCAAGATTCATATTTAAGGATGGGATGAGTCATACTTCCAGAGGTGCCAACCCTTTTCCATTGACTACTGAGAGAACCTAAACAATGAGCTTAGATTGGACACTGCAATTTTAGATGCATCTGGATAAAGGAGTAGTCCTTTCTGTATGTTCCTGAGGCTTTTGGTCACTTTCATTAGTGAAAGAAGAGAAGTCCTTTGACTCACCTTCCCTTCCGTCTGGTATCCTCTGCAGGACAGGCTGTGGTTCAAGCCACATACTGCTTTACAGCCAAAATTGAATAGTGCTAGTGTGACTTCTTCTGCATTCTTGGGGAGGAGCTGTAACTGCTCTCCTTCTCCTCTTCATTGGAGCTGCAGTCAGTAATGTGGTGAGATATTAGCAGAGACGAATTGACATCAAAGAACTCTTGGTAGAATGTGTTTGTCCAGTCATGTCATGTGGGAGTGATACAAAGCTAAACTCTCCCCTGAGGTGGAGATAAAAACATGTCAGGTTGCAGCATGAACATACGTCCTAGGTACCAGGGGCATCATTTTCAAATAAAGAGTTGCTTTAGGTCATTCTTAAATCACACTGGCTGTTGAAATCTCAGGGGTATATAATGCGAACTGAGACACATTGATATTCATACTGAGAAAAAGAACATTACTTTTTTTTTCTCCCCTCTGCATTAGTGGTCAAAATATTGTGATACAAAATACTGCATGGCTATTTGACATGGGTAAAACATAGAAAAAGTATGCAAGCTCATTGCAGAAAAAAAATATTTGGGGTCCCACTGAAGTGAGTGAGACTTTCACCCACTGCATTAAATGGCTGTGAGAAAGCTTTTGAGCACTTAATTTCAGAAGTACTCAGATCCTTTCCAGGCTCCTAAACGAAGAAGGAAATACTGCAGCCTAGTTGGTGTGGAGTAACTTAGAGAAGAGGATGAAAGATTCTTAATGTTTTTGCTGTATACTCAAACTGGGCTTAAATCTGCACAAATCACATCTGAGGCCCTCTGTCTAGCCACTATATTTCTGTTTACTGTTTACTGTGATCCTCTGCTAACAGTCTAACAAAAAATTTTCCACTGATGTACATTGAAGTAACCTTTCTTTAAAGCTAATAAAGTAAATGTGGGTGTAACAATGCAAATGATATTGTATTGAAATCTGAAAATTCTTTCTGTTTACCTTTTACAGTTAGCTTGGAAAGTATAATGAAGTTAATATAGTGCCAACAGTTATCTTTGAAAAATACAGCTGGGTTCCAAAGATAACGGATCAAAACCTGTCACTGAAATCAGCAGCACAATACTGCTGGTGAACAAGACGACCTGATACTTACAGGTCATTTTAAATGATAATGATGGTTTGTTTCTAGCCCTGATGCGGTCACTTTGCACCTAGGCTGCATTGCAAATATACTGGATATTAGCTGTATGTCTTCATCTGATAGAAACCTTCCGCTAGCGGCTAGCTGGCATAATTGGATGATATATTGCCTTGAAGTGCTGGATGTGGCAGAAAGATATGTGAAGACATGAGATAAGAAGGTTGCAGTCCGAGCTCTTTGGGTAAATGAATGGTTCCTTGAGGACTTTTGCTCGCCAGTGTAAGTCAGTTGTCCCAAGGGAGAAAGAGCATTTATAAAAGCCACAAACATAAGTAACTTCAGAACAAAACATCACACATAAAAGCTTTGGTATGAGTGTTTACATCCTGTGATTGGAGCTTGGGCTCTTAATTTACTGGGCTGGTCGGGCTGAGCAGAGATGACAGATGTCTGCATGCTTGCAAAGAGTCTCCTGACTTTCCCTCAAATAAAATATCAAAATGTATTTGTGGTAGCTTCTATCTACTAATTTGAGCTCTACTAATGATATTTTAACTACAGCTAATAGCAAATGTTCAGATACTGGGTCATATAATTCCCTAGGCGCATAAAGACATCAGAAAAGTGGAAGTGCCTTTATCTATTTGCAATTCATGGCAAAGAAAATCGAACAAGATTAAAACTGAAAAGCACAACTGGTACTTTTTTTTTTTCCCTCCTGAAGTGAAAAAAGCCACAGCAGGGCAAGTAAACATATTGCGCTGTACCTATCTTGAAAATTCTGAGAGCAGAAAGGAGATTCACCTTGAATAAAAAAATAAAAAATTAAAAAAAAAAAAAGAAAGAAAAACAAAAGAGGTTCATGAGCATATTCTTTGCAATAGGGACTGTGCTCAGGATCAGGAGCACTAACAGGTACCAAGACCTAGGTGTTAGTGTGGCTGTAATTTCTTTCTTCTATGGTTTAGCTGTTGCCAAAATATCAAAAACAGGTGGAATGGGGTAAGCTACTTTGAAGTGGATCTCCCAAAATCTCCAAAAGGTTAAGATAACGTGATATCTTGACAAATACGTACCTTTTTGGGAAATATAACTGTGATTCAATTGAAATATGTAATTAAGTGTTTAAGTAAGATTGGACACCCTCGGATGACATTTTGGGAATGCATGGATTCAATGCTTTACAAAATGTGTTCCGGAACACAAGTGCAGTGGATGAATAAAGTGTTGACAATTATACTGAGGCTTGAAAAGATACAACTGGATAGATTGCATGAATGTCACTGGAAAAAATAAACACACTAAATTTTCATCAATTTATTTATAATTCACTGGCAAGGTATTTCAATAAGCAGAAAATATTTAAATTGAATATTTAAGTATGGATTTAGTCAACAGAAATGAGCCACCGCAGTCCATCTACCCAAACATTGCATGGATTTTGGTCCTAATGAGCATATGGAGATCTCAGAAACAGAGCTATAATCTAAGGGTGTTTAACACCTCTAAAATTAGATCATTTTAACTGAGTGCTAAATACAGGAATGGGTGCCTAGCTTTGTTCATTGCTGTTAAAAATTTTGGCCTGCGGTCATAATTGTTTATGCAAATCATAATCCAAGATTAAAAACATCAAAAACAATGGGTTTTAATGGTAAAGTTAGTTAACTAACCAGTGATCTAAACTCACAGGGGCTCAAGATTTCTCAAATGCACTGTCCTGGACACTTGACTATGAAAGAAGGTGCAATTAAGTCTGTATATGTTAAAGTCCTAGTCTTAACGAATGCAAAAGTTAGTGAATGATAGCAGGAAAAAAAGAGACCAACATTTCTCAAGCACTAAACAACATTTTTTTCTCTACTTTTTGAGTCTATATGAGGGTTAGAATGGAATGAAAAGAGGAAGTAACAGGGATTTATTAACTAAAAATATTGCAAGCATAAATACATCTGATTGATCGCCATCTGAAGCACAGAAAGAAGCATAAGGCAAAGCTTGCTTCAAAGATAAAATGCATACTAAGAATTATGTTAAACTTTACCCTTTGATAATGTTATCTGACATCCGGAATCTGTACTGCATGGCTCTGCCCTTCCAAGACATTGCCCTTTATGTTGTAGAGTGTTAAATCTCTTTGACTGTCATCATAAGGGTTTTCCCTTGACTGTAGCCAACAGAGGGTCTGAGTCTGCATTAAAAGGGGAATAAAAGGAAAACTAGATGAAGAGCAGGAAGAGCCAGGGTACAGAGTGGGAAAACATAAAAGAAACAGAAGAGAAGGACTGAGGTGAGGAATGACCTTTTCCATGTTCCCAGGGGTAAAACACTGCAGTGTAGAAACTAGATCCAGGAACTAGAGCAGCCACCAGACTGACAGTGATCCAGATTCAGCCTCTCATTTTTCACAAGGATATCTGAAGGCAGGATCCCTTTATAATATGTCTAATACCTATAATATTTTTATTATATGTTTCTTTGTTGGAGACAATCTTACAGGCTGAAAAACCTCCCATTTGGAGCTGCCTATAGAAGTTGTACTTCTCTTCACTAGTTCTGAGAACAGTTTTATGCACATGGCAGAATTCAGCACTGAGAAGAGGTACTATTAATTTCTGAGGCATGTATCATGACTTTTTGAATATGGGTAGCTGTCAATAGTTCCAACCCGAGATATTCGTTGATTCTGTTATTCTATGATTCAGAGGTTTTCAAGGCAGGGATGAGGTCTCTTTTCACATTCCCATCTTGTGTACAGAAGGTAAAAGTGTCAGAAGTAGCTATGCAGCTGTGACACATGTCACAAGAAGAAGACAGTTATCTGTTTGGTGAGAGGAGGAAGGATACTTTCAGCCTGCAAGGACCAGCAGCCTTCATTCCAACTAGCAAATATAAGACAAGGACAATCTAACACAGACCTTAATATCTGCTCAGCTGAGAAGAATAGGCATTTCCAGGTGGTGATTCAGAATTGAAGAGGTTTCTGTGTGCTGGAGATGCCAGTCTTGTGACAGGAGAGGGTCCCAGAGTGAATAAACTTCTGAATGATGTGCCACGCAATGTTAGATAGGAGCAGTCCTGTATGCACTCGGAGGTTTGCACACGGTCAGCTCTTCACTGCTATAAAGGCACAAAAATCCAGCAAATGATGTTTGAGGCAATACTTACTGGAAAGTCAAATACTCAAAACATAGAGAAAAAGGGGATTTTTCCCTTTTAGCCGATCTCATCCCAAGGAAGCTGAGGAGACGACAGATAGATGCTCAGTGGGCAGTGCACTCTGGTTGCCACATTAGCATGACTACACTGCTACCCGAGGGAAGTACCTCTATCCACACCTGGTGGGTTTACACCACTGGTCATAGATAGACAGACTTCACAGTCTCACAGAAAACTTTAGCTAGAAATGAGCCAGAACTTCCCTTTGATAGAGCCTGTATTCTCCTGTATGGTCCCAACTTGAGATCCAAGGTGGTAACAGCCCCAGTTGAGTTTTTTTTTTCCTCAAAAACAAAACAAAACAAAATTAAAAAACAAACAAACATTAAGATACATATATTGGCCTTTCAACCCTAGATTACTTGAGATAAGGTATAATCTGAGAGTTATGTGGATAGCATTAGTGCTAAAGCAGAAAAAGCACAGATCAGGAGCACCAAGAAAAGAAATCCGGATGAGTACAATGCGAAGGGAGTGTATTGTGCTACTGGGGTCCCCAAGAAATCCCGCATCTCTGTGGCCAGAGGTCTGATCTTTCACTGCTTCCAAGTATGAGATTTCAGAACAACCACCCCATGAGCAATGTTCTGCTGATGGAAAAATTGAAACCAAGTAAACTTATTAAAAATATATATTTTTTTCTTACAGTCTGAATTGTCTTGTTGTTGGCTGACACTCTAGAGCAAGACACAAACCTGGAACCCCCACTGAATCCAAGTGGAATAATATTCTGTGTCAGAAAAATATTTAGAAAGAACCTATAAAAATGCTAGGCTCATAGTTTTCCCATTGTTTTTGTTATACACCAAATAGTTCCATAAATTGACATTTTTATGTACTGATATTACATCTTTATGTGCTTTCTGTTTGAAGAGTGAATGTGAGGGAAGTAGAAATCAATCTGAGAAGTTAATTTTAGACTTAAAAATACAAGATCATTTTATATAAATTCCTAAGTGGATTTCTCTTCCCTACTGTCAGGAAATGATGACAAATGAATACAAAAAGGGTAAGCTTAGTGTCAAGACAAAATATAGGCAGTTATAAGTCTTTTAAAATTATGGTGAGATTTTCATAAAGTTTGGGTCAGACTTTTTTTAGTGCACTGTGCTTACGAGAATAAAATAATACTGTGTGTCTTGAAAAGGTACAGCAGAGTGTAATTAGGCTTATGTGGGAATAAAAGGGATACATATAAAACTGTCAGTAGTCAAACAAATATATTGTGAGGCAGTGCATTATTTGATGATTGAGTGGTTAATTCTATAGGAGAAATACAATTCTGATGCCAACATGGGAATTAGACAGATCTGCCCTGCTGGAACAGATCACAAATCTGTCAGAGAAGGTTTTCTTTGACTGGAAAATGGATGGTTTAAAGGGAATGTGAACACACAAAACCCTATCAAGGGATCAGAGTGACATTTGCATTTCAGCTTTCATTTTAACCAAAATGATCCATGTTTGGGTGCTGTTAGTATTACTATTCAGTTTAATAAATGCTTAAAACAAAACATATAATACAGCCTTTTAGGAATGACCTTTTAGTCCTGGTTCCTATAAAAATCCAAACCAAAAAATAGCAGTCCAGCAAAACATAAAATCTAAAGGGCTTATAAAACAAATCCGTCTGCGGGAATTTAAAATTCAGTTATCGTCAGAGAGCACCCAGAAAGCCAAGATTTTTGAAAGCCACTAATTATATTCAGAGCATAGTACATTCTGAAATTCAGCCTTCTTCAAGGTGTTTCTAGCTAGGTACATAATGCCTGTTTCTAGCTAGGTACATAATGCCTGAAGCACCTGCAATAATTAATTGCTTTTCCAAAACCTGGATTAGGAGCCAAATTCCAGTATTTGCCTAAAGTCAGGACAGCAATATCTGGTCCTTTAACAAGATTTCTTTCTCATGCAATACTTTTCTGAGATGCATGTTGGTGAGGTACTGTACACTTTTCAAAGTGGTACTGAAACTTGTACTGAGTTTGGAAAGCTTCCAGTACTATTTTAGATGCTATCACAGTACAAACAAATCCAACAGTAACAAACTCTGTTTGCTATTAGATATATTTTTTAACTTAAATGTGGAGGAAAAATTGTCAGTAAATTGGACCATCTGAGGCTTTTTACTTTCCTCCTGATTTATAGTTATAACGCCCCTGCAAATTTTAAGCTAGTATGAAATCCCTGCAGAATCTTTATCCTTCTTAAACCAAATAATTGTCTTCTACAGTAATACCAATTTTCCTGTGCCTCTAGGCTTGCAGGCTTTGATAGAAAGTTCTTTTGGATGCTAATTTATTTGGTTATATTACAGCAAGATAAATCTGTTTGCAGCCAGTTCCTGGTAGGGCAAAGGAAAATAAAATCACATCACCGCTGTAATCCAGAAACATTATGAAAACTAGAAACAGGAGGAGGAAATTATAACAGAAAGGTCCTCCTGAATATATGTTACACTCCAAAGTAGCAAGATTATTCACTCTACATGGATGTGATAAGGGATACAAAAGATGAAGACATTGAAAGGTAGGCTAGGGATGCTCAGGGGGATGGATTTATTCTTGAGCAGTTGCAGGTCTCTGAAAATTTGGCACCTTGCAGTGTGGGCGCCTGGACTCTTTCAATGGCTGATATAGAGAAATAAGCACCTCTGGAGGATCTGCTTCTCATTCTAAGGCAGAGGTCTATGACAGGTTGACAGTTTTCCTTCAGAAAATAGATCTTGCTAACACCGTTCTCCTCATTTTTAGCTTGTTTCTTGTTCAGTTTTAGTTTACACATAATTTAAACATTCCCATCCACAAAGAAGCTAGTGCTGGGCCAAAAGCCCAACATGTGGCTCAGTTGTTGTAACATCTGGTCTAGACTGAATACACCATCCCCCATTAGTCTCCAGACTTTCATCTTCCCTCTAGCTCCTCAGGTACCTCTGCAGCTTTCAAGGTTGAAATAGCAGCAAGACCCTTTTTTTCTTTTCTTTTTTTTTTTTTTTTTTTTCTGTTACTCTCTGTTGGAGAAATAGCTTGATTTGTAAGACCATGAGTTTTCCAGCTTCAGTTGGCCTCTTTATGTTTGTATGTATGGAGATGATAAACTTATCTGATCTTCGGATGAGGATTACATGATCAGTGTGCAACAAGAGCATTAATTAACACGTCTCTTATCTTTTTCCTCAGTACAACACTTTAGTATGACTAACAAATTGCAGATTTATATAGCCATGTTTACCCACATTGATTAGTAAACCTGATTTGTAAAATTAGATATTTGGCCACAGATGTCAAAAGGATTATACTTTTGAAAAATTGTCCTCAAGCAGCGTAAATTCCACAGACACTGGGACTTAAAATCCATATTCCCAATGATTTGCCTACAAAGGAAAATTAAACCTTTGAAGCTACCAGAGTGAATTTAGACCAGGACAGTAACGTGGACACCCTTGCTCCTGGCTGAGTGTAAAAGGTGTTTCTTAACCTAAAATAAACAACAACAACAACAAAATATTTTGTTCCCTTATTAAGAAACAGCTATACCAGTATAAGCAAGAAAATATCCATATCAACAAGACTTAGGAGCCAAATCCTTAAAAGCGACCAGGTATCTGACTGATAATACTATATTTAGGGATGGGCTCTGTTTTTTGCTTTCTAAAAGAAGCTTATGTTTTTACATTACATGTATTTTCCTGGTTTTATTTCTTGGAAAAAAAATCATCTGGTATTTAAGCACCTTGTTCTGACTAAACAAAGGAGGTCCAGACTATAAATCTTCAGCTTACTGATTTTTTTTTTTTTTTTGTTGCCCCTTTACATGCCTTTGGACGTAATTGAAGCAACTTCTTTGTTCATCTGCAGACGTTTTGGAAACAAGTCATTGTTCATGGAACTCTGCAGGCTGCGGGAAATCACATTTTTGCAGCTGTATTGGTCTCAGGAAACCAGTATTTCAAAATCTTTATTAACCATAGGTAGCTGCTGCTCCAGTAGCCCTATTGCGTTCTTTGCTTTTGCTAAGCAACAAAGCAATTAACTTGACCTATGTCTTCGTAAATTTAAGTCAGATCTTCAGCAGTTAATTACAGCAAAATGATAGCAACAGTACACTTCAGGCTGTGCAGTTTTCATTTCACTAGGGGTGATAATGTTTTCTGAAAACCTGTATGCACTGAATTATAGGATTAATTTGAAATGGTTATTGTAATCTGTGCATTGATTAAAGCTTCTAGGGCAATTTGAAGGCAAAAGAGAAACCTCAGCTTTATTAAGACAGAAAAATATTTAAATGAATAGTCTAGGTGATAGTCAGATAGTCAGACAGATTCTGGGCTATATTCTGTGCTGAAATGCCTTCCTTGAAGCCAAGGACAATTTTTCCAGAGTATTTTCATTTATAAAAAGTACCCTTTCAGATACAATGTAAAATGACACTCCAAGCAAATTGCTTAAAATTCTCCACTACTTCAAATTTAAAAATCATGTGATTCCATCATTTATCTCCTTTATGAATAAGTCGGAAATCAAAGTTTTCTCTTTGGGATTCTGCTCTTGATGCACATCATATGATGCAGCATTTTCTGCATTTATGATTTTGCAGCACGTCCACTTGAAAAATCCCACACCATTTGCAAAATGAAAGCGGTAAGTAGTTTTTGTAAAACTTGCTCTCAGCTGACATATCAGGTATATATTCTCACTCATTTAAAAAAGAAATCAATATTTCCTAGGACTGGTGGCATATTAAGTCATAAATTGCATAGTTGGCTTGCTTTAAATAAATATTAATAAAATATGCAATGACTTTTTCTCCTTTGAAAGTACCTGTACGCTGATCTATGCAGCAATGTGCTGCTGTGGTTATAGACCATCATATGCCTAAGGATTTTCCTCCCTTTTTATTGAAATCATCTTGGGGTTGTTGCTGCTTGAACTGCTACAAATACAGCTCAGCTTTGCATGCTTGAGTTTTAGTTGCCCTTGATTCTTCAAAGGCCATTATTTTGAGCCACTGCACGTTTGGCTTTTAAACAGAACTGTAGCTACACCTGTGTGACTGTATCAGTACAAGCCCTCGCTACTTGGGGGTAAGTCAAGGAAAACTGCTTTCTTACCACTGCAGCACATCTGTATCATATGGGTTCATGCTAATTCAACTCAGATGCAAGCAATGCAGTTACATCCGTATAGAAACCTAATGCAGAGGAAAAGCTCTTTACCGCTGGAAATCATTGTTCCTCAGAGTAAATGTTGTTATAATATCACATAGGGGTTTCTGTGTCTTCTGTTATAGTCAGTGCTTACTGGGTTTTAGCTCTTTTTGAAGCATTCTAGAAAAGGAGATACCATAAATACAGATGATAAAGCTGTCTTTCTCTCACGCCAACAGACAGCTTAACTGTGCTGGGAATGTGGTGGATCACAGAGCAGCTCCCAACAGGCACAGGTTGAGTGCCAACACTGCAGATAAGACTGATCCCCATTTTTTCCCCATTAAGACCAGATAACACCAACTTCTTAGAAATGAAAAGTCTGTTTCCAGAGAGAACCTCTTATAGAGCTGGTTTTCCACCCTTGTGTATGGACTCGCTATCACATCCTCTTCCAACCTACTCCCTACCAGTTCTGCAAAGCTTGCTACAATTTAGACTTCAGCATACCAGCAAAATAGCTTAACCTCTAGGTGTTTGCTTTCTGCCTGTGATTTCTTTGGTAAACATGATTTTGTGGTCTTTCATCCATCTAAGTGAAACGTTAGTGCTTCTGACAATGCTATTGTGGGCTTGTGGAAATAGAGTATGGAAAGAAAGGCAAGAGAGGGTAAGAGGGGAAGGAATTCACACCAAATATTAAGCTGTTAAAGGAGGTGCATAAGGAGCACTGAAGTTTTTCTATGACTGGCACATTCACTGAATGAATTATCAAAAATACATAAAGCATTGGTAGTTTGCATTGGTAGTTTAAAACTAGGCTTATCTCAATTCCCAAACACCTAGAAAAAAATATTTTAAAATCTACCTACTGGCTTTTTAATCTCTTCAGAAATGATTCACTTTTATTCTTTTATATTTATTTATTTATTTATTATCTAATATATTTGTATACATAAATCTAGTAAATATATATATATAAATCTAGTAAATATATATCTAATAAATATGTACAAATCTAGTATAGGTTAAAGAGTAGGGACAGCTGCTGACCATAGCTGAGAGGCCAGAGGGGCCAGAATCAAAGTTCTATTGCTTGAGAATATGAACTAATATAATAACAATGGGCTAATATTTTTTTTTTTGTCAGAGCTTAAAGAATAGAGATAAACATTCTGCTATTAAATTAATTCTTCTTATCTTCACTCATGTTTGTGTCATTATTAACTCCTTTAGAAGACATAGCTATGTGATCTTAGGTCTACAAAATCAGATCTCCTCCTGCTCCTCCCTACATCCCATGGTGACTTTGGTGACTTTAAAACTCATTAGTCAATCCCAATCAAATTTGAAGGGGAGGAGGGAGAAGATTCAGAGAGAATTCAGTATTCACAAGGGTGGTGAAATCTGATGTTGGGGGTGTTGCATTAAAGTGATTGGGGAAAGAGAAGGGAATTAATACTCTCTAGAGTTAAAAGAGAGGAAGAACTCATATTAGCCAATTTATTTGGTGGCTGCCAGCCAGCCATGCAGGTACCAGCCCACAGAGTGGCACACATAGCTCTGAAATAGTCATAACACACATTGCTTCTCACCCAGCAAGGCACTAGGAGTCACACAGAGATGGCATCAATCTATAGCAAAGCCGGTGTGCTACCTCCTCTGCTCAGTGAACAACTTCTTTCATCCTGTCTTTGTTACTGAACCAGGAACCACATCCATTTTCATCAAAAAAATATTACTGTTAATGTTAGGAGAAAGCAGGTGAAATTGGGGAAACTTAAACTAGGTGACCTAAGAAAGCCTTTTAGCCTTAAATGCTGTGAAATTATGAAAAAATACACAGATCAAAAGTGATGTATAAAGTGAACTCTAAAGTGACCTATGCCAGTAAACGGTAGAAATTGACTGTTTGTGGTCATCCAGGTTGTGCATCGAGGCCATGTGGCTTCTACAGACAGTCATAAATAAGCAATAAGCAATATGGATTACATTTTAAACATCCGTGATCAGCCTATGGCATTCAATTTCAGAAAAGGTAGCTGTCAAGTACAGCAAGTTCATTGAATAAGTCAGTAATCATGAAATCATTTGCTCAGCTCTAATGATTTCTATTTTCATTATGCCTGTGATTGGCAGGAATGAGATTTTAAATGCAATGAATGAAACTATTACAGTAGGGAGAACCTGGGAGAGGCAAATAAGACAAGGTAACTAATGCACACTTATGCTTTAGCTTTCCAGCGCTGGAAACTTGATTTTCAATCTCCTTTTGATCACAACAGGGAAGAGGAGAGAGAAGAAAAAAGGGGAAAATTGGAGGCTGCTGTTAAAGTCATTGTATACTATGCATCCCCCTGAGTGGTATTTTCTCAATGCCCTCACGTGCACCCAAAGATTACTCCCATCAGAGACTCCAACCCTGATGCCCCTGTGTGTTCCCAGTAACAGAGTTATTCCTGGTTTACACTGGTGTGAGAGAGAGGAGAATCTGTTGCTCTCTGTATACAGTTGCTCTCTGCATACAGCGAGACAACAACAGAGGGACAACAAGGGGACAGAGTGTATCAAAGAGGATTGCATCTGACACAGCTCTTTTAAAGAGTTGCTTAGTTTCCCAGAAAAGTGGGAAGCTTGCCTAATCCATAATGACCCAAATCGTTTTGCAATACGTTATTTTAAGTGAGTTTGGCCATGTAGTTTCTCACTGACAAAATCCTTTGATTTTCTAGGGGTATAGAGGAAGATTAGTGCATAAAAGAACATCTGTCTCCTTGCTGCTGAGAGGCTAAAAGATGGTGCTATTTTTTAATTTTATTTTTTTCTTTTCTGTGGAGCAGGTTGCAACCCTCCCAATCTGGAGGCAGCAAGCATTTGTTATCTCTGTGAAGCAGCACCCTGCAACAAGCATCGCCTTTCCCTGAAATTTGCTGCGTTGGGATTAGCACCTGGCTGCTCAATGGGCTCACCTGTATCTGAGTTTCTGGAGCCTCTCACACCCAGGAGACCCAGACTCATATACCAGCGATTGGTGGTTTGGCTTCAAGACTGGATATAATCGCGTCTTCCCACCAGGTACACAAGCTGGCCTTTCAGCAGGAAAACTTTCCTTCCCAATTACTGATAAAGTCATTTGGGAAAGAAGGGAGATTTTTCCACCTGCCAGAGGTAGAAAACCAGACACTATTTCCTCTATTGTGGTCAGTTCAGTGCAATGAGAAGCAGAGAATTGTTTGATTTTTATTATTGCTTACACTAGCGTAGCTTTTGGAGCCTAGGGCCCTTCCATGCTAAGCACTTCGCAAACTCAAAATAATAACCACTTCCCATCCTGGGGGACAGTAGTGTAAGAAGGTAAGCCAGGCCAAGAAAATTAAGACTTCCATCCATGTTGTGGGGGTGTAAAACAGGCATGAAGAGACTGAGCAATCTGCCCAGAAAAAAAAAAAAAATAATAAAGAAGAAGAGATATAAGGTCAGTGGTGGGAGATACATTCAAAAATTTTCCCAGTTCTCTTAACTGCCTTATTTCTCTGCAGCCTTCCAGTCAGGGTTATACACGTCCTTATACCCCAGGCAGGTGCTTACACTTGTGTCAAGTGAATATAAATTGACTCGATAGTCTTAGCATTTACAACAGACAGGTGCAGAAGGATAATCCACACTTGTGGGTTTCTCTGTCCTTGTTTTTGGGTGCCTCATACAAAATATAGTTATTTGTTCCCTTACACATCTCACATGAGGTGGGCTAGTCTGTTATCAAGTTAATATTTAATAGTTGCAAAATGGTATGGTATCCTCAGGGAAAGATGCTTTCTAAATGTAAAGTGTAATCTCATATTTGGGGAATTTGAGCTTTGCTCATGTCGCTGGATCAGCTCCTGCTACTACCAGATAGGCTTATCTAGATACTTAAAGAGCTAAAAAAATTGCATATGTGTATCACTTGGATTGTGGTCTGCATATCCTATCATTCACATTCAAGTACTTATTTCTGGGGATCACTTTTTTCTTGGAAAGGAAACTCGGATTCTTGCCTGCATGGCTTTTGGGTATCTTCGTTATCAGCATGCTCATTTTCCCATCCATGCAGTATGGATAATGAGATAAAACTACGACTAGTCTGAAATTGAAATCCCTTAACTTAATCATGATATCTAACTGCAGGCCACTGTAGCATTCACATTCCTGGTGGGTCAGTCAGGGCAACAGAGTGCTTGTAATACTTTCTTCGTGGTCTACATATTTTAAGAATGTTAAGTCATAAAATGTTCCATGGAAAAAAAAGTGAAATATTTTAACTAGCAAAAGGAAGACAAAAGGAAGAGGGAAGCATGGAGAAATGTTCTGCTGTCTTCCAGGTGGAGAAGGGAAAGAGGCTCCAGTGTTGGGTACTCAGAGTTCCCACAGCTTATAAGAAAATACACCTTCTGTGGCAGATTCTCTTTCTCTGGAGAAGGTAGCTCTAGCTTTCACCAGCCATACTCTGTGGGCTCTCCAAGCCAGAGTTTTAGGAGTGCTTTTATTTCCAGGGCAATGCTGTGTCAGAGCTTCCTTCACAGCAGATGTGCAGCCTAGGGCCATGCCTCGTCCCTGGCTTGCTTGGGAAAGCAACAGTCACAAGTCACACGCAGACTCTGAGACTGGCCGTGTTGGGTCAGGTCATAAGTCCTCCTAATCCTCCTGTTTCAGGCTGTAATCAACTCTGGGTGCCTGGGAAGAGCATAGGAACAGGCATGAGTGTCATCCTTCTTCCTCAGAAGACAGGCTCAATCTCTATCACATTGTGGCTTAGAGCTGTGCTAAATGAGGGGTGCTGTTTTCATATTTAACCTATTTTTTTTAGATATTTTTTTTTCCTATGAATCTCTTAATTCCTTTTTGTGCCTATGTAAATTTTCATACAGCGTCCTGTAGCAAGGAGTTCCACAGGAACAGAGTGTAGTGCAACACTGCCCAAAACATCAGTCCATTTTGTCCCCTGCTCTCTCAGGCTGCCCACTTCACAAGTGCTCTCTAAATACTTGGTCAAATTTGTGGAAGAGGCCTTCTGTTGTACAGAGAGGATGGATGAAGAGAAAAGACTCTTTTACATCGAGAAAGCCATACTCATTTACAGATAATACAATCTAGCTTCTTACAATCAGGATGGAGGAGATGCTGAGTTTTAAATGCCTGCTGACAAGTGTGTGAAATGAACAGGTTTGATTTATAATCCTCAATATTTTTTGCATGCTTCATAACCTATGCAGTGGAATGAGTTCAAGCCCATTTCTGACACTGTGGCTGCCCATTTTATATCTACAAAGTTCTTGCATTTTCTTCTACTTCCCCTCCCCAAGGGCTGCACTTCTGCCACTCTTATTTTAAATAGTAAAACTCATTATTGTTGCAGAGTTGGCAGAAACAGAGCAACGTATGTGCAAACTTGTGTCTTACATCCATCCGAGAGGGGCAGCTGTAGCTCTAATATGGTCTTTCTTTCCTTGCCAGCAGATTAGAAAAGGATTATGGAAAAGAAGGATACTGGAGGGGGGTGGGGGGCATCATCTCACGTCTGTACCAAGGCAATGCTCCAGCTGGCATCCTTCACTATTTACTCTATATTTTACATGTGGGATCAACAAAGGAGGTGCAAAAAGAGAGACCAGAAAGCCTGGAAGTGGAAAACATATTGTCTGGCGGCTCGCATTCTTTTATCTTTAGTGCAGAGACAGCTTTCCAGGCAACCACAATACCTACAGGAAGCATGGAGGAAGGATTTAGGCAGACGCTGACATTCACATTCCTGTTTTGCCACAGACCTTCTGTGTATCCTAGGGCAAACTATTCAGGGACAGATCTGAAACAGTAAGGTGTGACCACAATGAGCAAAGCAACGGTGTGAGATGGACCTTCAGGTGAGCTGTGAAGTCTCCACAGACAATACAGAACCACACAGCTCAGGGCTGGCAAAGGGAAAGCTGACAGAGAGTTCTCAAACGTGGCTACTTCTGGTTAATATGGCAGAAATATGGATATTTCCACGCCAGACTCTTGCAAAGCACAAGCAATACTGGAGGGACAGAAAGCAGGGAAAGCAGGTTCCCAGATCCTATGCTCATGAAAACCTCTGGTTTTCAGATTTCTAAATCCTAGAGATATTGCATTGTTTTAAAATTACAAATTTATTGGGCATTCAGAATGTTCCCATTTTGCCTTTTCTCACAGATAGACCTATCCTGGCTGGGCTGAGCAGCATGACACACATTTTGTGCCCTAGCCTGGCTGATGCAGAAGGCATCTCTAAGTCTCTTAGGTATTCTCAGACTGCACCTAACATGGAGCAGTGGGACTGGGATGCCCACCAAATGAAATCAGGATATACCGTTCATCGTGAAGGATGATTTAAAAATAACAAGCCCACCTGTGTGCAGGCTGTAGCACTCACATGGGAGCCACCACACCAAGATCTGTTGCCATCCTGCCTCCACGTGTCCCACATAAGTAGATGTCCTCATCACTAGGCTGTACTACCCCACCTCTGGAGACCACACCAGCATCCAGGAAACAATTCAGGATCCACTAGGCTGGAAAGAAAGTATGTGACTAAACGTACTGCAAAGTATAAAATCTATGCAATCAGGGAGTTATGGGCTATGAAGGCTAGCATACAAATGAGCAAAATTCCCATTAATATCACAACTTAAGTACTTTAGTTCTCTCTCTTCTATTGTTGTATCTTAAGGTGTGTTGAAGCACTTGGGACATCATAACTTGCAAAGGCACTTGCTAATTTCTGCATGTTTGGGTTGAAGTCTCTTTCAGAAGGACCCAGGTCTTTGTGGAAGGAAGGCTGTTGTACCAAATAACAGCAGGTGACACATTTTAAACCCACTACACTGGTAAAGTCATGGAACTCGTTTGAGGTTTAGAGTGAAAAATAAGTTTCACTGGATCTGCTGGGTGAAATCGTCCAGATATGAGGTAGTCAATCATCTTCTAGGGCAGAGAAGAAGTGCAAAGCAGTGCAACTTTTAAAAGTTGTTAGAGAGCTGGGTGCCACTAGGAAAGGCATCACACAAATGTACATGAGATCAGCTAATAGGTCCCTTATTTTTCTCCATTTGAAATACATGAGCTAGAAGCAAATATACAACCATCAGGGCCACCTCCTACCACCAAATTATTCAGAAAAGATAGAGTCCAAGCTCTTCCACAAGGAAACACATAGACTTTTGCATCAAAATGCGACTCTCTGGCAGAATGAATACTCCAGGAGGTCAAATGCATTACCAGTCAGTGCAGTATCACTTCCAGCGGCCTGAATGAAGGATTAACGAAGATGACTTGACATTTACCTAGATTCGTGTGCTGCTAATAGGGTTGATAAAAGTGCTCCATGAATAATTTATGTTGGGTAATTCACAAATGGAAAGATTCATCATCTTCCCATAAGCAGAAGGGAAGGGGGAGGTTGGGAAGTCAGACAGAAAAAATTGGTCTCTAGCTCCATAATACCTTTATCAGTGGAAAGTGAGGTTAAGACTTCATGGTTTAGTGTCATGCTCCCATTAAGGATATCATTCCATTAAGCAATTTTTAATTATGAAGAAGGTTGCAGCCTCCCCTCGATTTCTTGGAATATTTGGAATAATTAACAAACTAGATTGCAGCTGAAGTCCTTGTTTGTAGATGGAGGGGCTGAGCACCATATCAGAGTCAGAGAACAGGGACCCATTCATGTTCCAGATAGCAGCTAACAGGAGCAACCATCCACTCGAAATCATGGAAGGGGTGACAACAGTCTGTCAATATGTATCTGGGCCCTTTTAAGTTCTTCTTGTTAAACCTCGCGGCTATTTGAGAGAAGTGCTTAGAGAAAAATAATGAGTTGCCTAGAGCCAGCATTAATGAGGCTGATTCCTACTTGTGGCTATAGCACTCTGATTCAGTTTGGAAAGCATTGTTATGGTTTTTGTTTGTTTGTTTTGTTTTCCTTTGTTCTTTTCAGTACTGTGATTGGACTACAAATCAGGCACAGCTTTCAGAAAGATGTGCCTAGATTATTTACTAATATCTCCATGAAGACCACAGTGCCTTGTAAATTCAAAAAGCAGACTAGAATAATTACCTTTTTAATCAGAATGATTCAAAGCAATTAAGTAAAGCAAAGCAAGAAGTTGTTTTTGAACAAGATGCTTTGTCCTTGTTTCTCCTTTTGTTTTCAGTCAACTCAGTGGTTGTCTGACTTGCAAAAAATTCTGTGCAATTTCTTTGTTTTCTTCAGCAATCCCCCAGTATTGGCCTGTAGCCTTCTGGGTTTTTGCTAAGCTCTCTGTCTTGGTCCTTTCCTCTACCTGCCATCTCTTCCAGTCTTGAAACCTTCTTGAGATGGTCAGTTTAGATCTAAAAGAACAGCTCCTTTTCCCTCAACAGATTTTCATCTGACTTCTTAAAGTCAGACTTCAGTGACTTTTTAAAAGAATGTGGTATATATTACAACTCTAAAAAACCAGATATCCTTTGCCATAATTAATCAGCCAAAAAATCTCTGTCATGTTCATGCGGCATGACAGTGGGCTGAGTTCTACTGGTGATCAAAATTCTCCTTCCTCCATAGCTGGGTCATTTGGTACTCAGGTGCAGTGTGATCAAGCCCTCGCCCCAGCTGGCTCCGTCTCTCCATTACAGCTGGCAAAATCCCTCCTGCTTTTGATGGAAGCAAAATTTCATCTCTTGAGTTGATTTTTTCTCAGTCAAGAGCTCATGCTCATCTTGGTAAATAGGAAGAGACATAATCAAGCTGTGTGAGAAACTCAACTAAATTCCCTGTGGCTGCACAGAAGGGCTAAGTCTTCAGGGACATGAAGTCAGGACATCTGCTTCCCAAGCCAGAGTCTGCTTCTACCTCAGTAAGAGGGCTTGGGCATGCCCTGGTTTTAGTAGCACAAAGTTGTCATCAATATAAATGGTCCTTGCCCTCCTCTGCCACCAGCAAGAGACCTCAAAGTAGACCAGTGATAACGCTGCTAAGAGTAAAGTCATTGGAGCTCCATAAAGGGGGTCTTCGCCAAGTGGGTTGTGGCTACAGACTGGCCATGAGCAGGTAATCCCAGTATTGTTAAGAAAGGGAGGAAGAAACACAGCACTGAAAATGTTAAATTATGTTCTGCACAAAACACTAAGAATTACGTGGTTTCTAAAGCATGATATTTAATTAGGGGCTGGTCTCTTTTTCCAGAACACATTGTCGGAGGTACAGAGCCCTCCCTGTGGTGTTTTGTACCGCTTCAGTCAGTCCAGACTCTGGTTCTTTGTATATTCAGATGGTGGGCAAGACTGTGTCTGTCAGCACATGTAACAGGGACTGGCAGATGCATCTCCTCAGGGACATTTTTGTGGAATACCAGCTTTTTAGGACAAATCTGTCTGCTCAATGGGCAAAACAGAAATCAGCATGGAACAAACCCAAAATGTCTCTGGGCTCACACAAGCCTCTCCTCTCCTGGAGGATTTGGTAGCAATGCACCTATCTTATCTTGCTAGACCACCAACGCATGCAAGGTGAAATGGCATGCTGAATGTCCTCAGGAGGCTGAGACCTCTTTCACTCTGTCGGATGAGTTGTATCCCAAGCAAGGTTTCCACACTGCTCCTCTGCCACTCTGATACCGTATCCAAGGCAAGGTTTATTGCTTTTCTGTAAACTGATGGCTGAATTTTAACATGAGGCAACTCCTAGCTCAAGGCTGATTTGCTTCTGAGTGTATAGGACTGAATGCAAAGGGATCTGGAGTTCAACTACAAGTGGAGAGAGAAGTGATAGTTATCATTTATATAGTACATATAAATATATATATTATAGATAGCTATACAAGAGTGGAAGCAATAAATTTGGTGAAAACTGAAAGGAATGAGACAACATGAAAATGTTCCCTTCGTGCCAAGTGAAAAATCCTCTTGCTGAATACAAAAAATAAATATTTTTAATCTGCAGCACCAGGAAGAAAATCAATGAAGAAATAAAAGACCATATTACCTAAACTGGTGAAGAGCAGTTATTTCTCAGCCCTAGCTACCAAAGCGCAGTCTCTGGATGCAGAGGACTCACAGATTTCACCCCTGCTTTTGCTTTGGTGTTTTGGGAAGCCGTGTCTCATCCTTTTATCATTCTGCTGTTGGGCACATGGGGCACTGCAGCTTCTCTTACTACTTTTCCAATTTGGTAGTCCATTCTGGGTGTAGATATTAGGAGGGAGGTGTCCCATCTCCCTTGTGAGTATCCTGGCCCATGCCTGGGTTCAGGGAATTTTAAACAGAAAATGGGACCTGTCCAACAGGAGAATTTGAGGGAGCAAATGCCACTACAATACTCACCTGAGGCCACAGTCTCTGAAACAAGCAGCGTGTAGATGTGTGGAGACTCCAGTCTGCAGGGAATAATGACGTGCCTGTGGATGCATAACCAAGTCTGAGCCGGGGCTCACTAAATTGCAATTTCACTTTCACTGGGGCAGGGGAGAAGAACAAGTTTAGCAGTCAGGACAATTAATAATCAAACCTTATGGCAGGTGAAAGTTTAATTAGCAATGCCAGATGGAACTGCATCAACAAGAGGCACTGAGTGCTCTCTCTGCCTAACGGGAACATGCCACATCGTAGTGGTGTGGGAACTCCTCTGGGAGAGTGGGCTGAAACCTCTCCAAGCAGAAGAACAAGTTGGATCTTAGTTTTCAGCTGTGGGCACCTGCCATAAGCCTGGAACCACTGGTTAACAACTGCTGTGGCAATTTTGAAACTCTAATGTTCCCCCTTCTTCCCTTTGTTTTCTGTTTCTGCTGCAGCCACTTAGTGAGCAGTCTGAAATCCTAAATAGTTTTTGGGAAAACCCACACAATGCTTTCTGTTGGTAGATTAACTTCTTGCCCTTCCTTTTCTTACCCACTTCTCAAGTTTCCTCCTCCATGGAGGAAACATCCGTGGTGTTGTTAAAGTGATTTATTTATTTATTTATTCATTTTTAGGCAACCCTTTAGTAAATAAACTGCATCACTGCAGTCTGCTCACTTCCATATTGAGGAGGTGGAACTCATCTAATAGTCATTACAGTACAATACTTCCCCTCGAAGCACTCCCAGGAGGCTCTCTTTATCTTGGAAAGGGTAATGGAATATTCACACCTAATCACCATGGCACAGAAATACAGTTCTTTAAAGGGGAAAATCAATTTTCCCTTAATATTTAAAATACTAACAATGTACTTTGCTGAGGTTAAGCAGTTAGATAAGATTATACATTTACAGCTGATGATCAGCAGTGCAGTGTCTGAAAGGGAAGTAGGCAAAAAGCAGATGTACTCTGGGGTTAAGTAATAATAACTGCAATTAAAAGGCACTTCATTGAAAAAATAATAATCATGAAGAAAGCTGTAAAATTACTCTCCTCATTTCAGTTCCAGATATAGTTAGTTTCAGTTAAGATTTATTCCTTCCATGCCAGTGCAAAAAAAAACCAACAATGTTGATGCCTCGGATTAAAGGACTGTTTTGCCATCATTTCTGACATTACTAGGGCTTTTATCAGTCAGTGGTATCTGCTTGGATCAATGACACACAGACAACTGCTCAGTGCCCACCTGAGATTCTTGTCTCTTTTCCCCTTGCCATACCCCCACCAGAGCTTTGTTTTGTGAGTCACTGCAGTGGCAGCAGTCCCATCCCTTGGGATCATATTAGGAACTTCCACAGAAATTCATGTCATAGAAAAATGGGTTGTCAACAAAATCTTTTTTTTTTTTAAATGAAAAATATTTTCTTTCTGTAGAGAATTCCTAAGTTCTGTTTAAAAATAAAAATAAAAAGAGAGAGAGAGAGAGAGAAAGAAAAAGAAAATAAAAGGAAAAAAATGACCTACCCCCCAAACTAAACTGCTTCCATCTCAAATATCTGTGTGTGAAAATCTATAGGTCTTTTTATTTTTTTTATTTATGAAAAATCCATTCTGCTACTCTGTGAGATCACATGTAGGGCTTAGCTGACCAAATTTAACCTATTTCTTCTGTACAGCACCCTTGCCTCCTAAGAACCTTGGTTATGCCCCATTCCTTTTCCTGCAATCAGTCCACCATGTTTCCTGCTTTCATTCCTTCTTTCTCTCCTTCTATCTCTTTTCCTTCCTTCTGTCCATCCTTCCTTTGTTTCAAGGTCAGATTCAAAAATCCTGCTCCGGGAAAATGTGGACAAATCTAGGATTCTGTATTACTGTAACCCTTAACAGAAATCAGATGATAGTCATGAAGCCTAAAGATTCTGTGTATGTGTGGCTGTAAAAAGTATGATTTATTGGACGTGTCAGGGGTCCATTTCACCTTTAAATAAGAAAGCCATGAGGTGTGACTTGATGACTTATTAAAAGAATGCCACACTGTCTAAAGAGAGTGACACCATAAAATACTTAAACACACAACATTTTCTGGAGAGCGTCTTGTCAGAAGAACATCCCAGCATACCATTTAATGGAAGAAAATAATTATTCAGAGAATGCTAGGGCCTTTTTTGTTTGTTTGTTTTTATTTTATTTATTTATTTTTACAAAAAATACAGTTAATTTTGCCATATCACTTGCTGGAGTTTACAAGCTTTAATCACTCCTTTAAAACAACCCAACCTTCCCAGGACACAGGGATTGAAAAGGCATCATTTTAATGGGCTTGTAGCTAATTAAAAAGTGTGACATTCAGAATGTGGCTGGAACATGGCATAAAACAGTAATTACAGTACAATAATTCACGTCACGGACAAGTGCTTAAATGTGAGCATGTGCTGGCAAATATTATGTAGGTAAAGCCAACTCAATCCAGGCTCTTGTATACAGCGGGGACCCTGCACGCTTCATCTGGACAATAGTGGTGGATGTGTTTTTGTTACAGATAAGTTTCAAGACGTGTTGTGAAATCCCTGCAAGTTTCTGCCTTTGAGGCAGCGGTGCAGATTGATCTCTGTCCTAGCAGTAGGCAGGCTTCTGGCAAGCACAGCGTGGCAAACGACTTTGGATTCCCGGGGGGAGCATTTTGTGCAGTGAGCAGCAAAGATTTTTGCTCTTTGTCTGGTGTTTTGTATTGCAGACTTCTTGGTCTCCCTGACTGCACCTACTGGGTGAATAAATACATTTTCCTTGATTAGTCCTCATCTGTATAGGCCATGAAAAATGAGCTTTCCTAAGAAAACAAGGGCTGCTGCATTTTTTGGGTGGTGCTCACCCACAAAACCAGCCCTCAGGTTTGTTGAATCTACTGAAAAAAAAAAAAATTGGAAATCATTAACGACTTTCAGGATAAGGTCCTGGTTGTGATGTCTTCCTATGGCAATATCTGCAACTCAATAGGTATGTTAATTTTGAGTCCCTTCTCACCCGAGCTGTCTGTATCATTATCGCTATTTATGTAGATCGCTATAATTATTCTTCGCATTGCCATAACATCTCTGAAATGAGATGGAGCAGAAATTAGGTACCTGCACAGAGCTGGTGTTAGAGCTGGCTGCAGAGTAGCTAAAAGGAAGCAGGGAAACTCAAGAAAAGAACAAGTCTTCTGGAAAGGAGACAGGACAAGGTTAGTCTTATGTGATTTCTAATAAATGTAACAGAAAAGAAGGATTTTAAGGAGGGAATTGTCAAAAAGTTAGTAGAGTCAGGTGCCGTTCAGTGTGTAGATCATTATAACTGAGGTCTCAAAATAGATGATGAAATGAAATACTGCTGTATAGGCTGATTAAGTTAAATATTTTTTTTTTTTTGTGCTAACCTTCTCCCCTCCTGCTTTTGAAACTATTTCTATTTATTACATAAAATTAATTACTTTTCATTCTTAGCTATGGATATTGGCTGGCAATGCTATAAAGATTAAAGGGTTTTCGGTATTTCCATTTAAACTCTTGTTAGAAATAACTCCAGATTCATAACTTAGAAGTCAAAATGGACTCCATGCTGACCTCAGCAATTCATTTTTTTTTTTTAAAGAAAATTAATAATATCTATTTGGCTGCTTTTCAAGGATAGTAATACAAGGAAAAGGAAAAGAGGGAATAAAGAAAGAAAACAAAATGTACAAGTACTGTTAGATTTATTGCATTTCTTATAATTTCTTTGTTTTATGTAAATTTAAATGATTTTTTTTCATCCCATTAATCTATAATATAGACTAAAGTCCTCTTTGTACTTAATTAAAAATGGATAGATTGATACATAAAGGATGAGATTTTCAGAATTGCTCAGTGTTGGCCTAACTGCTTTGATTGAAGTCGGTGGTGAAATTCCCACTGAATTCATTAAGAATAGAGAAAACAAGGTTGAATATTTCTGAAAAATGTACCTAAATGGAGTGTGGGAAGGGATCATTTTCAAAGCATTACAAGCTATTTAACATTGTGGTTTCCATTAAGTTTAGTTTATTCTTTCTTGGCTAAAAGTGGCTGATGTTTTTTAAAATATACATTCCAAACAGGTTTCATGGACTTAAAAGGATTCTCTTGAGCTGTTGTGGTTTGGTTTAGTAATTCAGATTGGTTAGAAGAAAAATACATTAAAAGCATATGTAAAGAGAACGGGACAAATAACAAGTAGTAGTGTTTGGAAGCTGAAGCAAAACAAATATATACTACAAGAATGGACTTAGAGCTAATGGATTTGCTTCTACGGGCAGCAATACCTTCCTCTGGCCACTTGAAATCCAAAGCGAACACCAAAAAGTATGGATGAACCAAGCAAGATGTATGAATTCTGGTGCAGAGTTTGGAGAGGAGATCTACGGTGCAGCATCAGAGCTGATGGTCCAGTGAGATCTTAAAAACTCATAAAATCCACTGTGACCCAAGGCAACAAGGCTGGTGGTCAAAATTTTAAGCCAAGCTGCGCATTCTGCTATAGAAGCCCATGTGGTTTATCCTTACCATTGGGGAAGACAGTGTGTGTTACAGAGGACCCTTTCCTAAGGGATCAGATTGAGAAGAAGATATAAAATAAAACAACTGACCTGCCGCTTATGTCTGTAAAAAGGCTGCGCACCTATGAAAACAAACAGTCCCCTTGCCACCACAGAGACTGCAGGAGGGGCATCTTAGTGGTGCTCTGCACAGAAATTTTAGAACCTTTCACACCACAGATATAAATGATAAATTTCATCTTTATGCCACCCTTCTAAATCACAAAAAAAAAAAAAAAAGTAACTTCCATTAATGCTGAAAGGCAGAATCCCCAAGCTGCTTCTTTGCTTTGCTATTTATAGTGCCAGGGCCAGCTCTGGCTTTATTTTGCAGGGTAGTTCCATATATTTCTGCCCAACCAGGTAGAATGGGAGACTTGGAAGTATTTCCAAGCTCTCAGACATTTTAAGACAATCCCACAGCTTTTGCTGGAAGTTGTTTTTGCAGCACACTGATAAATAATCTCAGGGAGAGCACAATCATCCGCAAGAAAACATCAGCTGCAGAACGCAAAAAAAAAAAAAGAAAAAAAAAAGAAAACAAAACCCACAGGAAAAAAAGTAACAAAAAGCAAACAAACAAAAATTAGAAAAGGGATGTACTGTCATTATTCTTCCAGCAGATGTCTTTGCTGAAGTCCCTCCCTTCCCTACTCCATTTCTGCCATGCTAATTGTCATAACTATCCCCTATAGTTCCTTGGTAGGAGAATTGTAACAATTAGCCCGTGACTTTGCACCAGCTGTCTTGGCGTAGAGGAGGCAATGGGCTTTGGATTCTGAACACCTGCAAACCCAGTGCATGGTGGATGCTTGGATGCTAAAGCAAACAGCTGTTATGTTTCAGATTCATTCTCTTGGGGAGAATGGGGGAGGAGTGGGAAAAAATGTATTTATGTCCTAATGCCATAATTTCCTTTTTTTTTTTTTTTTTTTTGAGATTTATTCTGTGCCTTCCCGTCCAGTATGCTGCATTCCAGATGATTAAGGGATGGCCCTAGCAGTTATCTGGAGATTATACAATCTGTAGGGCTCCATATGTTTCAAGGCTTTGCGAGTAGCTCTGAGTAGCTAAATATAGTGTGTGTATGTTGGGGTGTGCATGTGTGTGGTCACAACCCCATCTTTATTTTGATTTTTTTCCATTTATTCCGTTTTCAGAGCTCTTTGAGGGCAGTTTAATTTGGTTTGTACACTTCTCGATTAGTATGATCTGGAAGCTGGCAGTCAGCACTTTGGCAGTTTTACCCCAGTGAGTTTAATAACCAACGAGAATTGCCGAGAACAGTGGTATCGAATTTACAGAAAGAGCCATGAATGCATTTCTCTTCCCCAGTAACTGTTAAGTGGGATTATTCAAGAAAGAGATTTCAATGTGGGTGGCACCAATTTGAAATGCAGGTGGTGTATCTTATTAAACACCATTTTAGCTATTTGTAGTGCTCAGAACAGTATTTGCCCTGAATTTAAATAACGATGTACAGTATTTGTTAAAAAACATGCTTGGGCATGTTTTGTTTAATTAGCAGCTTGAAATTTCCTAGCATATGGCTTGTCATTTGGTAAAAAGATATGCAATTATGAACTTCCTTGAAGTTTTACTATTTAAATGCAAAATTAACTTACTATGTTCACCGGTTAATGGCAGGCCATTAAATATGGTATTTAATAAACAAAAGACATATAGGAGCAGCCCAGTGCGCCTATGCCATCTGTACCTATAACACTGTACATCTTCTGGTTCACAGTAAGTAGACTGGACCCAATCTGCTCCTATCATCCATTACCAGAGTTTTCTGCACGTCAGTAGAAACGGCATCGTGTCTGTTTATTATCTTTAAAGGCCTGAATGCTGCTTTAGAAGCATCAATTTAATTTTTATTCGTCAGGAAAGCAAACAGACCATCTGCTTAAATATCCAGTACTTTCTGAAGTGCTGCAGATTTTTTTTTTTCCCAACAGGTTTTGGATGTCCTTTTAAAGTTTTTGGAACTTTCAGTTGCTTGCTTGTTCATTTTTTCATGAGGGAATGGAAATGAGAGGCTGGGAGACTGAAGGATGATGCATATTTACTCTTTTTTTTCCATAATTTACCTGCTTGGTTCCTACTCCTCATCACGACAGATGACTAATTCAGTGTCTGCCTCCCCAGCTCGAGCCAGTTCCTCCATCCACCACCTTCATCACTCCCCCAGTCCCAGAGGAGCTGATGAAAAGACTTGCCTCAGGCCTCCCAAGCAACCCTCACTGCAAGCAATATTATGCACTCGAATAATTCACAGATTGCAGGATTCACATTTTTACTCTTGAGAATGACTTATCTTAGAAAGCAAAGAGAGAAGCAATGTGAAAAGAATGACCCTCAGCCCGACACTTTACTTTCCTTCTCAAGGCTTATTTCATG